>NC_091935.1:35242892-35615392 GCF_041260155.1 Ptychodera flava
CTGGAAGCAGGGAGCAATACATGTTTGAAATTAATTAGAGACACGTCAACTTGGATATTTACGAGTCCTTATCAGATTTAACCTGTTGAAAACATATAAATAAGATAACAATCGTGGCAAATAAGCCCATCGAGTGTAAAAAGAAATGAAAGATTAGAAACATTTTGCAAACTTGATGCGAGATATTTATAACTATTTTTACTTCGTAAAATTTTATTACTCCCTGCTTGTTATGATCATGTTTGCTGTACAGTTTGTGTGGTGAGCACATTTTGATATGTTTACAATAAGAAGACCGTTGGCCGTTTTATACGACGGGAAATATCTCTTACCGCGGTGAAAAACTGTATGGAAATATTATTCTGCTGCTCACGGACGTCAAATGTTGATCCATCTGGCAATCTTCTCCGTATCCTCTCAAAGTACCTGAAAATTGTTTCTGAGAAACTCGGAAGGGCCTTTTCATTTTGTATAAATTGGGACTGTGTCACTTTATGAAATGATCCTCGTTTCCGTCATGAGCATTGATGTAAAATCCACTTGACAAAAGCCCTTTCATTCTAAAAATACACTACTGCGCACGACAACTGCAATGTTGGATGGTTCAGCGTTTGCGTAGTTCTTTAAAACTCATGATGTAACCATATCACTCGCTCGATCGGCAAGAAGGAATCAATGGGCCCAATTTTGACATTCTGATCCAAGCCAATAAAAACGCAATCTTACAGAAATTGCGGTTGGGAGAATAGGATTTTGTATATGTCATCTTATGGGCTGCTGTAATTGCCTTGTCCGTATTGACAGAATTGGATGATACGGAGCCTAACTGTCAATGTTGAAATGAACGCGTGCAAAGAACATAGGCTCCTACGATCAGGTCTGCAATCTCCCCGTTGCAATATAGCGCTCTTTACGTAAAGAAAATACACGTTCCCTATACGTTCTGCCTTTCTACTATGTAGGCCTACACGCTCTTTGCGTCGTTCACCTCATTTCGCCCTTAGCGTTGGAATAACCGTCAGTGATAAGTCAAATCACCACTCCTTTATCGGCCGCTAATGACCCCATTACTTCCTAAACTCCTATGCGACCCTTTATGTACTGGCTTTACGAAATCGCGATGGTACCGTTTAATTCAGGGTTTGGCCGATTTTCGTGTTCCGAGCCGCCGGGCAAATTGATATCGTAAAAGCGAAGCGCGCACGCTCTGCTCTAATGAAAATTTGAGCAAAAGTTTATAATTATAATAAGTCTTTCATTTTCGAGGCGCATATACAGTCGTCGGAACTGCGCCTGTGCGAGTTTCTTGTTTACAAACGATGAATTTCGTGCACGATATCTAGATGTCTGTGTTACTTTAAGGTAGTAGACTCTCAAGTGTTCACACTGAGTTAATTTCTGATCTACAACTCTTGTGGAGGTTCAATCGGAGCTCTTGCAATAAATATATTTTTACCGTCTCAATTTCTTTAAGGATTTACCCTAGCGTGAAGATCTAAACTATTCTTCGACATAATCAAAAATAACATGTCATTATCATTGACATTGTTACAGCATGTTATGGTGTAACTAGATTAAAGGTAACTGAAATGAAAGCCAATGCAATGTTCTGATTAAAATATGTACTGTGTGAAATCAAAGTGCATTATTCTCAACAAACCTAGCCCTATTCAGTCTTATCAACAAAATCGACAAATGTATGACATTCTAGAATGCAAATGTCCTTGCATAAATTTTGAAAAAAAGTTAAGGAAAGGCTCTATCTGTTATAGCATTGAACATGAAAAAATTGCAACAAATCAAAAACATCGGCAACTGGCAGTCGTATTGGGCAAATCTCGCATAAATATCAATATGCATGTGTATGATATAAGATTATGGCCTGTTACCAACTCTGAAAGAAAACGGTCCTTGAATGGCTTGGTGATAGCACTTGATATGAAAAACTGGCTGCTGTGAGGCTGTATAAGATCATATCATTGGCATGGAAAATTAAAACAAAATGGTCGCTTGGCAGCCATGTTGGACCATATTATAAAAACGATATGCATATGCATGCATAGCATATATTGGCATGTTCTTGTACCAAATTTGAAGCAAATCCGTCCAGGCAAGTCCTGGCTCTGGATATGGAAAAAAATGAAACAAAGTGGCAAACTTGGGGTCATATTGAATTATGTATACTGAAACCAGATGTGAACTGAATGTGCTCACGTGTTTTACACAGGTTCATTAATTGTAGTACGCTTCACAGAATGTTGGATATCCAGTAAACAGACTAGAAAATTTTAGCATTTACTCAACAGAACAACTTGACCTGCTAATGTGACCCCTGAATGGAAGGAATGACGTGTTATGTACAAATGACTTGTACAGATTTTGAGTTTGACAAAATTACAAACTTAGTTATCAAGCATTGCAGTTGACTGCTGATGACTCGACATGTATTGACATTAATCAGGCAATTTATCAGTAACTGAAATTTATTCCGGAGTTATATGACTAATTACAACACTTCATAAAATATGCAAATGAGCTATTTATTAACTTGGTACTGCCCAATGCTTCTAAGTACAATTAGATTATATGATTATATGAGATCAATGTCTGCCGCATGTATCATCTAATTTGGTACAGGAATTTCAGAGTTATGTCACTAATTACAAAAGTTCATTAAATATGCCAATGAGCAGGTAATTGACATGACACTCACATTGTCATCATAATGTTCTGAGATTGTCATCTGTGGATAGTTTCATGAAATTTTGTGCAGTATTTCTTGATTTATGTCGACACTGTCATTACTGTCTCCATAGGGAAAACAGTATATGAAAAAAAATGATATTGCAAAACTTCATTAATATGCAAGCTACACTAACCAAAATCTAACCAGTTCTTGCAAGTAGCATATGGTACCTGTATGGTGTTTTTGAGTTATTGTGTAAACAGACAGACAGACAGATAGACAGGCATACACACACACTCTCTCCCTCCCTCACACACACACACACACACACACACGGACACACAGACACACATCGCTATGACATTAGCTCACGTATTCACACCCGTGAGCTAAAAAGTCAATGTGCATATGTACGAAATAGGATTATGTCCTTGCACCAACTTTGAAAAAAATCGGCCCAGGCGTCTTACGAAGACAAGAAGGTTAAGCTTAACGATGGCGGTTGAACGTGCTATACATGTTCTATGTTTCAGTAACTATACCTCTTGCTAAATATCAATCAAATTTTACAATCTATAGTTAGGCATATCAAAGGAAGCCGAGTGAGCTCCTGTTACTTTAAAATCAAAGGTGAATTAATCGGCTCGGTGGCCCAGCTCTCCCGCGGGGTAGTTTATCGGGATGGCACAAAAGCATCTTCGGTGCAGTATCGAAGATGAGTTTTGAACAAGTCGATGTGATTTAACATGTTTGTTATTTGAACAGGAGTAGAGTTTCCATGGTTACTTGATCATGGGAATCGATTTCAACGACATATAGGGACTAATAATGTTCACTTTGATATGAAGGGTGCCATATTTGTTGCCGTTTTCGTGTTCCATGACTGACACGAGCGGCACTTCTTACGGCTGTCATGCAATTTGACCACGTACAGAGTACAGCTTACCCCTTCTCTGGTCGGTGCGTGTGATTTTGACATTAAACTCATCCGTGCAGAGTGTGGTTACAGTCACGCATTGCACCTACAGACATTATACTTTCAAGCCGCTGATGTTGAACCTTTTGGAAATGTCACAGTGTGCGTAAGGTTTCAGTTTCACTGACGTCAATAACGTATTAATAAAATTCTGCTCAACCGATATCGTATTCGAGAGGTATTCGCCCGTGTGATGAGTATTTGGGTAATACCTTTTAATGCATGAAATTGCATTTAATAGTGGTGGTGACGTTATCTTTATAAATGTTATCATCATTATCCCCCTCCTCCTCCTCCTCCTTATCATCATCATCATCATCATCATCATCATCATCACCATCATCATCATCATCATCATCATCATCATCATCATCATCATCATCATCATCATCTTTCAACTGAGCTAAGCGCAGTAGTTAAGTCTATGAAAGATGTCAAAATTTATTTTGGGACCTTGAAATTTAACATTTTCTTTCGCTTCTATTCACCTTCAAAGGAACTGTGATGACGATCGAACAGAATGCCAAAATCACAATCATCGAGAAGATTTTGAGGAAAAAGAACACTCATCTGAAAACTATTTTCCCCATTAACCATGATATCAGGCGACGATCCGAGTCAGAATGAGGGAGAAAACACCCACACCGAAGACCGTGTGTGCACATGATGAAGGTCCTCACTGGATATTCAAGTATATGTGCTGCCTCAAAATGGATTCAAGACATATTGAACGTTGCCAGGGAACTTGAAAGCACTTAAATTACACGAAAATAGTCCACTTACTGCAGCTGTATCGTCCCGCGATTATTTTGAAATCGGCGTCAATTTCTCATCAAGATATTCGTTCGACCTCGTCAACAGAACGTATCGTCGATTCATATTTCATTTCTAGCATAATGATTTTCCTTCAAGTTTTCTAATCCCATGAACTTGGAAACACATTACCTTATGTTATTCGTGTCTTTTTCATGGATATGTCCCACTAAATGCAGTTATACGGTTCCTACGTATACAACGCTGTCTATTATCTAAATAAAAATTTCTGTGATTGATTTAAAAACTGATGAGATTTATTACGTTAGTACTTTTCTCAGTCCAACTGAAGTTTCCATACGACTTGAGGTACTATGCACCTCGAAAGTGAAAGACTTATAGTTTTTTTTAACTTTCCTTGATTATACTTCCGACGATTCTCTTACCACATCGAGAGTAAAAATCACAGGGCATCGTGTACATTTATTACAAGAGAAACATGTTGCACACATATTACCTACTTGTCAGGAGAGCTATAGGGCCCGTTAATTACCCCTAGGGGCCGTGCGTTGCCAGAAACACGTCGCTATTTCCCGAGACCGTAGGACGAAGAGGTATAGCGATGTGTTTCTGGTAACGCACGGCCATGAGGAGTCATGGAGGGATGCCATGACTCGAATAAGACCAGGTTATGGATGTTTTCTGACACACAACATGCTCATGTTGTTTTATGTTATGGTTTTTAATGTATTTTGATATATGCACTACCACAATCCATTGTGAGAAGTTTCTTGGCGAGTCCTCCACAACAGCAATGACAACAGTGCCAAGTTCTTCACAAAAGGAAGCAAAAATGTCCTAAGCATACTCGCAACGTCCTTGGTAGCACGTGAATCTTTGGTGTCGATAAGCTGTTCAAGGTCCTACGCTGTAGAGAATGGATAATCTGGCTTTTTTAGTTAGAGAGTCGGGTGCTCATCATGTTCTAGTCACGTGCCATGGTTTTAAAGCTGCAGACAACACTAAGCATATGATCATGTGACCAGACAATTTTCCAATAACTATTTCCCTATACGAATGTAGTCCGTCAAAAATACCATCTTACGTTACTTTTTTAGACAGGGTGACTAGACGTATCCATTTTCTCTTCACGTGACGCATTCTCACCGATCTCAAACGGAATGAGCATGCGGCGTCTTATAATTAAGCAATAAATCACACCCAGCGACGGTATACCACTCGATTTTGACCAGTTCACTCCATATATGCATTCGCTATCACTCATGCATATATGTCGTGAACTGGTCAAAATCTCGTGGTATACCGTCGCTGGGTGTGCTTTATTGCTTGAATATTTCCCGATATTTGAAACCCAAAATGATCGCTGTTCCTACGTTAACTCTTTGGGGAAAATGTGTTTTCGATATTCGAAAAACTAAAACTGTAAATTTGTCCAAACTTTCTTCAAGAACTTTAAATAAGTCTCATAATAGGTAGAACAAAATAGTATTGTACAAAATTGAGAGGTTGAATATCTGTCCCTGAGGCGCACGCTACCTTTAGGCTAACGCCGTCGGAAAGATCACCATTTGCCAGTTTCTGACTATCTTGTATATTTAAATGTACATGTAGGCCAGAAAGCTACGTAGCGCCTTCTCGACTGAAAACTTCATGTCTTATTGCTCAGTTTGTTATCCAGACCACAGTTATGGGATACCAGACAGTGTTGCAACAGTCATACAGATTCGAATTAATAGCGGACAAGAGACATTTACTGTTTTCACCTCTCGACATCTAAAAGCATAACGATTGATTAACTTAAAGGTAGATCGAGCATCCCAGACAGATATTCGGACTCTCAAACTAATACAATTCATTTCTGATCTACCACTTGTGGGGACTCATTTTGAAGCTCTGGGAGAAAGAAAAGCTATCCCCGGCTTAGTTTTTCGAAAATCAAAAATTTCATTTTTACTCCAAAAAATTAACACAGGGATGGCGGCCATTTTGAAGTTCAAACATTGGTAAATCTCGGGTAATTCGTTTCTCTAAAATTTGCACGGTGACCCCTGGTTTTTATTCTTGATTTTGAAAGAGAACGGTTGAAAGATTCCTTACGGAAAGTTTAAGTCTTTCACTTTCAAGGTGCATGCAACCTTAAATAGATTGCGACAGGGGAGTGTGCCGATCTATGGAAAAATCGTTTGTAGGTTTTGCTACAACTGCGTGCAGTAGTTTCCACAAAACAGCATGCAGTGGTGTACACGGGAAAATTTGAGTTTAAGAGGCAATCTGGACTGGTGTCTATATGTCTACATGTATGATGTCTTAAAATAAAGCTGAAATCTAATGCCATCATTACAATCGTCGTCATCGTAATCATCATCGTCGTCGTCGTCATAAATTCTTTTGAATTCAAAAATTACAACCTCCTAGTCAGGTGACACGAAATTTGACATATGTATGTTTAGCTGTTACTGGATAAAAAACTCATAATAAGTTTCGATCTCAATGAGGGTGTTAGTAGTAATAATCTAATCAACATTTATAGAGCTAAAATGACTCGCTATTGCTTATTTTAGCATTTCTATACTTTGCAATTATTTTAACAAAGGAGCATAATATTGAGAAAACTCATATAGACGAATACCAAATTCTTCGACGGACAGGAGATCTGCTAACGAAGCGGAAATTAATTTTATTCTCTTCCAAGATGATTCATCTACCGTCAAGTTCACAAAGATTGACAGGAGATGAAAAATACAATCAACATATGACTTCCCAGTATTTTATTGACTAACTTCTGACCAATTCATTTCACGATCGATTAAACGGCTGGAAGTTTTGCGAGGATTCCTCAATCTTCTACTAAGGCCCTTATTTGCAAATCACGCCCTCCTTCAGTTCTTGGTATTCATCGCAGATAGATAAAGATATCGGACTTCCGCATTTTCTCTATCGCGACATTTCTTATATCATATGATGAAATAACTGTCATTAAACACAGTAATAAATGGCACAGTTCGGTGAATACGTTCTGATTTTATAAGACCTTGTCTCAGTTTTGCATTTTCAATGGACATCGACTGTAGTTGTGACTCGTCATGATCATTTCATTCTTTTTGGTTCCCAAAGCAAGTGATTTTTCTCCTTAAAATATGTTTGCATTCTATGCATTAGTATTGTCAACACAACATTGTATACAATTAACAATTTATTGTTCAAAATGAATCATGACTTGAATTTAGTTGGCAACGATAATTAAGTAATAGAACACCCCAAAGGATGGTATACCACTAGCGATAGCGAGTGCATATATGAAGTGATCCGGTCAAAATCGAGTGGCATACCATCCCTTGGGGTGTTTTATTGCTGTTATATCATAACACTATATTGAAATTTTGGGATGAAATGTCAAAAATGGATTTTAGCACTTGCCGAGAGTTCGCGTGTGTGCCAACAGTGATATATACCGCGGCGCTTTTCATGTCTAGAACAATCAGATCCCTGCATTTGCGTCATCGATATAATGGCATGATATAATATTGGATGTTACGCTGATATATGTAGCGTTGAGAAGTTGAAACTTATCTCATCGACATGATTGAAGGAGTAAAGCACGAAACGGTGTTTGACTAACTGATCGAATGACAGTATGGGAAAATGTACTGAAAGTTAAAGTTATTTTATAGAACTATTATCAATTAAATGAACATTTGGAATTACTAGCATTGTTTCATAAACACGTTTAAGTACTGCACTCATACATTTCTGACGGAGATGTAATGTCCCTCACTGATGAATGAACTTCGCTACACCTGTGTCACGTGATCAGTGGAGAAAACATGTCAATGCCGGGAAGAATCGATGCGATTTAAAAGCGCGCAGAGAACTCTTATGTTAGTAATCGTAGACGTATTTTGATGGTTTTCGCATCCAAGATTCGACGTAATATATTATCTACGAACAACGAATTGATAAAGGATTTCTTTGGCTTCCCTTGGCAAACTGATTCGACGATTTAAACAAAGAAATTAATATCTTCGTATGTCCTTCCCCCATAATTTTTTAATGTATGTGAGCTTATAACACACCACTTGCTCATTCTTTGCCGTGAATAACCAGAACAACTCACGTGACGAGAATACAGATTCTGTCTGTGTCTAATGCCTCTAAAAAGTGAGCTCATAGGGTTTTTTAATCTTAGTGCTTTTTCCGTAGGGAAGTCTGTATCTTTGATGACGGCTGGTCAACGCACGATGACCGACGAGACCGTATCAAGATTTATGATTTAATTCAGCGGGGGAACTAAAAGAACTGATTTTTAACAAAGGTCTAAACGCAATAAAGAAAGTCAAACGAACGCTGTCTTGTTTTCTCTTCTTTTTTTAATAGAAATTGGCAGTCTGCTAGCGCTATGGAGAACTGATTTGATGAACATTTGACAGATATTTTGCGGTGTTTTTATTAAAGTACACGTACATGGAAAGAGCATGAGTTGTGGTTTACACTATTACTGGTCCTTTTAGCGGATTACAACATCTTTTTTATCACCCCTCATGGTAACGCATTACTATAGAAACACATTGCTATTTCCCTCAGCCTTCCGTCATAGGAACTAACAATGCATTTCTTGCAAAAAGCTGAAAAGACGGGCTCTACAATCTTAAAGACCGTGCTCGCAAAAGACTGGCTCGCAAAAAAGTGACGTTAGAGGGTATTGTTGAAAGACTTTCTCGAGAGAAATAGTCTTTGGAAAAACGGGTAGTGTCGTCTGCAGCTTTCAAACTATGGAGGGTGACTAGAACCTAATGAGCGTCCGTAGTGAGCGACGAGCTTCTAAATAAAAGAGTAAGATTTCCATTCCGATAGCGTAGTAACTTGGACAGCTCATCGCCAGCAAAGATTCAAGTGCCATCAAGAGCATTGCGCGGTATGCTTAGGATATTTTTGCTTCTTTTGCGAAGGAATTGGCAAGTAAACTTCTCACAATAGATGATTGTAGTGCATATACCAAAACACATTAAAATCAAATAACATAAAACAACATGAGCATGTGGTGTGTTACAAAGCGCCTATAACCTAGTCTTTATGGTAATGCACGGCTTAGTGGCCGTGTGTTACCAGAAACTCATCGCTATACCCCTCGGCCTACGGCCTTAGGGAATAACCATGTATTTCTTGTAACACTCGGCCCCTCGGGGTAGTAAACGGGTGCTATAGCCCTCATGATTAGGCAATAAGTATTAATATACGTGTATGACATGATTTTTTCTAGCATGCAAGTATGATACAGAATCACAAAGTTTAATCAATCATGATACAACAAACTTATAAATATATAATATATTCACACAGCTGTACACTTCATGATTTCAGTATCTTAGAAGTAAGACAACTTTATTATTGAAAAGAATGCGTGCCGATTCCCTCTCTATTTCGGCAGATGCCCGACAAAGCAATACCATAATCTATATCACTGAGGATCAACTCAAAACCCATGGTAATATGGTGAAGAGAGTAGACGTCCTGGTATCTTAGTATATTTTCATTATATTATTCCTGCACCTTTCCCCATGTAATGGTTTAAAATATATTCTCACAGGGACTTCAAGCCTGCACTTAAATAATTAATTAATAGGATTGGTATGAAGCCATCTAGTCCTCCACCCACCATCCTGACTACTTCTCGTGTTTTTAAAATTTGCCCTTCGGATAGTTATGGGCAATTGCAGATTTACTTCTGGTCATACACTTATTCTTAAACCATAAGAGGAAATCAAGAAAGATATCTGATACGTATCGGGTCGTTTGTAATTACTATTTGCTGAGTCGGAAAAGGCTTTCCCTTACATAATGCGTTTCCTCCTAGATAACTGAGAAGGTTTTAGAACGGATTTGTCTTTTCTTTTGATGTCCACCGACAACTCTACGAAGATAAGTTAAGCATCTAACGTCGTCGTTGGGTCAATGATTGTGAGGTCCTTGTACAGAGACTGAAACCTGGTCACATGACGTCACCCCGCACCTGCGCAGAACCTGCAGATAACTGAGGCAAACCCTTTCGCAAGAAGGTAATATTGTAATCCCTGAAAGGAGCAACCCAAATCTTAATTTCACGCCAACACAACTCGCCATGTCATAAAACGTAATATCTAGCAGGGAAGGGGAGAACTTGCTTCCATAATATACTCAGTTTATAAATCACCTTCTTACATGTACCTTGCTCACTATCATAGTCATCGCAGCCCTTACTAACTCACGGTCTGTTTGTTGATACGGAATAACAATTTTTTGCCGTTTTACCACAGGCTGCATTAGGGAACGTGATCGCTTTATCTAAACATCTCGGTTTTATGATACACGTGGTGATTTTTTTCATCTTTGATACAGCTCTGTTTTCTAGATGGAAAAACCGGCTGTAAATTTGAAACCACTGGGGGGCATTTTACGTCAGGCTGATAACCGTCGCCACACGCTGACATTTTATAGTCGATGTGGGTAATTGGTAAGTTTTCGTTTCTGTCAGTCTTTCAGCTGCCGTGAGGAACTAAACTGTATGATTACTGCAAGAGATTCAAAATAAAATAAAATAGGCAATTCTGATGTGGTTCTCTGATGAATACTCCGTCTTGTCATTTTAAAAGACTGTTAATTGTATAAAGTATTTGAATACGTATATTTGCTGATGTTCATTTTGTACTGTTTCTCCTTTTACATTTTTCTTTTTTTCTACATCCAATACAGATAACAATCATCTCTATTGCGTCCGATGCGGTGCAAATTCTTCGCCCCGTAAAACACGAATTTCCTTTTACCGAAGCTGTCGTCTTCCTGTTTGTATGACGCCTTTTTTAAAAGCTCTCGTAACATTTGTTTTATTGCCAACGAAGCAGCACAAAAAGTTGGCTGGGGTAGTATTGCAGATTAGCTATTAAGTTTCCATTCAGAAATTTGACTTAATATCGCAGACGAAAGGATCGCTCCTTTTTCTCTGTCCGTGTCTCTGCCACTCCTCTGACTTTGTCGCTCGTATTAGATTCCGTTCATTTTGTGTTCATCTTGCAGAACGCAACTGGGAGGAATACATGAAACTATGATATGGTAGTTCCACAAACGTCCGTTTTGCTCATGGCGGTTGAATGAATAGCCATATTTCAATGTTTGAGTGCCCCTTTGATATTGACCCATTTTCGACAAGCTAAACAGAAGTGATACGACCCGTCTCCTAAAAGTGCCTTCGCTTTTATTACAGTTCCGCAATGATTTTCGAAAACACAATTTCCCTAAAAGCATTCCATTAGGTTGTATCGATTATACAATCGGGAATATATCACATATGAAATTCTGGACGCTGGCGATTCAAACAGACTTGAGCTAAAGGTAGTGCGTGGTACTGGGAAAGGAACTTTTACTGCTCTCCTGTATGTTTATTTCAGATTTGTAACTTTCGAAACAGGTGTCTTTTTGTAACAGTATTGTTCATTTGATATCCAGAATGTTTCCTTGGAAGTCTGGGAGCCTAGAATGTAATCGTGCGAGATTAGCCTTTGCAACAGGATATCGTATTAGCTTGACAGGTGGCATCGGAAAAGCGTCTCTTGAAATGTGAACGCAGTCGAAATAAAACCCAGTTCAAATAAAACCTTTTTATATAGGGTATCTTTGGAACTTTCATATTTTTATGTATTGATCACAGACATTTGCAAGACAGTGCTTTGTTATTAGTTTTCAGTATTAGTGAATTAAGTTTGAATATTTTTTTGAAAAAGAGAATCAAAATATTGTATTTTGTTTACAAAAAAGAGAGGAAAATATTTTTGGTTTTAACGTTACAGGCATGGTCCGTTGTGTGACATTGGTTACTCAGGCAACATAGGTTTTTCATGAATGAAATGGTGCGAGATTGCGCATTCGCGAGTATTTGGTATTACCAAGAAACGCAGAAAGAGTAGCCATTTTTCAAAAACAAAAAGCATTAAAGAGGCACTCCCACTTGGTAACATTTTTAAAACACATTTTTTAATGCCAACGGTCGATATTTGACGTGGTGACTGCGCGCGGATCGCGAGATATCAATAAAAACATGTCATTTCCCGAGCGTATTTTTCACATCCCGAAGTTTTACGATCGTTTCTGATTTTGACCCGAAATCCCCCGAAGGTTTGTTGTTGTGCTGATTAACGATATTCTAGGGAGTCTACAATAAGTTCGAACGACGCAATTAATTTACTTCCCACTGCAAAGACTTTATATACAGCATTATGCCATTACCTCAGGTAAGTTTTGTAAAACTTCTCCTTAGTTTTTGTCGTTTTCATTATTCTAAATCAGTTGTACTATACCACATAAACATCAGTTTTTACGTGTCAAATATTAGCCGCCTCCGATGACTACATTTTGTCGTCTGCCACACAGTACGCCGCGCGCGTGGTATGCGTCTATGCATACCACTCTGCGGCCGCTACGTATCAACCGCACGTTACTGTGCTAGTCACCTATGCGAATTCTGGTGGAATCAAACTTTGTTTTCCCTTTTATCTCAGAGTCAGTAAGACTCGGCTTTCCCCCGGGGGGCATGACCGATCACCGACGCGAGTGGTACTGTGGCATACAACAGCGTAAGCGTAGACTCGTACTCCATAGCTTAGTTGACAATGGCCCCAGTGCTGAACGTTCGATGTTCGGAAGCTGAATTTAGGTGGGCCACCGGAATTCAAATTTTTACTGTTTTGAGGACGTTTTTATCGATATCTCGTTATCCGCGCGCAGTCGCCACGTCAAATATCGACCGTTGGCATTAACAAAATGTGCTTTAAAAATGTTACCCAGTGGGAGTGCCACTTTAAAGTCGCTACAGTATCACACCCAAGTTATCAGAAAATGGCAAAAATTGAATCATTATGATACGTCAATATCCTTCTCTCCCCATTTGCAAAGTTTTCCTGGAATCAGAAAGGCAAATTGGTAAGTTCTATCTGACTAAACTATACAACTTTGGGAAAAGAATCTATCATACAGTTTAAACTCACAGATACTTAATCGATTCTTCAATACACATTATCCAAAATCTTAGTTGTCATTTGTCAATTCACGGTCACGTAGTATGCATTATTTTGGCGCTGATAAATGCAATGATCACGTCAACTGTTGTCAGCTTTAGAAACTATTAACCGACTGGTATTGTAGCAAACATATTACAAGACATCATGGGTATAATGTTCTGAGGCAAATAGCAAAACGACGCCAACAATTATGTTCCGACTTTTCTTGTTAACAAGTACAGGAAGAATTTAGACCTGGTGGTATTATCTGCAGATAGGTAGAAATATAAAACTATAACAAAGTAAAGACATTCTACATAAATTGGCTCGATTGGCACAATTTTTTATAACCATGATTTGACATGAAATACTAAAAAATCATCTTTGGTAACATAGAGTAAGGTTTTTCAAAAAAGCGTGAAATATCCGTCTTGGATTCAGAAATTTACAACATGAGCACCGAAAGTGTGGTCAAGAAGACATTTTATTCGTTTATTCGTCACAAATTATTTACACAATGTTACCTTTCTCTGTAATATAGAATAGGGGGCCATTTTGGATATCTGACATGTGGGGATGAACCATTTCAACAAAGGGCTTACTCAGTAAATAATTACTCAACAAATATATGACTGCAAGATCAGATCGGCCATGTTCAGTAATTCATTTGCAACCAAAAGATCCTTAGATCTGTTGTTAAATACATATGGATAAATATTGTCTAATTAAATATATACAGTAAATACGCATGTATACACTCTCTTACATGATGGAGATCAAGCAAATACTTGTATACACATAATCTATAGTGATGTAATCTCAAAATTAGAGTAAAACATCTTAAGTAAATTAACAAATAATACCAATATACATATAGGAATGTTACTAAATTTTTACATTTGTAATATACTATTTTCATTACCATTGTATTCAAACCTGTATTCAAAGTAATTCAATGTACAAGACGTTCGTATGTGTAGACAGCCATGTCACAAAATATAAAACGTTAATTACAGTTCTACGAAAGAGGGGGAAACTTGGCCTGGTGACTGTACTTTGGTAGCTTGTTTGGATATGCCTTGTCTGCATAAAATACGGCAATGCAGCCATTTTAATTACGTTGAATCACGTTCAGCCGTCTGATTATAGCTAAACAGTATTACGTCATCTCATCTGTTTTGGAAAAATAGACAGGAAGCAATGCGGTATTGTTTCTGAAGTATCGTTTCATGCATATCGACATTTTGTTACAGTGCCCAGGGGGAACCCTGTTATAGAATAATAAATTATAGGATCTCTGATCTCATGAAGACATATTCTCTCATTGTATTCAATATTATAAATGTCAATTAATTTATTTAAACTTTTTGTGATATACTTTTTGCCAAATAAACATGATTTTAACACTTATTCTATCTGATATCTCTTTTCACTACACATGTAAAAATACTGTAACTTGTAAGATGCACTTAAGAAAGCACTATACTATCGCTAACAACTGTATTACAATCTTATATTCTATTTGTACAAAATTCAGTCTTGTATTTCCATTGTTTAACAGTGAGTAGAAACTGTACATTAAAGCTATAATTTGGTGTTGGAAATGAAACAAAGGCGAACCATGATAGACGTGGTGAAATTCAACGTTGATGATGAAAGACAGTAGTGATCATTTCCCCTTTGAGATGAAATTTCGCGTCACAAAGGGCCCTCCGATTTGAGGCATCGGTGTTGTGTATAATTTTGCATCTAAAAGTGACATCACTATTTAATGATTTACACAAAAGGTGGAAAGTCAGACATGTTTTTACAAAATCATACACATCTTGATAAATTCTGCTGTGAAGAAAAACGTAAATGTTTACTAATGTAATAATTATACTCTGAGAGGCAACTTTTTAAAATTTTTACTTGTTACTGAGACAATAATTAAAAGTAGCTGTATTTCGCTTAAGTCAATAGCACATGCAGCAGAAAAATTTTGTTCAGATTCAACATTTACAGACAAAAACTATCCGGAAAGGGCAGGAGGGCTAATGGCCTTTAGAGTTTTTCCTTTTCACGTTCGAAACCGTAAAACATTGATAATTCAGCTTGCATACATATCACCGTGGATTAACTTTGCTTTATCTTACAAATTTCGTAAAGAATATACTTCCTTCTTGTGTTCTGCTATTTTTGCAACACATTATTATGAATTTTAAGAAAGGAAAATATTTGGCACATAAGTTACCACATTTACACTCCTAAAGCACTATATTGCGAAAACCTTTGAATGATGGAGAACTAGAATTATCGAGCTCTATTGTCGAACTTTAAATGCGGGACACGCATTCCTCTGTATTTTCAACAAAGTGATATAACAAATTCTTTTATTAGCAGTTTGCTTAGCATAAGGCTAGGGACACATTTAAATAAAGCTATTCGTATAGGAGTGATTCACAATAGTAGTTTAAATCTTAATATGACGTCAATGGATGTGTTTCATGGTGATCAAACGGTATTCAGTGTATGAAATAGCTAGATAAAAATCAGCTTTAACTAAAGGAAGAGTAGAGATGAATGGCTGATATACTGTTTGCCTGAAAAGGTTAAGTGCATGTGGTGTCAATCCTGAAAGAATTTAACAAGAATGTTGAGTTGTTCTGATGGCCAATGGTCAAAACTAAAAAATACTTTGATTGATATCTGAATTGATGACATCAGCATTTAATAGCCTTAATTTTTTAATGAGTGATCATAAGATAGACTTCGTAAAACCATTATGCAAAACCACTGTGTACGATCTATCTATGATCTTATTTGAGACGAGACAGTTTGTATTTATAATGACAGCATATAACCACGAAAGTAAATTTCCACTCCTCAGACATTGCTTTCACCGCCTGTTGCATTAACAGTGTTGTTTGTTCTTAAGCTCATAACCGTTGATGCTCCGATATCCTGGATGTTCCACGGCGGATTCTCCACCATGGGGCTCTGCTGACGTGATGATATGGTGGTGGCCGAATTTCTTAGTGTGCTGGAGCTTCTGTTCAAGGAGCTTCTGCTGTACAGAGAGGTCACCGTACTCTTGCTAATCAAGCTGGCCGAGCGGCGAGTGCGTTCACGGAATTCAGTGTGGTGACAGCAGGTACGACACGCCCACAAGAAACACTCCCTGAAGGTGCGTGAGATGAAAGCGTAGCATATGGGGTTCATACAGCTGTTGAGGTATGAGAACAGGTTGAAAGAGATCTCTAGGTATGTCCTGATGATGCTGAACCTTTTCACTAACTCGAACTCGATCAGGAAAACCAGCCATATGAGTGGACCCCAGCAAAGCATGAAGAGTGCCACAACAACCAATAGCATCACTATAACCTACAGTCGAGAAACAGGGAAGAAGTGAAAAGATAAACAAGCTGTTGATAAATACTACTATCATGTAAACTACATCTCACACCAGGAAGGAAACTTACGTTAATAAATGTTACTTTTTATGAGGTTTTAACATTTTAGTGGTAGGGAGTTTTCTTTTTTTATATGACCCAGCACATTTGTCGCCTTCAAATACTATAAAATATTCTCACTTGTTTTCTACCCTGGTCGAAATCCCCTCGTCTTGACAATTTTATCTGCTTCTGCTCGTCGACAGCATCAACGCAGTCCAAACTTCGAGTCCTTGCAGTTGTCGGCACGGGCAATCTCAGAACACCATTGGTACCTCCACCGGCAGAGCCAGGACCATTGCTGCACAGGCGGCGGGCGCATGCGTGTCTGTTCTGAAGCTGCTGCGATTTCTTCGTACTAATCCATAACTCGTAAATTATCCTCGAGTAGCAGTAGACCATTATGAACAGCGGTATCAGGTACATACCGAGAAGCAGGTAAATTGAATATATTTTCCCAAGTACATTATTTGGCCAGTAGGTGTGACAAGTATGGTAAGTTGGATGACCATCATTTTTATATGCGATCTGCCTCTGATATCATAATATAAAAAAAAATCATTAGAATGATTGATGTACATGTGTACATTTTTTTGAATACCGGCGTTTCGCGAAATAATTTAATGTAGAAATAGTGTATGTATGTCTGTATGTCTGAATGTATGTATGTATGTATGTATGTATGTATGAATGTATGTATGTATGTATGTATGTATGTATGTATGTATGTATGTATGTATGTATGTATGTATGTGTGTGTGTGTTTGTTTGTTTGTTTGTTTGTTTGTTTGTTTGTTTGTTGGTTTGTTTGTTTGTTTGTATTTTTTAATTTGCAGTGATCATCATTGTGATTTGGATGATGTTTATAATGAATTCTGAATAAATAATTTTTGGTAAGTATGTACGATGGTATGATTATAGTATGATATATATGCACTTTGAATCCAATAGTTGATCATGAAAGTGATCTGACGGACCATTTTGTTTATAAAATACTTTGTATACAAAGGTTTCTTTTTTGTGGCTAGACTTACCCTACTGTACAACGGAGGAAAACTGTAAACCATGGCAACCAACCAAACCGATATGATGACCTTACGTGCTCGTCCGAGTGTAATGACTGACTTTGCCAAAAGTGGATGAACAATCACAAAGTATCTGCAACAAATAACGTTTAGATTATTATTGACACTGCATTTGCCGACAACCCAGCGTTGATCTTAACTTACGGTCCGTTCGAGGTTCACCTTAAAGCCGTTCTTTCCGTAAAGTCTGCAGAATGGAAAAATTGAATTCACTGCCCAAAGTCTGCCTCTATCAAAAAGTTGAAAGTTAACCTAGCTCATGCTGTACCAAAGGAGACTTTGTGCTTTTTCTTAATCAAGCATAAAGAGAGAGCACTCTCATTTGTCATTTGAACATTTTGAAATCCAAGGTTGTCATGTTGAATATAGGTCAGGTATACCTTCAGTCAAATGATGACGATGCGGTGCGACGTCGTCAACGAGTTACCATTGAATCCTATGAAGTGCGCGACATGCTACGTTCAAGACATGTAATAAAGCCTAAAGTCTAAACCTACACAAAGTTTATAATACTATCCAAGCTTTCTGAGTGGCAAATCTTTTCTGTAAATTGTATAGTAATATCAATAAAAATTGAACTCAGCTCATCGGGTATGATTATTGTCTCTCCTTTCGAATAATTCCCATGTACGACCGGGAATTTTCATGAAGATATGGGAACGTAGCTGCATACACACGTTTCTAATAACCTGCACGCGTCTCTCTCTCTCTCTCTCTCTCTCTCTCTCTCTCTCTCTCTCTCTCTCTCTCTCTCTCTCTCTCTCTCTCTCTCTCCTTGTACGGTTCCCCCTAAATGCACATATCCAGTATGTCTTATGCGAGTAAACAGTTTAGTTCATTATGTATCTTAGACAAATACCACGACTTGTGATCACAGCTTCAGTTAACGCAAAATCCTGCGCATTTCACGCATAATTACTGAAATACGCAATACTCTGAAATACGCAAAGTAAATGGACGTTTGCGTAATAAGATACACATTGAAAAAAACACGCAGTCTCCGTAACAAAGACGTGAGCAAAAGTGGTAACGTGCACTGCTCTTTATGCTCTTTCGAGGAAATACTTTAGTCGTCGCAACGCTCCTGTCGACCATACAATTTCTAAACAAGGGATGACGTAAACTCCTTGGTTTTTCGGCCGTTATGATTATTTGCTTAATATATCATCAACAATACTGTCGTTGGCGGATTTCCAAAGAAGTAGAAATGTCGACTGTACATAAGTGTGATTTTCTCTGTAAAATATCTCCTTGTTCAGAATTGGATGCATCGAGTCTTTTGATCACGCCATTTTAAATCTATTATAGCTTATAACTCTATATCTTCAATTAGACTAACGAAGTGTTACTTTAAACAGTCTTGATTAAAGTGTTATTACTTTGATAGACTGGCGGAGTAACAACGATTACACTGAATGCGATTAGTAATTTCAGCTTCGAAACATCTTCGACACGACCGTCGGATATCATTAAAAAGTGCAAAATTCGGAAGATTATTATGCAGTGAGGAACGTACACTTTTGATCAGAGTGGTGTGGTAGTTTTTTCAAATTGCTGTCTACGGTTTAGTCAGTACTTCCAAAGTATGTCAAGACCATCGACTGTCCTTTGCACCATCAAAAGAAGTGGAAGTAGAAAAGATGTCAAGCAAGCAAACCATCGACGGTAACCAGCCATCGAGCAGCAGTGACTTTCCATGTTTCCATCGCGACAAAATTGACCATAATTGCAGCAGTGATTCCAGTCTTATCTGTCTCATGTGAACGTGGGTTCAGTACCTAAAGCACGATAAAAAAATCGAAACGTAGTTGTCTGAGTGCAGATGTCATCAATGACCTGATGATGATGACAATGCAAGGGCCAAGACTTGGCGAATTTGACTTCAGAGCAGCGATGATAGAGTTCAAGAAGCAAAAATACATCGTCGGAAATAGTAGACAGGTAAAGTAAAGAAACGAATACCGTCGACAGAGATTTATAGCTAATTTATAGGTACATACGTGTAGTTGTACGCGTTTTTGATACATTTTACGCAAATAAAAAAAAAACCATTTGCGTAAAGCCTTACGCAGCTTTGAAAACCCTAGAGGAAGCTCTGCTTATGATATTGATAAACTTTGCCAAACAAACTTCAGCGTGTATGTCAGAGACAATTTTCTCCCCGTACATATTCATAATGGAAGACGATTTCCAACTGTCGATCTTTTTTTCTATGTCTAATTCTTTGGAGGGAAAATCATATTTTCTTCTGAGAAGGACGGCGTCAACAATGAAAGTTTTCCTGATTGTCTGTTACAGTATAGCTTATATCAGTTTCGAAATGTACTGCTTGTAGCAGTATCAAAACGCAGCGAGTGAGAGTTAGGCGTCATAGGAGATGGATAGATTTTCAGATATCAGAGGTCGTCTGCATAGATAAAGAATAAATTTCTTCATGGTGCAAATTGTTTTAAAAATCCGAAAGGGGAAGGGTTTATATACATCACATTTTTTTCTGGAGTAAACAAAATATAAGAAATGCTGAATTGATTATGGGAATATAACATTTGCAATTATCTGCATATAAATTGCTGAACAAATTACTCCAGAAACAAGGTTGAACTTAAAAATGTGGGATTCCTTTAACAAGGATAGATCTGAAATTTTAATGGCATTTTAAATTGCTCTGATTCACATTGAAAATGAAAAAAGAAAGATGTTTTTGTGTATCGGTGGATTAAAAATAGGGAAGGTCATCGGAATCACTTACATATTTCCTTTTTGCTCTAGGTTCAGATTTTTTGGGTGATGACTTCCTGAGAGATAAAGGGAAATTTATCAGGGCATCGAGAACGTAATGATGAACTGCCTGTCTCGCATGTTTTGTATTCATGCCTATGTCGATGTTAAGGAGATACATACATGTAACTGTACATGAAAAGTCACTATGGCGACAAAAAGTAGTTCTTTTTTCCAAATGATATTTTGGACACTCTTTATTTATGTTAATATGGCTTATATAGAAAGCTAACTGATACAGGACGACAGGTTATTGGCTTCTTAATTATTTGAGGGTCTCAAGCATCTCGTTTTCTCCTCGGTAAAGAGACTTAAAAGGCGCTTGAACGCCATTTACTTTTTACGGCAGTTTCCATGCCAACATCGATTTTTTTTGTTCATAGCCATCCTTCAAGTGTGTTTGTTTCTTCAATACCTTGCAATCAAGGTCACACATATTACTTTACAGATCTGCCAATCAGAAGAAAGCGGGAATCAGGCCTCGACGCTGTCAATGCAAGGGAGTTAACACATTAGTGCGGATCGCAATAAGGATGATTGTAGTTAATTGCCAACGTGTTAACATCAATTACATTTTATCAGATGTAGAAATTTGGGATCTATTAATGGCTTTTAAAACACAAAATCGCGATGTTTTTCGCTGACATATTTCGTGACCTTTGGACAAAAAGCTTCCGTGTACCAAAATCTTTCTTATCATTTGACTTAATGGTGTTGACAGTCATTGAGCTTGATTGAAAGCTGGGAGATATAATTTTACTCGTGTCGCCTTCGTCATTCATGGTGTACCAATTGAATACTTTTAATACATATGCAGCAAAGGTTGAAAAATGTCATCAATATCAAAATAGGTCTCACTGCAGCAAATAAAAATTGCCGACACAGGCCTGGGATTTACAAAAGTTCATATTTAGTATGGTAATTAACCGTGAGTCATACGTTGATTTTCTTCGAGGGAAATTTTTAGAACTCCTCGCTAAGGTCATGTATCACTCTACCAAACCTTCACTCAATTAAAAGGCTTTTAGTACGACTTCTTGCCATGTTATAATTGCACGAAATTAGTTTTTAGTGAGGAATAGCGAACAATGATGACGTGCACTGGCAATTTCCTACACCTGACGATTCAAAGTAATTTTGAAAAGCTAGTAAATCAGTTCCGTGTGTCATACATTCAAAAGACGATAGTGTGTAGTGATCCTTTTAGAGTAGCATGTAAGGGCCCAGTCACACCTTGATGATTTAGCCAGCGTACGCCGACGTATCAAAATTTCTCTAAAACTCTGGCTTGCTAACTATACAATGTCTTTTTTAATTTTGAGCGTATACATAGCGTATTCATAACGTACCAATAGGTTAAAATATGTTTTGGGAACGCCTTTCAATTATCTCGACGCATTATGAGTAACTTACAAGTATCGTGTGTGATCATGTGTCAACGAGCGCATAACCTACCTACAACTTTAATTATAGTCCCCTATCCGGGACGTATGAGCCATACGCTGGCATACATTGAAAAGTTTTGTGCACGCACAAAAGTTTTCGACGACCTCGCCGTACTACGACGTATACCAGCGTGCTTCAGCGTGTTCTTAACTTGAAACTTACTCATAACGCATTCGACGTACGCCAAGCGTATTCGCCAAATTTCATTCGTTGACCTACGCTGGCTAAATCGTCAAAGTGTGACAGGGCCATTACCATATAATATTAAAGTTACCAAACAACGTAGAATCTCTCTTTCGTCATCAATGGAAAATCACTGAAGTGTTTACATTTTCCAACCTTTGCAAATTCGCCTGTCATCGTGCAGTGACACTTGTACAGCTTTGACATGAACTTTAACCTCCTGTAAACTATCGTTTGGCATACGTATTTGACATCAAGCAGTTTCCCCCGATATGTCTTCCTTATACGTGTTAACACAGCCTGTTCTAAACAATCGAAACGCTACTAGATGCTTTATCAATGTGCACTGTAGTAGTTTCTTGAAATATGTCGTGATACCCAAGCTAATCGTTTGTGTTGTAAGTGCAATGCGTCCGTCTCATTCGCGGAGTTGTGGCACCGATGTGAAATGCACTGTGTTTTTGTGAAAATCGAAAATGTTTATTTTTTCTATGCAAAACTATGGGATGTCGCCAATTATGAATTTCCAATATTGGTAAATTTGTTTTAATTTGTTTTTCTATTACCAAAATTTGCACCGTGACCTCTGATCTTGATGAAAATGTTTAATAGTTTCACAAAGGAACGTTTGAGCAAAAGTATAAGTCCTTCACTTTCGAGGCGCCTACTGCCTTAAACATGAAATAGTGATAACTTGTAAGTTTACCTGTACAATGTGAGAGTACTTGTAAAACTCATCACATCACCACAGTAAGTGAGGCTACCCACAATTCCCCATGATTGGTGCACACACAGCTCACTCACTGAACTGAAGCAAATTTCTTCTGTACAGAGAAGAGCTCGGTCCATATTTCAAACTTCTGGCAACATAGTTTTGATAATCATAATTTTCTGATTTCTCACTGTGAATAATTAGAAGAATAACCCCCTTTCCGCGGAGGAGATAGCAATTTTGTAATTTTGTCAACATAGATTTTTGACAGCCATACATAATATTTTCAAGGAAACTAAGGGAATAAGTTGCATATGTGTTGGCAAAAGAAAGGGTATTGATTTTTTTGAATGTTTGTGACAAAGGAAATTTGCATGTCTGGCAGGTGGTATGATTAGACCATCTTGGTTGCTGATAACTTTAACTTGAAAAGTGTACAATTTTAGCATCTCCAAACATCGACTTCTTATTCAATTTACTCTTGATTTTATACTGAATCAATAACTTTGGAACATAATTTTAACAAATAATCCTTAAATGAAATTCTAAGTTTCAAATTGTTCAGAAACTGATAAAATTGAAGAAACCTTCAGCAAATAATGTCCGAGTGCACAAATCAAGGGGAATTGTGGGTAGCCTCACTTACTGTGATCACGTTCGCTTCGCTTTCTGTCCTCCCTCTAATATATCAAGTCACCACACAAATTGAAATTTGTGTGTAAATAATATATGAGTCTAACTTATGTAAATTTAAAAATTTATCAGCTACTGTACAGTATTTGAGTTTTGCATTTTTCATTGTTCGTCCTAGATTATTATCGATTATGCCTTGATATATTTTTGTTTTTTTAAAATGTTTTTTGTTTTTTTTTGTTTCAAGATTACAACCAAATAATGCCTCTTTAATCATTTAATGTGTGCACCTGCCTTTTATCATGTTTGTTTTATTTTATGTGTGTATATATTAATTTATTTATTCTTTAATGGTAAAAATCTATTTATTCAGTTTTTCAAGGTAAAGACGAAAGACTACTTCAGACATACTACATTTTATGAAACCCTATCATTGAAAATATCAGTAATCTTAGGTATCTATGCTTTAATGAGATGAAACAGATCCAAAGTTTAACTCTAACTCCATCATAAAAGTCTAAATTTTGAGCAACTGGGCTGGATTGAAGAGCTCCGGGTCTTTGTAAGCCCTTGATACAGTTCAACTTAATCCTTGGCGATGTATACATATACCTTTATGAAGGTTGCCAACACTAAGACAAATCACTTCTACAAGGAAGATTTACAGATTATTATTCTGATATATTGGATTTTGTTATTAATATTTCAAAACTTTTAAGCACTGCTTCCCATTACATATTCTTTCTGACCTTCTACATATTATGTTTAAATTATTAAGGTCACATATAGCCCTTCACAATGCACTCTGACATTTGTGAATATCACATTTCCTTTAACTGGATTAGGTCACGTCAGCATGTCGGCGGGTTTAAAGACAGCGGTGATAGTCCTAAGATGTTGATTGGACGTGCGCAGAATGTATTATTTACCCGGATCAAGAAACATCGGCATCAGCTTGCTTTTTGATGCAAACACAGAGATAACGGTGAAATAGTCAGTAAAAGTGTGAAAGATAGAGTGGTACCTTGACGTCTGACAAGAGAGAGATACTCTTAAAATACATTTAAGAAAAAGGATTGTGAAGAGGATCATGACACCTTGGTAAAAGTACTTAGACGCCACTCAAAATCAGAACCATTTCACCATGAATGCACGACTTTCATTTTAGTTCGAATGTTTGTAACTTTTTCACCGAAAACAAATTATTTTAATGGATAACACGCTTCCTTTTTTAGCTATCATGACAACTTAGTGACACTTCACGCACCATTAGAACTGCGTAAGTGACGCTTATTTCAAGTAAAATGCATCTTTCTTTGCGGACTAGAGGGATTTTGCCGTTGCACAGCACTTGTCATCTCAGTGACGGCGACTGCAAAGATGTTTTTTACTTGCTGCTGGTAGGGCCACGACCGCAGAGGCAACCAGCGAACAGTGGTTATTCGGAGCCTGTGGGGTAAATTTTATTTACTGAAAAAAGCCTATCCGTTCCATTGGATTTCAACCTGTCACTTCATGCTTTTATTATAACTATGACACAAATTTTTCAGGACTTCAACAGAAATTGAAACAAGTCATACGATAAGAACACTGTGATTTTATTTTGAAGGTCCAAAGTAGGTAAAGGCATTCACCATGGAACTTTTGGTAAATGTCAGGATATGTGATTTCCTGTTTTTATGATATTCATGCAAGTGGCATAATAGTAACTAGTATTTAGTTTCTTACTACGGAAGGCTTTCATATTTTGTAAGTTCCCAGATAAAAGTTAAGTTAAAACTGAAAGCAAGTAACATAATTGAGTAGCACCATTTGAATTCAACGTCACTTTCATTAGAACTGATTTTGAACGAAAGTTAATTATAAGTGATGTGTCGAAAAAAATATTCTTTACAGTAAATAAGAAATGCAAGGAACATAATTTACGAATTTAATACTTGTGTGATTGTCAGCTCGTCCGTTGATTGTCTTGGGTGGACTGACGATACCAAAGAGTTCAGGAATGCCAATTATATTAGAAAATAGCTCAGTCTATACATCACAGATATGTCAATGTATGCCTTTCATCCGTGTCCTTTTTCAGAAGTTTTTGACTACATGTACTTTAAAACGCAGGACGTATAGTTCTAAGTAACCTTCAAAAGGGCCTGTCAACATCAAATCAGACATATCGACGAATCTGTGATAAAAAGTGGGATACAAAAAAGCTCTGGGTACACCGTTTCAGTTAAATCACGTACATCGTTGAGGTGATATCTTACTTCGATTTCACTGATGTCAATCAAGTGTTGACTGTACGAGTACAAGCTTCATGCGAACTGAAAATTAATCGGACTCGTCATTGCGTCAGAAAGTACACTTAAATCCCTTGGACACAGTCGGTGCGAAACAAAACAATTAAGAATTGATCAATTATGATATCGGGGAAGTCCACTACTTATCGGCGGTAATCCTTTACCGACTCAATCGTCTGTTATAAGGATTTCTCGTTCTGTTTGACAGTTGAGCCGATAAGCCCCAAACCTGTAGAGGGTTTGTGTCAATTTAAGCTCTGTTGCAGGCGTAACTCCTGAGCAGTGTTCTACCGCACGACAGGATGTTGCAGTGCTGTTTCAAATCTACGTGTTCCTGTAATTGTTTCGAGATCAGAATCTTTTGCCCGTGTGCTCTTTGCGGTTCAGAACCTTAGACTTAAACGGTTCAGTCTTGCAATTTTGGCGACAACTGTTATCTATCATCTGCGATGTTAAATAATCCATAAACAATTGCTGCTCAGAAATCTCTTTTTCCTTATCACCTCTTGTGTAGTGAATTTAAAGATTTACAGTTCAACATGGCCACGCCAATGTCTCAATTATTTGAGGATTAAAATAGCATTCCTGCTACCAACAGCCAAGAACGAGTTATTGGAGAGTGTCTAGAAGATCTGACAGGCTTGTCTTACAACGTTCTTTTCCAGGATATATCATTTTCGTATGACGTATAAAAGTGTTTGACATTTAGCGCTTAATCTTGGATACTTTGGTTCATCGAAAAAACGCATCACCAACGCTGACTCTATTTGTGTTGATTTGATGTGAAGATTTATACAACGTTATCACTCCAAACAGTCAAAATGATAAAAGAAACTTCAATGAAATTGACATTTTATGTAATCCTTTCACGTCGGAAAATTTGAATGACACTTCTAAAAGTCTATAGTTATCCTATAAAAGTCAGGGTTTACTTGTCTATTAAAATGAGGTGTGGTCAAACACGTGTATACATCATACAGACTGATTGCAGTAAATGTTGTATGCAAATGTCCCTTGTCGTCGATAAATAGTTGTTGTCTTCTGATTTGTCTTTTTTATGTAACTTGAATCAAAAGTTAGAAAGTCCCCACATCACAGGAAAATCTTCCGAAATCGACTTTTAGATGTCGGTTGAAAGACATCACATCATGGTTTAACTCTGGTGAGGTCGAATCGTCACTCTAGATTCATATATTTTGCATAAGACAACAAAATGAATGAATAAATAATACATAAATGATGAAATACGTTAATCGTCTTTCACTATCTATGCCTTCGAGCCCATCAGCGAAGCATACTTATATAATGTACACCTTAAATACATATCGTCTGAAGCTTTCAATCAAGTGATGTAATTGAACTTTTTGAATTTGTTGCAGTAATTGCAAACACTACCGACTAAAACTAGGTATCGTCAAACACGTGTATGCAAACATGAATATATATATCCGTTTTAAAAATTTAATAATATATATACAGAGAGAGAGAGATGTACGTGTAGATGTATAAATCTATATTCCTTTATACAGTTAAGTTATGAATATAGACTAATATACTAAATCCGATAACTGACTTATATAGTGGACATATATTATCTTTCGATTCATTATATATAGGTCAATAGTTTAAAGTATATATCGTGTTCTACTTGCCTCTGTCGTATTTTTTATTTGAGCTCTATTCTAACTTTTGTAGCAATACTGTAACATTCAAATTCATTAGTCTTATACGACGTGAAATTTATAACAGTCAAAGAGATAAGCTACCATTTGACTGCAGCTATAATCATCATAAATCGTACGTGCGATCACAAGGACGATCCACTAATGGAACTACGATTTCGCTTTGACATAGAAAGAGATAAATGATATCTCTGTCTTTTATTTAAGAGGCAGATATTAACTCTGAGCGCGTCCTATAGTACTTTTAAATGAATGTATATTTCCTTTCGTGAATAACTGTTTTGCAAAAATATATTATTAACGATATTAGTCGTCTGACCCTTATAGGGCATGATATGTTATCCTGACATTACTTGATAATCTGATTTCGCCATAAACTGAAGATATCGTATGACACTTCGCCCGTGCATTATCTAACACCGTCGATACATGCGCTATCAATCCATTCAGCGAGTACAACGCTGCGCGTTCGTTCTTTGAGGATGAAAGCGGACAATGCCCGAATTATCACGTAAACATTACTGTCAAGCCCCGCACTAACTGTCAATGTTTGATCGCAGCTGGAAATATCAAACTTCTTGTCAGCATTCCTAGGATAACACCTTGTATAGTGCTTCGGCGGATTGCCTATTTCTATTTTCACAAATTTACTCTGACCTTTTAGTTCTTGTGCTATAATAGAGTCAAGGAACTCATGCAGTCGAATCAAGGATACAGTAAAAATGTCGTGTAATTAGTTCAGCCGCAAATAGGGATCTGTTCAGTATAGCGGAGAGTGTCTATTTGTTCTTTATAAAAGGTGGAAAGTAGTGCCCAACGTAGGTATAAAGAGGTTTCTTCAAATCCAGAATCAGATGCATACAGTATATCTAAAAGAATCTCATATTCATCGGTTTTCAAACATCTTCCTGAGATCAATCGTGCAGATAGCAGATATTTTTCATGTCAGAGTTGGCCTCACCAAAATTTAAATCTTCCAGGCATGGATAGGGACAAGGTTAAGACATTAAAGGCGCATTACTATGTTTTGCAGGTTTGAAATTCCGCATCACTCTTCATATGCTCTGACATTCTATTTAGTGCGGGCAAATTTACTTTTACGGCATTTTGTATCGCGTACGTGCGCTGACCCTCCTTTGATTGTAAATTGCATTCAAGAAATTGTCAAGCAAGTAACTTTTTTATATAGACAAATCGTGATTGTCTTCGTTATCGAAGTGGCGATGTTGATATTTCTCTCAACAGTGGAAGTGTATAATGGTGGGTACACACCGAAAATTAAACAGACACAGAGTACACATCATATACGCATTACGTGTTCTGTTTGTTGTGATATACTAGTACAAAGACACGATCAAGAAAATTACGTGGGGACAATTCGTTTACGTATTTTGAAGATGACTTTGCGCGACGTTTGAGGTTGAGCTTTAAGGAAACGACAAGCGATTTTTTCAAATAAACTCGATGTCTTAAGTGAAAGAAAAGGTCTTCGGTGTATGATTCTTATGAATGGTATATGTAGTTCAAAACTTTGAAAAACGATCTCCGGAAACAGTATGCGCGTCAACTCGCTCAGCTTTTATGTTCCAATGGTGATCACTGTTAAGGTAGTATGCGCCTCGAAAGTGAAAGACTTAAACTATTGCTCAAACTTTCCTCAATGAAACTTTCAACCATTCTGTTACCAAACACAAGCGATAAAAATCGGGGGTCAACGTGCAAAGTTTAGAAATAGCGAAAAAAAATTACCCAACATTTTGCGCTATTTGAAATTCAAAATGGCCGCCATTCCTGTGTTAACTCTATGGAGAAAAATTAAATTTTGCATTTTTGAAAAACTAAGACTATAAAAGTGTTTCTTTCCCCAAGAGCTTTAAAATGAGCCCCCCTGCCCCCACAAGTGGTAGATCAGAAAAGCATTGTAGAAATGAGAGAGTCTGACTATCTGTCCCCGAGGCGCCTTCTACCTTAAACAACAAAGGCCTATGCTCATATACACCTCATCAAAGTGATGACGTCTTTTACTTTCAATGGCAGTCTATTTCACATGATTTACCGTGTGTTTTGTCTTCTGCCTTAATGTTGGACTCTAAAACGTTGCTGTTCGTTGGGCAGACGCCGGATTACATCCGTCTATGAACGAAATCGAGTATTTTTGTTAGCCTTATTCCATCATATCACATATTATTACATCATATATCATTGTACACTGTATTCATTTGTTGGGTTTATGTTACTGTATTACAATGTAATGTATTGCACTGTTTTTCACGAGCAGTGCGTTTTCTAAGAAATTCTCTGCTCAAGGATATGGCAAAAGATGGTTTCTTATTTCTCATCGCGAAAACACTGTCTCTTAAATCAAAGGGGATCAGAATTGCTTACCGTGCGATACAAGTGAGATCTCAAGGGGTGTGATAAGAAAGCCAAACTCCCTATCAGGCATTCTTGAAAGTGATATGTTTTGTCAGAGACAAATAAAACATCGCGAACATATCTATGATCATAGATTAACGTGTGGCTTACACTATAATCTGGCAGAGATTTGGATCGGCGTCAGTATAATCCCTGGAGGAAGTCAAAAATGAGAGACCCTGCCACCGATGGGCAACATTATGTCGGTTGAATTGACCTGTCACAATCGATTTAAGGAACCTTGCATTCACGTTGAATTTGCGGTCAAGTTTACAGGAGACAAAGAAATCAACTGTCTAACTCAATTTGGTCAATAAATGTCTGATAGGGTGACCTGAGTGCATGGGTCCTGAAGGATACATTGATCCGCCTTGGCGATTCAAGCAACGAATTCAATTGTCAAGCTCACAAGCTTTATTATTGAAATATGAACACTCACGAAATTTCTGCGTATCGTATTTATTACAGTAACTGTGAATATACACGGTGAGATAATGGTATCGTTAGATCACGTTTTCGAAGAGCGCACGCATCATTTCTATCGGATACAAAGTGTCAATTAGAATTATAATCATAAACTTAGGTAGTTGAACAAATGCACAGAAGAAATGAACCAATGGACGAAGAGGAGCGACGTACAGAGATGAGATCGACAGAGAGCAATAGATGACCTATGAAGAAAAACGGGAAAACAGATACAGACTAATACATAGAAACGCTGACAAACAAGCATAGACCTATGGTTATTTCATTTCGCAAACACTGGGATGGAAAATATCTGAGAAGGCAAGTTTAAGTGTGACAAGATGAAAAATTAAAAAATTACAAAACACGAGGCTAAGATACGGTATTGCGTTAAAAGGCATTAGGATTGATGGTTTTGTAATTATGTGGCCAAACGAAAGTATTATGCAAGAAGTCACTTCCAAAATTTGATATAATTCACAAAAGTTACTGATCAAGGCAAGAGGAAGTCAGATTTCAACATGATCTATGGCAGAGCTCTAAGTTTAATTCACATTGAAAGATGGCTGGCCAGATTTCAAACGTAAGCAGAAACAATCTCGAACGATACTATGGTACACGTTGACTGCTGCATTGTGGGTAGACTTCAGGCTCGATTATTTGAAATCGAGCCGCAATGTACAATAGAACAGTTACCATAGGCAGGGGCATGACGGTAAGCGATCTCCCGCGAAATGGGTATTTATACTACTTGACAACAATACAATTGTAACAACAATCAAGCTTGCAGCTCGTGATAAAGAAAACAAGGAGCCGGTAGTTATATCAAGTAGTCGTGCTTTCCACATTGAGAGAGAGAAACTAATCTTAGAACGTTGACACGTGTTTGTCCCCAAAGGGACGGCCCAGGAAGTTGCTGCCAGTGTACAAGCGCTTTGTTGCTGATCACTGATGGCATATTCATCCGCCGGTGTTCTATTGACTCGAGAAATTTTTCCCAGTGGAAGCATCTTTCGGTGAAACTAGAACAACATCAAAATTGAAATACATCGACAACAATGTAACGACGAAAAAGTAATCAAGACTTTTAATATAACTGTTAAGTTAAATTAATGCTCTTCCACGGCTTCGGGTAATATTTGAAAATAAGTCGACGGCAGTACACTTGTAAGATATTAACAAGGATATGAAATATTGATTTGATTAAGTTAATCTAAATTGTGGGCTGCTATACAACTAATTAATAACTTGATCGTAATAAAACCACCGATCTTTCAAGGTATTGTGACTAGGGTGCACGTACATCTGCTAATACTGTCACGCATTTTAATGGTCACAATATCACCGATCTTTTTACAGATAATTTAACCTATCTCCTATGTGGATACTTATCAAGTTCAAGTGTTATGCATTTGCATGTCTCGATCAGAGTCACTGTCGACCTTCATTATTCATGAAAATGGCGATTACAAGATTTTTTTGTCTGAAATAGAACAAACTCGCTAAAATATAACTGTTGTAGTAATTAGTTGAAGACCTTTTGGTAGCGTTGAGCTGCGTTATAGTTCAAAACACTTGCGTGAAATTTCGCCGACTAATCTAATCTGCCATTTTAGTTTTGGAAACGTTTGAGAAGTTGGTAACGCCTTTATTTAACGTTTGCTGAAAGAGCAATTGACAAACGATACCAGGTCCTCATTTCCGCTTTCAAGCCGAACAAATACAGAAAACAATCAGACGCATACACACCACACACGCATGTCTATGGAGCGTGGCAGATTTACAATAAAGTAAGTTCAAACTAAATCTGCATTATATGATTTCATATTTGATTTCTGGAGGGCTTTCATTGTTTTCATTACATAAAAAAAAGTCGTGAAAAACTGCGACTCTATCCCGTCAGATTTTGAATCAAGTTTGATCGTCAAGTATTTTGCAAATTGTTGATCCCTACTGTTTGTCGTAGGCGTTCAAGGGAGGGTTCATATACTGTAAACCCATATTGCAGCCTGTATGTATATGATACGTTCGTTAAATTGTAAGTAAATATTTAGATTATGGTCATTTGACTATAGAATGGAACAAAAGCCGTTTGTACTGTGACATATGTCAACCTTTACCAGAAAAAGCAGAAAGAGACAGGTGTTCACAGCGAATACATTTGTTTTGTCGTTGTATTTTCTCAACGAACACAGAATATTTTACTATTTGTGAAATCTAGTCAGACATATGGTTGTGGTCTATGTAGTCGCTATTACTACCTGTTGACTGATTGCCCTGAACTGAGCGCTACTTCATCGGTGTTCGACTATATAACAGTTACTGTAATCAAATCTGGCATATATGAGAATCGTTCATTCTTTAAGAATCGGTATTGTTGTCCGCAGGTCTTGAAGCCTTTACAATGTGAGCGGCAGCGTCGAGGGAGATCTTTGAAAAATGACTCCATTAAAGATCACTGAAAGTTATTACCTGTGACACAAGAACTTAATTTGCAGCCAAGGAATGAACGTGTGTACGTGTACGAGCCATATAACGGCACAATGCCCTCTTCACGCTCAACGCTCAACGACCTTATCGCGATCACGACAAATACAAATACTGTTTGATATTAGATCAACATTGACCGTTAGACGCAATTTATTACTTCGGGTGAATTTTTTAGCCTCTGGTTGTCCTACTGTACTATAATAGCAAATATTCTATGACAATGATTTCTCGTGAGAAAACCGGTGTCACCTTATTTTTCAAGCCATACGTATGCATACCTATACCAACCTACCCACTTACCTACCTACAAAGATACATACATACACACACAGATACTTATCACTGCTACTGAAAATCAGCCATTACCAAGCCATCATCTCACAACCTACACCACTCTGCCCCCCCCCCCAAAAGAATGCAAGGGCTAAACACATACATACATACATACATACATACATACATACATACATACATACATACATACATACATACATACATACATACATACATACATACATACATACATACATACATACATACATACATACATACATACATACATTCACTTTATCATGAAACATACCATAGAGGTCATGTTTACAATAAAAGGCGACTGTGATCTGTGATCGATAATAATCATGCTAAACATAAAGCTTTATAACTTTAGGCACACTTCATCGTGTTATTATACATGTCGCTACACAGTTTGTTATCAAATTCTTGATCGAGTCAAAACTGGAAAACACTTCACATGATGTTGACATTGGTGAAAAAGTGAACACAAAACATGCACCTGCAATTCTATTTGTCAGACCCTAGGTGGAAAGAATCACAGAAACGCACCTTTCTAAATATTCAGCTGCTCTTACCTTTCAATGCTCATGGCTGTCAACATGAAGACAGAACATGAACTTGACAGCAGCGTGAGATAAGTCAGCATCTTGCACATGAACTCTCCCAATTCCCACTTATAGCTGAAGTAGGTAGGGGTCTGGAATGGGATGACGATCACGATAATGATCAGGTCAGCTGTGGCCAGGCTGGCGAGGAACGAGTTGGTAACGTTCTGCAAGCGTCTGCATCGCTGTATGGCAAAGATGACGAGGACATTGCCGACTAGACCGATCATGAAAGTGATGCTGTACACTAGCACCGTGGGTAGCCAGACTACCAAGGGTGCTGCTTGAGGCGGCATGAAACCCGGGTGCGTTTCATTCATAAAGTCGTACGAGGCGTTATCATAGTAGTCGACGAACGCATCGGGAGTCGAAAAGACCGCTGTCTGGTTCGGCAACACCATCGTTGCCCGTGCGGTGAAACTCAGTATACTACTAAGTGTACGGTTCCAATTGAATTACCTGGGCTTCTATCTGCGTTAAGCTACCTTTTAAAGAACAGTGTTATCGACTAATTCAATTCCGCGATAGTTACCGCCGGTTTTTCTTTTGTCAAGTCGCATCAACCGAAAGGACGTCTGACGGTTTCCAGATTTATGAGCCCCCTGTGCTCTTCAAGTCTTCATACAATAAGCGCTCTTTTGGCAGCGACTGTACGTGATGCTATTCCAACTCTAAGGAGAGTTAAGGTTACCGAATTATGGGTAGAGTTCTCGGATTATATATAACAGGTGACCATCAGGCACTCCAAATAAACCTGTAACAAATAGAAGGAAGTCGAATAATCATACTTATTTTGGTAAAGAATATAAAATAAACAACTTAATGAATTTGCATTTCAGCCAAGATATGTAAATAATAATTATATATGTGAAAATCAGAACAAAACTTTCGATCTGGAACTTGAAGTTTAAAAGAACTCTTGATAGTATCAACAGGAAAATTATTGCTATGAGACAAACATTTAAACTCAATTTTTCCAAGCGCTGATATAACTGAATTCTTCGATGGATCGAATAAAACAATTTTAAAATCTAAACAATACCGATAATATTCAAAGCTAACAAAATATGACACTGGCCTTCCAACTCATAATACCTGTTTGAATTCATCAATTGATTGATTAGCATCCACAGAACAATGGACACTGGTAATACTTCGTCTGGCCTGAAAGTCAATGTTCCTCAACCAATTGAGAGCCAGCACTGCACTTACAAGAAACCCCAAACGTCATATGTAAAGCTACTTCGGATGATGCCCACTTGACTCCTGTCAGCCGATGTTACACGCAAACACACACTGACGTTAGTGAGGCCGGAAATCGAATCCTGCGTTGATAGTTCCCCGCAATTTTTTTGTGTTTTTCTTCTGAAACCCTACTGAATCCCATCATGTGACATATTAACGTTGATGAGCAGACGTAAATGCGCACAGCGGGCACACTTCCACCCTGAATGGAAATCTAAAGAGATTCAACAATACGCCCACCCGCTTCTGTTGATGGCTACGATTTTGCCGCGTAGTCAGCAGAATTCATTGCATTTGGAAAACGAGGCAATGCGACAAGAAAATGAACTTAATATGCATACAGACAATATGCGACAAATCGTCACCTTGACGCTGTATAGTCAACACATTTAAACGCACTAATGTCTGTACACATTTATTAAAACGCCATAATATACGCTCGACGGACGAACGTCTTTTATCTGTGGATGTTCCGAAGCTGACAGATTATCACTGTAGCATTCGTGACCCAACTGCGTCACGGTTGCTTTATATTTGTTAAATATTAACTTGGAAGTGGCAACCTTGGCTTTAAATTATTTATAATTGTTCATATCTATTGAGTGAAAGAACAGGAACAACCTGCTGTTTTGAATTCATTCGGTGCCTAATCAATCCGTCGTCTCGGTCTTTTAATTATTACTTTCCATATTATTATTAGAAAAGAAAACCGCTTATTTTGCGGTATAGCTATTATTTGGTACAGCAAGGGTAAGTTTGTGTGTTAGCTTAGTTGGTAGGTATGAATTACCGCAAAACGTATAAAAGAACTGAATAAATGTGTCTGGCTTACAAGTCTTTTAGAGAGTGGGTATTTTTAACGATGTAACCTGGTACTTGTACTATCATGCTGCAGATCCACTGTAAGTGTGTTCACTGTAAACAGTTACGCTAAAATTCACCGTTAGCTCTACTCACAATTTCTGAATTTACTCTAAAAACCAACGCAGAAAATGACACACAGACTCAATTTGCGTTTTATATTTGACAGCTATCTTTTAAAATATGCACATTGTGTACCAATGAATATACGTGACATCGTTGAAATGACAAATGGGTCACGCATGTACTGTGGTTTTAGTCTTCAATCAACATTTGCTTTTCTCTCTTTGCGCTCAATATTTTCGACGTCTTTGCAACAAGTTCTGCAGAAATGAACAGTTAGGTTGGTCAGCCCAGTTAGTCGTTCTGCTAGTGTTGGAAAGGTAGCGCCTGCCTTGTTACTGCCAATCTCAACTTGGGGGCGAAACATAATAATATATGAATCTTTCACGATTTGTTTAAGCCGATCTTTGGACTTTGAAAACTATGGCAAGACCCTGATGGATCGGCTGTGTTCGACTCTAGTTTTATACAAATGCCTTCGGTCACCAGTGACATTATCGTGATCAGATTTTAATGTGCCTTACTGTTTCTTCGGATTACTTGTACTATCCCCGATGCCTGATTGTTAACTTTGACGGATATCCCTCTGACTTATTCTAACTTTTCGTTACCTCAATCTGCTAAGCCGCTTTTTGTCTGGAAGTAGGAATGCTATAGTGTGTGATCGTTCTCCACTATTTTTCTGACTGTTTCAGAATTATTTTGTCATCGTGGTTTCTAAACACGAACAACAGGTAGTGGTGTACATCAATTTATATGATTTTTTTTGCTTGCATCATTATTGTTGTCTTTTGTTAACATGGTATTGCCGCTTTATTGGGTTAGGTTCTCTATATGTATTACATGTATGATTTTGCCGCATAGTCATGTATGTAGTGATGTAAGGTAAGGTACATGTATTTACGGTCCTTTGTAAACACGCTGTTGAATATTTATTAGGAATATTTGACATTTTTCATAAAATCCCTATTTTGTCTCATGTGCTAGCATATCATAGGAGTTCGCCCATAATAAAACCGGTTAAGGTGTAGTTATGTCGAGTGAAAGGAACTTCAAAAAAATATTGTAACGTATTGTAATGTGTATTGTATATTGTGGAGTTACTTCTGTTTATGTGCTTTAGGGTCATATTTTTGGTTAAGGTAAATCAGCCTGCCCTTCTTTAATACTGCTTCTTCTCTACTTTCATCCATACCTTTCTGATCGTGACTTAAAACGTAGCAGAATGAATCACGAGACGGTACTATAGCTTACAGACGATATTTCCCGAGGGTACCGTCTCACTATATCGGATAGTTCACTAGTTTAGATGTGGCTGAAGTAGACGAAACAAAATGCATAGCTTCTTTTCTGTAGGCTTTTGCGACACTATAACGCAACAAAGGATATTTGTGTGTGTTCTTCACGAGCGGGGGCGCAAACAGCAAAACAGAAATTTTACTTACCTTTTCCTAAATCATAAGCATTACTAAAAGCGTAAAACTCCTACTTGATTCATAACGATTAGGCATAAATAATATCGTTTTGTGTAGAGCCGTTAACAAAAATTACTTACTGTGCGTTTTCCTTTGCGACGGGGTAAGGTTGCTGTTAAGTATTCATTTTTAAGCCTATATATGTTTACCATTATTGTCTTTTTAACATCAATGCAAATAAAACCGTATACTTTGTGACTAACTATTGTGTACTTGTTACAGCGATGGATATTAGGTTTTGTATGTTAGATTGTTAGTTGACATTTGGAACATAGGACATACACTAACACAGCAATAGGCAACGGAATAAATGTTTTTAAAGTTTTACCTGTGATAGCAAGAAGCAATTTAACTGTATCCATCCATTAGCCATAAAAGTTACTAAACATAAAACTCTAACAACCTCTGAGACAATTAAATATTAAATGCCTTCAAAATTATGCTGATTTTCAGCGAAATCACATTTGAGTTTTATCTCTCAACGAGATCGGATAGTTATCTGATCTAGTTGAGAAACATTTTCAATGTTCTATACAAACGTTTTGGTTTGGGACGTAGAAGGTCTGAAGGCGTTTTTATTAGCTGAATCGCACAAAAATTGGCTTTCACAGTGTACGAGCACAAAAATTGGCTTTCACAGTGTACGAAACTGTCATGCATAGTTTTTACTATCATTTGTCGAAAACTGTACATGTTTAGGATAATTTTCATCTGCCGTCTCCATTATATTTCCATCAAAGGAAGGCACAGAAGAAATGAATTCAGGAAACTCATAACAATGAAGAATTTACATTTCACTGAGGAGCAATTTCAACTTGAATTGCTCTGCTTATTAAGAAATCCCTAGTAGTTATTTTCATCATTCGATTTAATTAAACTTAGTGATATAGCTAACACAGGGGCGATTTCGGCGAGAAGGCTGTCCATTGATATTGGCCTTCATAGAGGTAAACATTGGATAATAAAAAATAGCTTGTGCAGTCCTACCACTCAATCCTCATTATCCGCTTCAAAATACTCTTGATGGTTCTACGGTCACCTATATATATATATATAGAGAGAGAGAGAGAGAGAGAGAGAGAGAGAGAGAGAGAGAGAGAGAGAGAGAGAGAGAGAGAGAGAGAGCTTCGAAGATGCTTAAGGGGGCGTCGCATGTTATACTACGTATTTTTGCCAATATCAATTTTTTGCAAAAATTTCGTTAAAGTTCCAGTAATTTGTCGACCAAGATTGAAGTGTTAGTGGGATTATTTTTAGCATGACAAGCAGTCGAATGTTACGTTAGAAGAAGTGTCAATTTATGCAAATGTATGCAAATCCCACACTTTCAAGTTCCCGTTTTTTTCTCCCGTTTTCAATATTTTAAAGGATTCAACTCTACTCCGACTTGGCCAAATTGTGTGAACTTTTTAAATATCATCTCTGAAATATCATGCAACACTTTGATATTTTGTTTTCCTGCATTTGGATTAAAATTCGTTTCAATTATGCTTATCATGATATTAATCACGTTTTTAAATGTCAGTCTTTCTATTCCTGGCATTTAGAATAAATTAGATATCTCAAAACGAAATTGTTGTTTTTCTACATAAACTCTAGTAATTGTAAATGACATATCAAATTTCGTAAGCAGTGTCTATTTTTAACTTAAATTAATTTTCATTATTACCAAAATTTAGGTTTTTTTACCCCAAATATCTAGCCCCCTCATCTTTCGAGTAGACTACTGCTACCATACTAAACTTACGATTCCTGCTTTATAAAAATATATAGCATAAGGGGTTTTCATGCCATCGCTGATGATAAATATTGCTTTGAAAGTAATGTTAGTTAAGCACAAAAGCCACCTTAAATTGAATGACGTGAGTTCAATTTTCTCAACAGTTGAATGCACGATTTATTTCAATTGATATCCTTCGCCGTCGAATGTAAACCAGGAAATGCTTGATCGTAAGTCATGCATATTTTCCAGTCTCTTTGAAAGTATTGTCGTTTTATACTTAAGGTACAGTGTCGTTCATGTGAGGGATCTAATTTTGTGAACTTGCTGAACTCATGAAAGAAGTGACAGCTCAAAAAATGACTGGCCTATCTAACGTCATGGTGATCAATCAAGTCGCTTGCATGGACATATAAACGAGAAAACTAGGAAGTACAATTGATACACGGTGCTAGTAGTTAGCGCATAAAAACAGTTTGAAAAGACCTTCCTCCCGCTAGCGCTTTATCTATGGCCACGGTACATTGCGAATGTGTTTAGTCTGCCAAACAAATGTTCACCTAATCACTTTTGTACGCAATACCATTTTCACCACGCTTTCATTTTACTCAGTTACAGAATCTTATCTGGATGTAATCTTCTGCCCAGAAGAATAACTTACTTACATGCATTCACAATAAAGATATTTCAAAAGCTAGTCTCAGAACCAACAGCTTCAGGCCAGTTTGTATTGATTCTTCCTTGAAAACAGAATTGGATTTTGATTCTTGCAGATTTTTGCCGATGTGCATAATTTTATGCTATTATATCGGGAGATTCTATACAGCATCTATACAACAAAAGTAGCCTTAATACGTTTCCAAATGGTGTCAGCACAAAAAGACTAGATAAGATGGTTCTTGTTGAGGTCAACATAATGACAGGAAAAAAATAAAGTAAACGCAATCACAAAGATACAGCAGACCTACATGAATTTACCGTACAAGTCGATATTTTTTTTAAGATTAGACGACAACCCATCTCAATACTTGCCACATTAATGCAGGCTTTTGCTGATAATAACAGTCGAGGAATTCTATTGAGTGTTTGGTGTTCTACAGCGTCAGAATTTTTGAGACTGGAATATTGAAAAGAAAATTAAGGTGGATTTAATGGGATACCCCAGTGCGAGATTGACATAATGGATACATTCATGGGGGAACGGTCATTGCATTTGTCGTTCAGCTGGCAATTTTAAGAGAATATATATATTGAGATGTATGATTTAGGAAATTTATTGCCTTATTTGCCCACACAAATATTCTCAGTTATTTCAGTGTCGTAAACGCCAACTGGATACATACATTGATATTGAAAATAGTTAAAGACATGGATGTATTGCATCGTAGTGCATCGTAGCCAGGTCGTTGAGAAAAGGAACGAATGTTCATGAGATGCACAGCAATGAAAGGGGAATCGATTGGGAGACACAAGGAGAAGGATAGATTTAGAGAAAGCCAGTAAAGAAAGAAAGAAAGAGAGAGTCAGAGAGAAAGAGAGACAGAGACAGAGACAGAGAGAGACAGACAGAGACAGAGAGACAGAGAGACAGAGACAGACAGACAGACAGACAGACAGACAGACAGACAGACAGACAGACAGACAGACAGACAGACAGACAGACAGACAGACAGAGGGGAGGGAGGGAAGGAGGTAGAGAGAGACTTAAAACCATGATTTTAGTGGTGAATAGACTCTCACTCTTCAAGATTGTGACGAATGAACTGCCGGAAAGTTACTAAAATATTGACTGTAGATTTTCAAAAATACTTCAATGCTAATAAATTCATAAAATTTAATAAGCAGACAGACTGTTAAAGACTCATCAAGCTGAAGTAATAGAACGGTAATTTCAATTTTCGGCTTTCAACAACAGGACCATCAATGACCACGCTTTTATGCTTGTTACGTTAGCTTTTGTAATTACCTCATTTGTACCAGTATATGCGTGTCGGAGTTATTAGCAAACTGAGAGAAATAGCTTCGCAAGAAGAAGATTTTGTTGAAAGCGGATATGTGATAATTACAAGTGGATAATTTGTCTTCGCTCGTGCTACAGGGAAACAAACACATAACCTGCAATTACTAAACCCCATGCGAAGAAATCTTAGAGAGTTATAAAACAATTCTTTAAGTTGAAGTTAAACTTTACAGCAAGACCTCCAACTTACACTAATCGAAGAGAGGCCGCTGTTTAAGTCCGAAATTTCAGGACATATTAATTCTCTTTCACACACACTGAATCTACGATACATGATTCGAAAGTCTGGATGTAGCCTTTCAACGAGGTATATTTGCACCGAAAGACTGCAGATTTACAAAGTCATAAAGGTGGTATCGAAATGACCGCAACTTTCACAGTGGAAGATGAACGAAAAACTAGAGGGATCTTAAACATTCGCGAAGCAAAATTTCACGACGAACGAAACAATTTCTGGGTTAAAAATGAAGTAATGCTGACGAAGAGATCCTGAACATTATTGCTGTAAAGATCTTCAAATACTCACGATTTTTTTTTAAAAATACGTTCCCTTATAGCTGAACGTGTCTTCGTGATTTACGTCTTCTCAATGTTAACTTGATTTCAACATATTCCTTGTTACTGTGGAACCGGGTCTGAAAGCGTGTTTGCGCTCGGTGCAAATATACCTCATCCAGAACGATCACAAACACACACCTCGTATTTTAGGGTAAAAGTGCCGAATGTTTCCGCACAAGAGTACCCGCCAATTTTTATGTTGGTGTTGGAGTGTTTGTGTGGCGCTCACTTGATGGAATGACGCCGACAGCAGCAGAGCAGTGAAAGTCAACGACTCTTTGTTCATTTTGTATGCACCGCGGTAAATATCTCATTCATCAAAGGGTTCTGCTATGATTGACAGGAGTGCATTTTATCTGTAATAACGATTATTGCGCCAACTATTCACAGTCGATAATTCAACATATGGCAAGGTTCAATACCTCATATTGTAGGGCAGGAATCCATAACAGAAGGCTCTTCTAATCCTATGGGGAAAGTGCGTTAATATAATAAAAATTCATTTTTTGCGAGATGTGGAAATTAACCAGATTCATTTGGCGCAAAGTGGCAGCCTAGGGATCCCTGCGAGCATAAAAATCCATTTTATCCTAGCGATACGTAGAGACAACCAATAAACTAACTTATTTGTAAATTGTTATGAATAGGGGATGGCACTTCGTCCCATAAAGATAAACCCAATACGTGCTGCCTTTGATTTCTTTATAGGAACAGGGCTAAAGTACGTCTAATGTCTCATATCGCCCGTAAGCGGATGACGAAAAAAATTTGCCATCGATTTTTTGTTTGGATAGGTTTCCGACCATGATGCACCGCGAAAAACGTTAAATCGACATACATGAAAAGGTAAATAAAGTTTAGTTATGATACAGAGGCCTTTTTCATTTGTGAATTACCTTTCGCGAAACAAACGACAAGAGAGGTGCCTCAGCGTGCTCTCTGTCGTGTGCCCTGGCCAAATCATTTTCCTTGATCTTAAAATGATTCATTGCTACTTGGTAATCTGTTTCGTTGAACTTGACAGCCATATTAAACGTCCTAATTAAAAATACTTCTCCGAGAGGCATTCGCTGAGAAGCCTATGTTCCAAGAGATTTTAACATTAATGTATTAAAACTCAGTGTTTACGGTAGAATGCACTTCGATATTCGAACAGATATTCGAACTCTTAAACTTTTACAATATTTTGTCTGCCACTTACATGTGGACTAAATTTGAAGTTCATGCGCGTGGAGTAACTAAAGTTTTCACAGGCTCAGTTTTGTGTAAATCCAAAAATTGATTTTTCCCATAAGAGTTAACACAGAGTAGGAGGCCATTTTGAATTTCAATATTAGGTAATTTGTTTCTCTAGTGCCAAATTTTGCACGTAACACCTAATTTTTATTATTTCGAGAGTGAATGGTTTTAAGTTTACTTACGAAAAGTTTGAGCACAAATTTCAATCTTCCAATTTCGAGGCGTGTATATAACGTCAGCACAAAATGGTACAGAAGATAAAACAAATTATTGTACTTGGTTGTCAGTTTGATCATGAAATAAGCAAATTCTTTCATATGCAAGAGAAAAGCTTCGACATTGTTAATTAATAATGGTGTCTTATTTCACCGTCTGTCTGTCTCCCTACCAATCTCTCTGTCTCTGTCTCTGTCTGTCTGTCTGTCTGTCTGTCTGTCTGTCTGATAATCCCACCTTGTTCAGTTCAAACCTATGTAAGTTAGTTTATTTATTTCATCTGGATCATCCATATAGAGATTGAATTTCGCCTCAGGGGATATAAAGGCCGCGTCGAGCAACACATTTGTAACTCTTTCCTATTCGTTTGTTCAAGTGATTGCCCTCAAGAAGGATTTGAAGAATAAATTGGCTTCAAGTATTACTACTCAAAGGAAGCCACCGTGTGAATAATTGAGAAAATGTGACATTTGGCATTTGTTTGTCGACGATCAACTCCGGTTGTATAATTTCGTATAGCTGCAAATCGCCAAGCTTAGCCGTTGATTGTGTAACGTACTAAACTTTTGATGCGGATTCGAAACAGTCACCGGAAGGTATTACGTAAAATTCGTCATTAGTTACGGGAGAAATGGCAATTAGTTCAAAATACATCGCCTCTGGAAAAGGATTAAATTTATTTGTGAAGAAAGCAACGAGACTCTCGTTCGCTGCTATAAGAATGATAGATGATTTGGGATGTGAGATCTCAGGCTGAAGGCAAAACCCGTGAGCTTTAGCGGGTTAGGATCTAATATATACATATGCCTGCTTCAAATACTATAGGTTATCATAGGGCGACATTGCAACAAGGGGATATGAAGAGGGTGAAATTTGTGTTTTAAAGTTCAGAGTACCGTATTGCCTGCACTTAAATGTGCTATTTGCGTAATTATTACGGTGAAACCAAAATGGAGAGGGATTGTAATGTGTTCAAACGAGGATAATGTGTACATCGCCAGTGATTCCATGGACCGGCGTTATGCGTTTTAACGTGAATTTGTGTCCGAGTACATCTTGCAGCGGAGGTATTGTCAGCGTCTCGGACAATACAGAAGCCTACGATGTACGAGGATAGAAATCCCGGTACATATATTTGTGAATAACCTTGTTAATATACACCTCTTCAGTCAAATTTTACCAGAAAAAGTCGAAATGAAAGCGTTTTTTGGGGATGCCCGTCGCGCACTGCGTCGCATGATCGCGAGCAGACTGGGAACGCGTTGAGCGCGTGTCCGCTATTTAAAGCTCACTGAGCGAAACTTCAACCCGCGCAGCGCAGTGCACGTGGTAGAAATTGTAGTCCAGCAGCACAACTTCACTCAAATTCACAGGTTTCGGACTGATCATTATTCACTGCATGAAGTACCGAATTTTAGATGTACATTTATTTGTAAAAAATGTAAAATCTTCTCTTGTTTTTCCCCATGTAGACGTAAAGGTGTTGTAAGGTCATAGGTCAAACAGTTTCCATGAACACCTGAACTCGGCATCATTGGACAACGCATCTCTGATACCGAAACTTAATGCACGACGAAACTCCATAGATTACACGCACAGGTGTATAATAATAGTCTTTATATCTGTAAGATCGTAGCATACACTAAGCAACATTTATTGCATACAGATTTTCACCGATGCAGTGGGAATGCATGTTCACAAACCATTACAGTGTTGAAAACAACCTAGATTAACTCAATCATATTCCTGGTTCCAAAGTAAATTTCACAAAAGTAGAGATTTAGCCCAATATTAAAAGGACTGTGTAATCGGAGACTAGGTAAGCGATATTACAAGTTTGAAGGGCGAAGTGGCGTCACCTCTTCACGCTTGAGGGATAACATTTATCATGATTTTTTCGAGTGAAAATCGAGGGCAAATTAAATTTGAAATTTGGGGGCGCTGTTGCTAGCGGTGACCTTTCCCCTACAACAGCGGGTCAGACGAGACGGTCGGCAGTTTACAAGTGTTAGTGAGCCACGGGCGCTTACTTCTCGTAAGATTTTACGATACAAAAATAAACATTTACGTCCTTTCTCTTATTTCAGTCTCCCTTGATGTAATTTACTAACACGTTCTGCCCTTTGTGGGGTATTCCCACATCAATAAAAAAGTTTAATTCAACATTTATCGTTTTATTACAAGGAGCATTTTGGTGGTATTAAATTTGAGATAACCAACATCCGACCAACACTTTAATTATTGTACATAACGAAAAGCGCAGTCTGAAGTTTTTTGACCCATTTCACGAAGAACGGAGTCACTCTTTGAGATGGTGTCCTGTGTACGTCATCGGCCATTTGTTACCTGTTGATTTAGATTGGAACATTCTGGATTTGTGAATGTGTTTTGTTGGTGTAGAGAACGGACAAGGTTTGCAGCATTTTGACAAGGGATGAGATCAATTCAAATGATTGTTATACTGAAAAAAAACTTAACCCGCTCATCATCATCAGCATATCATCATTGTCATCATCATCATCATCATTTAGAATGGCGATCAATGCCTTCTTCTTCTTTTATGATTGCAATCTGTCTACGGTAAAACAGTTTCGTTAGAAAGTCTAATTGATCGAAAGTTCTTCCCCGACACGCCCATGTACATAGCGATGACAGTATCTTTTAAGATTAAGACTTACGTTGCCAAGGAATCCGTATAATCTGCGAAATCATAATGGTGGAAATATATACACGATGCGCTCGTCATCTTCACCTTGACGCCCTAGGGAAGTCATAAATTTACCTCCCGGCAATGTGATGTTTGAAGAATTATCGTGCCTCTTTCATTTGAAATACGATCTGCTTTAAGTAGACTCGGCATCTCATTGGCTGATTCGTCCACGTAACACAGATCATCCGAGCGATGATCGCTCGTAAAAGCCAGTAGCATAACTCATACGTACGTCATCGAAAGAAGACAAACGATTTAAATCTCACATATAGTCCGGGGAATTGCAATCACCCAAGTAGGTTATATACTTATTATCCGAAATAGAAAGCGTCAAATAACCGAAGCAAACTCGATATAATAACGCTAAATCTTGTTTATTTCTTGGCTTTTTCCTGACCTGGGATCATGAAAACTAGATCCATGCGATGAAAAAGGAACGATGCGGGGGATAAATCTCCCAATGACGTACTTGGCACCGGGCAGCCGCACTGCCACCGAGCAAAGGTCGCCGCGGTATTTAAACTTCTAGAAAGGGATTGTTTGTCTTTGACAGAGGAATTAATCTCAAATCGCAGACGACAAGCTCGATAGCTGGCGTTTGTTGAATGAAAGATTACTCAATTACCGCTCACTATACGCAGCCGAAGGCCCAGGGATAATGTTCAAAGCTGAGGGGGTATACTAGTTTAGTCTCAAAATAAATAGAACAACGGGGTTAACGTCGGAGGGGGTCACAAAATCGCGATAAAGCACTCAAGCACCCCTCGCTACTCGCAATTTCGAATTGCACTCTGTTGGGAATACTTGCAAGTACTGATATATTATAGCTCTCATTTTTGGAAGCCACTCTCCAGCTCCGCACCAGCTCTCCCACCTTTTGGTTCTGTCTCTTCTTTGTCCAAAGGGGCCACGACGATTAGCTTGACTTTGTTGGGTATGTACATTTATCACTGGTATTTAAGCTTCTTTTGCGGAATTACACAGGAAAGCCTCTCTTAGAATTATCATCTTTGAAACGTTCACCCTCTCGCGTAAAATTCGCACTTCAGCGCGCTCTTGAAGTAATTTAAAATTAGATGTGTCAGATCTAACCCTATCTTATGCTATACAAAGAGTCCTTTGTTCCTTTGTTTTATTCAGTAACTTGACATTTGATGACATACCTTTCGTCTCATTTTCTTTGCAAATTCTTTTAAATGTAGTCTCTCGTCTTCAGCGATACCTGAATAAGCACACATCCTCGCCAACTTTCCTTCGAGGTCGGTCACCTTTCTCAAAAATATCAATATCTCTTGTCAGTTATGTAGCATTTTTATATACACTTTCAATTCGTCGAGTTATCTTTCCTTATTTTCCCGGTCGTAAAGGTGTTTCATTCGTGCCTTCCGCAATGCTGAAATCAGCCTCTTGAGTCCAATGATGGCACGCTTATTTACGTAGCAATGTCACTTCTTCGCCCTAAACACGGTATTGTGTGGAATCTGGAGTAATTTTGTCGAAGACGCGCGGTTTGAATAGCGGACATATTTCAAAGCGATGTAAGAGTGCGTCATCGATTTTTACACTTTCAAGAAGAGCTTCTGTTGATTTCATCGATATTCAACATGCGTGTCGAGGTCATGGGTTTCTCGAAGAGGTAACACCGGTCTACTTCCCTATCAGTTTATAAAATCGCCCTATTTTAGCTTTATCTGTAGTTACCATGGCTATATGGTGTACCGCTCTTCTTCAGGGTTGATTCATATCACTAGATATCCTGGACTTACACATTTTTCATTTAAACTGCTTCCGACATCAGTTGAGCCAGACAAATTCGATATTACCATGGCTGAAATATCTAAAAGTAATTTGTAAACCATTTTTCACCGTAAAAATCTGGTATAAGTCAAGACATAATCATGGCGCAGTGATTTTCTTGACGTGGAATTAATATTGCTGCTTGGAAGTCGTGTTGTAGCTGAGTAATTTAAGTGATTGTGTCCACGTTAAAGAAATAGGTCGCCTTGGAACACGATTGCAAACTTTTAAAGGAAATGAATTCAGCGTAAAATTGGAATGAATTTTTTCTCCCTGATACGTTCCTTCGTTGCAAATCACTGCAGCCGCCTTGAAGGGTGATTCACGTGTTAAGGTAGTACGCGTCTCGAAAATGAATGGCTTAAACTTTTACTCAAACTTTCCTCAGTGAAGCTTTCAACCATTCTGTTTCCAAATCAAGAACAAAATTAAGGGTTACCGTGCAAAGTTTTGAACTGGAGAAACAAATTAACTAACATTCACCGATATTTGAAATTCAAAATGGCCGTCCTCCCTGTCACGGTGTGACTCTAAGGGGAAGAATAAAATGATCGATTTTTGAAAAACTAAGACGGGTGGAAATCTTTATTACTCTACGAGCTTCAAAATGAGCCCCCATAAGTGGTAAGCCAGAAAAAAATGGTACAAGTTTGAGAATCCGAATATTTGTCCTCGAGGCGCATTGCGCATTCTATCTTAAGGTAGATGCGCCTCGAAGACAGATATTTGATCTCTTAAATGTTTACAATGCCTTTCTTATCTACCACTTGTGGGGGTTTATTTTGAAGCTCTTGATGTAAGAAAACTTTTAACCGTCTTAGTTTATCGAAAATCGATTTTTTTTCCTGCATAGAGTCAAGATAGGGATGGCGGCGGCCATTTTGAATTTTAAAATATTGGTAAGCTTAAATCTCGGGTAATTTGTTGCGCTAGTCCCAAAATTTGCACGGTGACCCCCGATTTTTATTCTTGATTTTGAAAGATAATGGTTGAAAGGCTCCTTGAGGAGAGTTTGAGCAGAAGTTTAAGTCTTTTATTTTCGACGCGCACACTACCTTAATATATCACCTTGATTGAAAAGGCGACAACAGCTTAAAACAGAAATGTATCATTATTCACTGCAAACTGAGTTTCGCCAACAAATCCTCATTTTGTTTATATATCAAAAGGAAATTCACTGGCCAACATTGTAAATTTCAACCATAAATAAGAAAAAAAACATCGTGTAAACACTCTGAGTTGTATTTAAATAAAATTATATAGGATATTTTCTTCTGTGAAAAGCACCAGTAATTGAACCATGGAATATTAAATTCCAGTTTATGGGAGCTTTACACACAAACACCGTATTAGAATCGTGTGTTGTCCTGACAGACTGAGATCATTTTTCTTGATTGGCAGGGTAGAGACGACAGTAAAGTGACAAATATTCATCGGTTGGAATCACATTTAAGACGGCGAAACTGCATCTGAACTTGCTACAGGTCATCCCTTAAATACTTGTCGAGCTCTTGAACCAGTTGGCTGAGTAGCATTGCAGAGTGCCACGGGGGCATTAAACTTGATAAGACTAGACGAATCTTTCGCCTGAATGGAACGGCTAAATTGCTCGAATGCAGTTATTTCCATCGTGAGGCGCATATGATCTAGAGCGATAGCAGTCCCTGATGACTATATATATATTTTTTCCCATTTTATTCGTACCATTTCAAAATAATACGACTTAAAATAGTATTACATACTATTAGAATGACATAGTATTACAAGAGGGACTAACATTGAATCTTTGAACATTTTTGTCTCATTTAGTGTTGAATGTTTATCGTCCTCAACTTGCTGCTGATCGAGGACCCAGGTACTTTCACATACATCGCTTTTTACACTTCGCGTAGCTCAGGAGGATACGTTAATGGCTCGTGTTAATCAGTTAATTAATGAAGTTATTGGCGACTGAACTTTCAGGTTCGCATCCGAGTAATTCGCTGATTCAGCCATTTGTAGGCGGCGTGTTACGATCATAGGGCTTTTGCAAAATGTTCATGAACGATCGAAGACTCCACTGCTTTGCAGGAGTGGCTCAGGGTAGTATACATCAATGCATGTATGTGTGTGTACACACTGTACATTGTACATATTTTGAGAATACCCGAACAGCCCTGTTCCCCATAAAGATATTTCAAGACCACTTCGATTTGAAGATTTAAGTTTGTCACTAGAAAAAAGTCAGAATGTAAAGAAAATGTGCATGGATGAGAAAAATCTGCAAAGAGACTTGTTTATAGTTCCGTTTCTCAATCACAGTTGGTTGTGCATCGGGACAGAATTCGATATCATATGTGGACGTTGTCAAGAAGCATGTTGAGCTATTTTGGAAAAAAACCAAAGGCCCACTACTTGCATGCATTGAGCAGTAACATTAAGCCGTGTCTCCGAGCGTTTTATCGACGGCACTAAGATGTAAGTACATGGCAATTCTGAGATAAACGCACTATTAATTCAGAGGCCATCCCATGAGTACGGCAGGTCTCCCAGTACAATTTAAAGGTCACGACACCAGAGTGATTTAAGCAGAAAAGGCAGTCGTTATCGATGTAAACGTCGGCGAATTTCATAAGTGAAAACGTTAAAATACGGCTTCTGACGTCAACAAAGCGGCGAGGTGCCATAGCCCAAACACACGATGGACCGCAGTGTTGTCCCGCAGAGCGACTCATGACGCGTATGATTGATTATGGCGATTATTTGACAGGAATATGTCAAACATATCGATTTATGGCCTGTTGCTCTAATCGTTGGAGACTTTCGTCTTATCAATATGGCCTTGAATCAGGCGACAAGGTTTGAAAGTACACAGAAAGCTCCCGATGCTGAGGACAAGCTAGAAACTCTTCTGCTCGCCTTGTAAAAACAAATGAACAGACATCTAGACCAACACACGATCATTACCTCAACACCACTGCGTATACTTTCAACGTAAACAATTCTACGGCAGACTTTGTACAGAATATTTAAATCAGTGATACTTGTATAAGTTCACGCAAACTTTTGATAAAAACAGATTTAGATGATTTAACTGATTTGATTATGACTTGATTGGATTTATTTAGTATAATATATGGCATTGCAAACACAAGCGAAAACACTACAGAAAAAGACAAGAATAATTTTGCTTGCATTTCCCTTGTAATTCAACGAGAAGCTTACACAATAAACAGCACAGGAGAAGGGGCACTATGCATTCCGTACACAAATACAAAATACAACAATTTTACTACAAAAAGAGGACAACATCATTAGCACACTTCAAGGAGGAAATATGAATTGATGATGCCCTGAGTATCATTTGGAAGTCTGAACACATCAATACCAGCTTTATGAGTAAAAATATATTGTGATCAAACCTCTAGACCCCTCTGGAATTAAAATAATATAGGTGCCTGACCCAGTAATGTGACCGTTAAGAGTATTCGCGCTATGATACGCCAAAATGCTCAACAAATTAAAATTGTCGTTAAATTGAGAACAATTTGCTCGTATGATTTCCTAAAAGGCACAATTTTGTCGACGCCAGCTGCACTGAATGTCCAGTCACGTGACCTTAGGTAGATATCTGTTCAAAAACGAGTGTTCACTGCGCCTGCAAAATGCACTCGAAACCTCCATGCAACATCTAAATTCTAAAGAAGACAGCTTGAACTTATATTCACGATCGCTCATTTCTACGAATTTGTCGACCATAAATTAATCCCATTTCTTTGGCTCATCAACTTTGTACGAGCATGGTTCTAATCCGTCCATTCCTTCGGCATTTCAACCCGTCTGTGATGATTAGCTGTTTCTTTAATATCAAGATCAACGTCAAATACCGACAATGTGATGCTGAAATAATAAAGATAAATTGACCCCGATAGACAATCAAACATTCTTTTAAGAAATTGAGAAGGGTTATCGTGAAGTCGATCGCAGCAGCAAGCTTTGATGGAAATCACAGTATCTCCGTTATTAAATACAGAAGCTACGTGCAGAAAATTATTGTGTAGAGGACACACGTCAATAGTAGTCAAGTAAAGGATTGTCTCTTGAATGGCACTGAAAATAAAAATTCAACTTGGCCAGCTTGCGGTGCTGTTCAATACTTCTCTGAAAAATTACCTGATAGAGTATTATATTTTCAAAGGCGAAACAATTTTTTTTCGACAATCACTTCTTAATTCCTCTAGAAGCGATGATAATTCATTCCTCGCTCATTCTCGCATCATATCTGTATCTTCATGCATGGCCTTACAGTTCGGCGTCTCTAGAATTTACTTTTTACGGCCACGTTACTGGTATACGTCGGACGTCTCTCGCCCGATGCTACCACTAAATAATCCAGATCTCTCCCGTGGCACGGTCACGTGGTGCACATATCAATAAATTTCAATTGCTTATGAGCCTTCTCAGGGCTTACCGTAAAATGTTATGGCCACCAAGGTACATACAGCGTTTTATGCTTTCGTACAGAGCGCTAAATAATCTCAATTTCACAGACTAGGATTTCCATCTTACACCGTTAGCGTACTTGTAGTCTATTTCGTTTGTTTTAAAAACAGGAGAAAAAATATCATTCAAAAATAATAGTTTCACTTTTCCATATAACCTGTAGATTAAAGTATACGTCGAATACCCATGTAGTTACATAAGGCACAATATACTGTGAGGATAAAAAAACCGAGATCGACATCTTTGTAACGCAAGGCTACTTTCATAATTCTCTGTGAAAAAAAAAGGTAAAAATGCAAGATATCCACTTGTTGGAAATTGAATACTCAAACGCTCATCAAGCAAACGTTTAACTTTGATTCTCTTTCAACATCAAGAATAAAAATCGGGGGTCAACGTGCAAACTTTGGTACTAGTAAAACAAGTTATCAAATATTTACTGATATTTGAAATATAAAATGGACATCTCTAAATTAAAATTTCCCGATGTTCAAAAAACTAAGCCGGTGAAACTTTATTTACTCCGTAAGCCTCAAAATGAGTCCAACACAGGTTGGCCAAAACAATATTTGAAAGTTTGAGAGTCCAAATATCTATCTTCAGGACGCGTTCTACCTTGAAAAGGCACAGTACACGTAGTTGTTGTAACTATTTGACTTAAATGACTTCAATCAAAGCTAATTCAAACTAACAATTTTGCCGAGTACCTGTAACATTTTAGACTATCTGAAATAATGATTGCCACTTGCATTATTAGCCCCGTTGTTTGGCGACTTCAAAAGCGTAATGGGTCTGTGCAGGCAGACTGCATGGCCTGCACTGACTGGGAACTCAATTACGCAAATAACTGCTTGCTCAGGAAGGATTGCTCCAGGACCTGCCTGTTGACCAGCAAATTGACTGTATAATCAACGTAATGCACGAATTTATCAGCCAGACTGCCGCGATGACGCTAATGAAATGCTTTGTTTAGGGAAGGTCTGTGTTTTAAAGTTCTGTCAAACTCTCTTTTGTTAAGTAAAAATATTGCGCTTCGCGGATACTGCACAGCTTAGTGGGGAGCTTAGTTATTTAGGTCACTTTTCAACAGCGAAAAGTGGGCGAACTTTGGGTAAACGTAGGCAAATAATGGTATTGTAAGTTACTATATTTGAACAAAAGTGTTTCCTCTCGTCACGACTTGAATTTCCTACAACCGCTATGAAAATATTGATCATGGCAAAACCAACATTTTTTATTTTATTTTATTTTATTTGATCATCAACAGCGCCATCAGGCAGCCACTTACAGACAAAAAAATAAAACAAGGATAAACTACACTAAAATTTAAACAAACAAAAAAGTACTCTAAAAATCAAACAATGACAAAAACAAATTAACATGTCTTTTAAAAGTTGAATGAGATTCTTCAAAAACATCGACATCGCAAACCTTATCAATCAGATCATTAAAAAGTCGTGACGTACGTCCAATCAGGCCATTTTTGTAACATCAACTCTACAATAAGGGATATGTAATAGAGGTCTATGTCTAGCAGAGTATCTAGGTACGCATAGGCCATAAAAACCTGTACAATCTGTAGAGTCATAAGAAGATAAAAGGCATTTACGCACAAACATACAATCATAAAAGAAAAAAGATAGTAAGAAATGATAGATCGTAGGATCCGTTAAGATAAAGTAGATAGTTTCCACAACGTGTACGCCATTATAAGATCTGCAAATGATCTTTGATGTTTTCATGAAAACTGCAAAAATATACACTTTCTAAATAAGACGATGCCGTATCAATTTATGCGGCTTATGGTTGAAATTAAACGGGTACTGAATATCTGCGCAGTGGCAAACGATACAATTACTCGTATCATCCTCACCAGGCTGACGGGATTGAGAGTGGTGCCCTGTGAAACCTAGCGTTTCAAGCTTTCCCGCTGTTTTTTCCTGCACGAACTGCACAGCTACCGCTTGGTGGCAAAGGAAGCGGGCCAGTGCGTTAAAGGTCGTATGAACGAACATAAGATGCCATAAATCAAGATTTACGGAGACCGGGATGATCGAACCACCCTTCGATGTAACAAAATCCGAAAGTCAACGATGCAGGGTTAAACAAAGACGGCAAATCATCACTGATTGACTACATTACCAATGTTTAAACTTCACAAATTTGCACCCTGTGTGACCACCCCTCTTAATTTACAACCCGTCAGCCATATTGCTTTCCCTTCCATGTAATCTCTCGACTCTAAAGCCTATAATGCGATTGCTTAAGTCAGCATAACTCACAGACAGTGATCAGTCAAAATTAAATAAGCTTTCTAATAGGCTCTTTTTTCTTTCCAGGGCCTGTGGTTTAAATAGTAAATTATATAATATTATGCAAAGAGTAGGAGGATATCTGCTTAATCATAGGCATTCTCCAGGGTGCAAGGCTAAATTCATTCTCATAACACAATCACCAACCGATCAAGCCCCAAATGCTTTCGAAATACGTTTTGCCCACGTCGTCGGCCGCCGATGTTTGCAACATGAGATATCATATTTCCTCTCAAGGGATCGTTTCTCTTTCCGAAATCCGTCATCGATCTGCGAAATAGTTGTTGCCTAGGCAACGACTAGTGAAATCTTCTTACCCTTATCTTTGAAGTGTGTCAACAGTTTTACATTTTCCTATATTCCTTCGGTGCATTGGAAGATGTTTCGGTTGACATTGCTTTGTCTAGTCCGACCATGTCTCACCTTGTCTGTGTCAAAATGTATTCCTCTAAATTTTAAGATCTTTAGTACACTTAAAGCAAAATGATATTTTTCACTTTTGAATCTCATATCATCAAGTGTCCATTGATGTCGGCAAAATCGGAGATGGCTAGACACCTGGACGATCGGACAAATCAGGAAAACAAAAATTAAAGGGATGAGAAGCAAATGGAAATTCGTTGGGCAAATCTTGTTAACAGATGGCCTGAGAGAGAGAGAGAGAGAGAGAGAGAGAGAGAGAGAGAGAGAGAGAGGGAGAGAGAGAGAGAGAGAGAGAGAGAGAGAGAGAGAGAGAGAGAGAGAGAGAGAGAGAGAGAGAGAGAGAGTAAAATGATATTGAGTCACTGAATGGAAAAAGCAAAAGTTTTTAAGACTTCGTAACTTTTACCAACTGATTTGAATTATTTTGTTGAATAACTAGTATGTATGTATGAATGTATGTATGTATGTATGTATGTATGTATGTATGTATGTATGTATGTATGTATGTATGTATGTATGTATGTATGTATGTATGTACGTACGTACGTACATACGTACGTATGTATGTATGTATGTATGTATGTATGTATGTATGTATGTATGTATGTATGTATGTATGTATGTATGTATGTATGTATGTATGTATGTATGTATGTATGTATGTATGTATGTATGTATGTATGTATGTATGCACGTGACACGTGTGTGTTTACATATATATATATATATATATATATATATATATATATATATATATATATATATATATATATATTGTATATGACTTTTTATGAGTATAATTCATAGCTGCATACATACAACTACAGACACTGATATGTCTGTGAAAATTCACGTATCTTGATATCAATTCAATAAGTGTGAATCCATGAAGATCTGCTTATTTCCATTAAGTCAAGATTTCGTGTCATATTTTGCGTCACCGGCTGGATACTACTTTTCAGTAAACACAAAAGATATGTTAACGTCCGCCAAAGAGGGTTTTGAAATATTGAATGTAGCTTTTCTTGCTGAGTATGATTTGATCGTTTACATTTTCAATGTAATCGAAAACGTGTTTTCGATAAGTTGTTAAAATATCTCTGTGGATGATACAATTTTTGTAAGTGGTTGACCGTGTAGTCGTCAGTTATGCACGACTGGAAGGTGTCGGCACACAGGCCCTGATTATTCTGCAATTTCTTTGCGATACAGTTGAGCTCTGCGTATGAAGTGGTAATTTTGTTTCTAAAAGGTAGAACGCACTTCGGGGACAAATATTCGTGCTCTCAAATTTTTGCCAGTCTTTTCTGATCTACCACTTGTGGGGGTTCATTTAAAGCTCTTGGAGCAAGAAAAATTTTCACCGTCTTAGTTTTTTGAAAATCGAAATATGAGAATGTCATTCTTCATCATATAGTGAACACACGGATGGCGGCCATTTTGAATTTCAAATATCGGTAAATGTTGGGTAATTTGCTACTGTAGCACCAACATTGCATGGTGACCCCTGATTTTTATTGTTGATCTGGTAAGAGAATGGTTGAAAGTTTCACTGAAGAAAATTTGAGCAAAAGTTTATGCGTTTCACTTTCGAGGCGCATGCTGGGTTACTGTGTACTTTAATCCTGCCGATGTTCACTGCTGCAAGTTGCATCACGATTTACGCACCTTTACACGCGACAGTGCTTCAACATTGTTAATGATCTTTAAAATGCACCTCGAGTTCTAAAACATCGCAGAAAAGGCACAAACTTTCACATAATCGGCTACATGGGGCTCAAGTTGGTGATCCCAATTCAAACAAACGATAATTGTGGATCCATGCTGCTTGTCGCATCGTGTCATCGTCAACACCTGTCATGATTACGTAACACGAACGGAAAAGTGAGTTAACCACGGTTCACTTTACGGATGTAATTTCCGGAGCAAAACAAATCATGTACGTCTAATAGAATTCAAATTAAAACAGCACAACTCTAGTCGAGACGATGGAAACACTGGAAGCGTCGATGGTGTGAGCGCCACATCAGTTACAATCGCTCGACTCAAAGAGAGCGTCGGGCACAGATCAAAAAGAAAACGACTACTTATCAGATTCCAGCTGAAAGTCAGACAAAAATCCCGTTCCCTTAGTTTCAATTTCCTCTCTTTTCAACCAGAGTAATCGTTGCCAGGTTAAACATTGCTTGAGCTCGAAATAAACACGCCTATACTACACTAGGCTTTCATTAAAAAATTACCGAAGGCTCTCATAAGCTGTTATTTATAACCATCAAGGCCGATAAGTAATTACAGCAAATACTATCAATAATTATTAAGACCTTCGCAGAAGTATTATTTGTGACGGGGAGACAGTAGTCACGTCGAGTTAAAACACTTCATTGATGTCTCAACGGTTGGCACGTTTCACAAATTGAGAGGAGGAAAGAGGCAGAGGGAGGGAGGGAGGGAGAGGAAGAATAAACAAATAGAAAGAGGGAGGGACAGGCAAAACAAAGAGACGGAGAAGGTATAGAGATGGACTGGGAAACTCGATTTTTTGGTATTAATGTTAAATAGACATACGGTGAGTAAATTCCGAAACCTGAATTCAAGGATGGATGGACGATTTTCACTGTTACGTGCATTTGTTGTGTACTGATACTTATCATCGTCTGGAGGATGTATTATGCTGGTACAAATCTCTTTTTGTGACAATCAAGCAAATTGAGGGACTTGTTTTGTGATGCTAAAGAGTGCAGGTCAAATTGTTCAGAACTGTTGGGAAACGAAGTATCCTATAGGCACGGAATAAATTACAAGGTAAGACTAGCGACAGTTTACAATCTTAGACCATGCTGTCATTACAGTATCTTTAAATATGGTGCGAAGAGAACAGAGGAAAGATGTGACTTGAACATGACGTTAATCGCAGCCAGGTCAAGCTAGCCGTAGATAAGGTATGAAGAAGATAGGTTCATTATTATGGATATCATCTCAGAAATATCACTGGTTATAGGTAGGTCAAATTGTAACACCGATGGTGGCGACAGTGCGTCGAAACCGCGTCATTTATACGACGGCGATGGATAAGAAATCCAGTTGAATGTTTGAGTAAAGTAAAATGTTGCTTCAAGATGGTGTGGCTTCAAGACGAGAGCTTCGAGATGAGAGAAAATTCCTAAAAGCATAGAGGAAGATACGCTCTAAGGTATGCAGACAGAGCTTGGCTTCAATACAGTGTTAAAACGTTACAAGGAAATAAATGATACGATGCCGGCAGACGGGGTATCCATGGAAAAGGGGTAATATGGCATATTAAATCCCCTTTCAAAAAGCCCATCAAAGCATCATAGTGCATTATCTCAGGGCAAAGGTCGAGAGGCTCGTCAAAACTCTTTTTCCCGCGAACAAAACACCAACGAGCACTTCAAAAACAGTCCGACAATCATTACCATCTTTGGGAGATTAAATACATCAGTTTTGGCATTATTTAGCCGTCATAACCGTTTCTCGAAAACTGGCTCTGGGATACATACCTATAAATTAAAGGTTTATAGTTTAAGACATTAGCGTTAAAATGGAATTCGCTCTGGTAATAGGCGACGACGCGGAAAAGACTTTAAAATTGTAAAATTGACTCGAGGTAAAATGTTAATGCAGGTAAGGAAAGGGGCAAAGCTTCAGGGAAAGTTAAGTCTTAACATTTTTGGAAACGCTCTCCTGACCTTTAGGACGTGGTGAGTGTTTATGGTTGATACATTTTGATTGCATCAACATGGTTGAAAGATTGTCACTGAAGTCTTCATGCATAACTAGAGTAAAGACGATTTTATAAACAGTGCCATTGTATATGAATGTATGTACACCATACAAATGCGTCCATAAGACGACTTTGTAGATGCATTTGTACGTGTATGTATGTATGTATGTATGTATGTATGTATGTATGTATGTATGTATGTATGTATGTATGTATGTATGTATGTATGTATGTATGTATGTATGTATGTATGTATGTATGTATGTATGGATGGATGGATGGATGGATGTATGGATGGATGGATGGATGGATGGATGGATGGATGGATGGATGGATGGATGGATGTATGTATTGATGTATGTGTGAGTTTTGTATCATAGTTTTAAAGCCGGGGTCCTGGGGACACATCTGCTGGGTGATGAATGATGACAAGAGATGTCTCTTAGGGAAGCAATATCATGAAAATGAATATCCTTTTACAATATAATTTAATAATAATAATAAAGACGCTAAATTCTCAGCTTCCTGCGATTGCAGAATTCTGATACCGTTCAGCCACGTGGCAGTATTTGACACTCCGTCCCTGTATCTCGGTGATAACAAACCCGTAGCCCTCGAATTAAAGAGGTTTACAATTATTTGAGAATGCAAATAGCAAAAACTGCCGTTTTAAGATTAATGGTACCATGTCGATTTTTTTTGTCGCGTTTTCAAGAAAATGCTGAATCGGACATATATCTCAAGTATCAGTTGGTTCACCGATCAAACAATTAATATTGCTCGGCAGTAACGTCAAATTTTTTTTTTTCACTCGGAATGTGAATAAGTTGGCTGCATTATCGAACGCGCTCTTAAAGATGCAATAATGATCAAGTCTTGAATATGCTGAATTGCTACAGTCAAACAAATCGGTCGAAATGATATTATACAGATTGTGTTTCACAGGGTTTACAAGGCTATTCGAGTATGCGTCTGTCTGCTTAGAAAACATTATGAAGATAATCCACACCTCTTCATAATGTGAGTTGACATTCTAGCTCCCACAAAAGCAAATCAACGCTTATTCATTGCATAATAACCCCGGAAACCAACACATTATCAAAGCCGGATTCCCCTGGTTTCTGCAGTAATTGGCCAAAATGAAGCACCAAACTGGCTTAGATTACATCCCATGTGTATTGTAGCGTCAAACAGAAGAGCAAGGTGATACTATGTAAAATAATTCATACAGTCTTGTTACGGATGAAGGTGTTCTGGTGTGGGAAAAAGATGTCAGGAACTGTCGCTTAGATAAAGAAAAAACATGTTAAAAAGGGGAGACCATTTCCTTTTTTAAGTGGCCGCAGTTGAAGACAGGGTAAAACAGTGTACCTTTTTTTCAAAAATAAAGAACTGAGTGATCAAATAGACTTGTTTCACTGCTAGAGCGAAATAAGGCGAACAAATGAACACAAAGCCAATATGTAATGTTAACATTAAGGATAAAATGCATAAATTTCAAGCACACATGGTGAAAAGAATTTAGATGACTACCTTAAGATTGCTGTGTTTCCTTCAGCCCATCATAAGAAAAGGAAATTTCGATCCCCTTTCCATCGTCAGCCGTCGTCGTCATTGGTGTTACATCACGGAATAGTCTGTTGCTTGCGTCGTGCAGACGTACTTCTCCAACAGCGGCTTAGTTGAGTTTAAGCATAGCTGTGCCGGCCGCGTTTTCTACATTCCATATTCAAAATATGTGCCTAACCCTCGAAATGATAATAAATGGGCGCGACTTGCTGGATGATGTGACGTTTTCAATGCAATGTGTGGATATAGTGCATTCAGTCTATGTCCAATAAGGCAATCCTTACAGTTTAAATATACCAAACCTAGGGGAGTAATATCGGACTACCTAGCAGAGCAATTGAGAATGGAGAGTGAAATGGCCAAGACAAACAGGAACAGTTTAATGCTAATTGAAACTCCGTCTGCCAAAACTAATGAATGTCCCGACATATAACGCGTCAGAAATAAATCCACTATCAAGACAATAGAATATTGCATGGTTCGAAGAGGTGTAAAAAATCTACGTGTCACAATAAAACAGTCCAGCGTATACGAGCACAGTTTGTTTCGTAGCTTGAACCTACGTTTCAATAAACACTGTGTTCCGAGTAGAACTGTGGGCGACGGCGGTACCAGGGATGCGTTTTCGATGAATTTGACAATCTAAATGGCCAAAATAAAAAACGTCATTTATGTACTACAGAGTATAAATAGATTATAAATATTTCACATCGAACAAACATCGAGTTTAGATTGTTGTTTCAAACCGTAGTCGTGGAGTCAAAATGTAACTCAACATTATGGAAAAAACTAAATCTGTGGGGACAGTTTCCAGATACGATCAAATACATGTGTAATCAGGCTCTTTGTCTCTGAGACTGTCTCTGTCTGTTTGTCTGTCTGTCTGTCTGTTTGTCTGTCGTCTGTCTCTGTCTAACTCTGTCTCTCTGTTTCCTCTCTCTCTCTCTCTCTCTCTCTCTCTCTCTCTCTCTCTCTCTCTCTCTCTCTCTCTCTCCTCTCTCTCTCTCTCTCTTCCCCCTCTCTCTCTCTCTCTCTCTCTCTCTCTCTCTCTCTCTCTCTCTCTCTCTCTCTCTCTCTCTCTCATTCTCAGAGCCATATGTCGCGACACAACAGGCAATTACACTTGCATTTTCTGTGATATTGCGTAACAGATACAGTGTATGTGTGTATGTGTGGTTTCTACATCAATTACAGTATAGTTTAACGCGGATTGATGGAAAATGGACACTCCTAATAGTTGTTTATCGTCTTCACACGTTCAGTCAACGTCTAATCTCGCGCGAGTGAAAAATCAACTTTGAAGAAAAAACGCTTGGAAACATCATTACGGGGTTGTTATCGAACACCAGATTGTTACATCGGATATGCTCTCCACGTGTGACGCTCTTCCGTGTGCTACACATTCAGAAACCCAATGTTGATCATCCTGTTCGCTGCTCAGTGAAAAGAGATGATTCTAATTTTGTAAAATGAACGGGAAAATTCTGCCAATTATACGTCTATCTCCAAATCGAGTCCACTTCCTTCTTATGTGAAAATTAATTTATCTTCTGACGCACAGATGCCATTATCTGACGGTAAGTGCAGTTGGTGAAATGTTTCAAACGAGTGAAAAGGCGTCGCCTTGCAGTGGTAGTAATTACTTTCAACCTGGGCAGGCAAAACGTGAAGAGGGCTTTGTATCATAGGGCTCGGCTAGATTCTATTCTCGGCTACAGCTGATGCCATAGATTTTCTCCTTAATCAAAGTATGAAATTCAAATTCCAAGGGGGACAAAACAACTGGTCTACAGCGTTAACTTGATGTTAGTAAATCTTGCCATGATCTATACGGGTTTTTTGTAATTTTTAGATTTAAAGTCAGATTTGAAGACGGCAATACTTCATACATTTCAAGTAATTACCCGTAGGCTAGTTTACGTATAGTAGGCACGAAGTGCTCTGTACGTTACTGATCAGTCTGCAAAGGGTTTTGAAGCCTAGATGAAATAACAGAAAGGAGAAAATGTAGAGCCTTGGGCCAATCATCGTATCCGTAACATTCCTCAATACGGATACACATTTGGCGTAACAGTTCTCATCCGGGTTTTCCCAATAATGTGCTATCTTTCAATGACCCGGATGCACTTCAAATGCACCCTTTCCCCGACGCCACCGATAGCGCATTCCGGGACAGATATGATAAAATGCCTCCTGTCTGTCGTTTAAATGGTATTACATCATTTTCGGCGCTGCACGAGACTTTACGAGAAACAATGTTTGACTGTCAGTGTATATGACGATCGGTGAGCAAACAATCAACTGCTTATTAAGGACCAAGTCTTTAGTTTGAATACTCCATTTCAATGTGTCACGTGATTAGATCCCGAGACTATAGAGCCAGGGTGTATTACCAACTGGTCTGTTGTTCACTGGCAAGCCTGAAACATTCAATGTTGAATCGACATGATTGGATATATGTTTATAAAATACCCTTTAGAAATCGCAGTCATTAATGTCAACATTTAAATAACAAGCATGATTAATTATCAGAAATGGGAATTCTGTTCTTTTTTTAAACGTTTAAAACTTCCAGACACAATATTCATTCATGGGGACCTTTCAACATTTTAAAATCTTCCCGGACTTTCATAAATTTGCGACATCACGCCAAATAATACGCCTTACCGCAGAGACTTCCCTCTTTTTATTTCATTTCGTTTGAAATATTACTGCACACTTTGTGAGAACAATATGACATTTAGAGCGAAGACACCCCTCATCTCAAGAAAAGTACAAATAAAATGCATGCTGAGGTGAAATAGCTTTTTACTTCTATGACCAAATATGCGAGTCATAGTCGAGTCTCTGAGAATGATATCTGTGAGTAGACAAGTCCGAACGAATCTGCGATTGAGAATTATTGTCACGGACGGCGGGCTATATTAATTTTCAAGCTCTATAGTCCAGTCATTTTAGGGTTTAACTTAGGACTAATTGCAACAGAAATTATTTCTTCACCATGACCTTTGGAAAGGTCTCACTAATGACATATTAAAAGTATAGGAAAATCTAAGGGGTGCAAATTTGTTAAATTTGCATATATTCAAATTAGCTATATATCGCCTTTAAAATGACTGCTACACTCACATTTTGGGCATGTAAACTAAATTCAAGTGATTTTATCATTGCAACACAATTTAGTAAGGTTCAACAGGTTATTTTCTAAATGTCTTGAACAATAAAGATTATGCAAATTAAGTAATTTGCATATATTCGCAGTTTTTCCACTACTTCAGACAAAATAAATGTTTAAGCTCATATTTAAACAATTTTTTTCTCTATGAAATTGTTAAGGTTTTGCAAGAATTACCTAAAACAAATGAGGTTGACCTAATTTGCATGCTAATTATTTTAATACAAAAGGCCTAATTTGCATAATTGACACAAACGGTCTTCTGAATGCAATAAGCCTACAATAGCTTCCATTGACATTTTCTGGTTATTCAGAAATGCAATGAATAAAGAGAAGAGTTTCAGAGCATTACTGTTTAAATAAAAGGAATCAGAATTCTTTCTTTGAATATTCTTCTTTCTTTCACGACGATAAGGTTATTCATAAAAAAATCATTGGACGTGTTCCATAATTTGACATCAATTGTCATTTTCAGTCATTTTCTCTTACAACATGTTCGATTGCAGTAAAATTTTTGAAGGAATATTTTATGCTTTTGGTCACTATCTTCAATGATGATGGAAATATTCAGTTACTAATAAATGGTTCACCACACTTAACGGTTGTGCCTGTGAATCATCTTTCTCATTATTAAACTGTCATTAGTATAAATACGAACATCATTTGAATCACCATGATGGTAGTGGGATGACAATTATTATGATAGTCATTATCATATCAAAATTTCTTCCTCTTCCTCTCTGTTTACATCTTCCTCTAGGTGGTTCATTTGTTTACAGCCAGAATCCTTTCGTTGACAACAGAAAGTCTAGATTTTGCTTTCTTCCGGGGTTATTCATGCTGCTGCAGGTCATTGTAGAACCCATAAGTATGGGGAAGGGCAACTCAATGAAAAGATGTGAAGCATAGGATGATATAATTGTACTGCGTATCATATCAGATCTTAGATGTGCAAGTATCACTCGTGGGGCTATTATGTAAAGGACTTCCCATTTGCAGATTATTAGACTTTTGTATTATTACCAATAAGATCGATCACTCAAGGAATTGAAAGTCTGGCCACTCTGAGGTGAGACTTCCATAAGGTTCAAAATAGAGGATAACCAATTTTATGATGATTTGATGTCAAAATTTGATATCCTAATTGATAAACTCGTTAACGGCAGCTTCTGTGATGCAAATCCCTTCACATTTTGGTTTTCTTGTTTCAAGGTTATAAAATTAGAAAGAGCCTAGACCATGTAACATTATGAAAAGTATCTAGATTTGCTTTTACCAGTGATTTAGATTATCATGATTCAGTCAACAGATTTTTTTTTAGTTTTTCCTCAAATGCTATGGCTGTGTACGGTAAGATTAAACAGGAAATCTCTCTCTTCAGTCCATTATATGACTTTATATTAATTTTCAATTGTTGTCTTCAAGAAATTTCAAAATTTTGAGAAAAGCAGTGTCCTTTGATTATTGTAATGTCTTTTAGCTGATAAAGGAACAGCTTTCGTTATCCATATTTCATGATAATTGGCAGTATAGTATAACAATTGTACCTCTATATCATCATGATCATTATAATTTATTTAACATTATTATCATAAATTTCTGTATGTGGCATGATCAGGCAAGATGCACACAGTCAAAAGTATATCTGATTTACCAGTGACCACACAACCTGGTCTTTAATTACATTTTACCAACACTTAATCTATATTAGTAATACGGGTAAGGGTGAAAATAAAAGAAAATAGAGCTGAAACACAAATTTTCTTCAGCCTCGCTCAGTACAAAGTGTTGGTTATTTAGCCAAGCAATTTGGTATGCATTAAGAAAATCCAAATCTTCCAGTAAGTTCCCAATGTTATTGACATTATGCAAATTCTCTAGATAATTGAAATGAACTATACGAATCAATAATTGTTTATTTTTACAGGGCTTTTCATTCTGTAGGCCCTATTAGTATATAATTATTACAATGAGTTAAATACACAGAAAATAAATAGCCATGTCAATTTCTTTGTACTGAGCAAAATGTTCATTCAAGTTATAAAATGGACATCTTTCGATAGGAAGAATTTAAAGTATTAAATAACTTAAACAAGTAGTGTCTCTTAATGTAACTTCTCATTTTACTGATAACATAATTAATTAAAATAAGTTGACGTCAATTTGGAAAATTAAAGAAAATTATTTTAATGGTCATCATATAGGATTTATGCACATGAGGAATCGCTCAAAATTAGGTAAAATATATTTAGCAATGTTAGTAAAAACTTCCAATCTCTCTTTACGATATTGTATAACATTTCAAGTTTCAAGTATTACATTTAATAGAGTGTAGGCATTTCCTATAAAATCTTTTACAATTAGCCCTGTTGCGCAATGTAGATTGTATTAGACTTTGAATATACCTTTTATTGGACCTTTTAAGTATTTAAGGTGAGAAATAATTCATGTTCCAATTAGAAAAAGGAAGGGACATGGTTGAATTGGACTAATGCAAATAAGAACATTTTTATTTGACAACATTGTCTAAACTAAAAACACAAAAATGATCTTACATAGTCATTACAATGCTAGCTTATCTCTTAAATCACTTTCGTAAATAGATTATCAGCACCAGGTTTGTATAGCATCTATGACCCATTTAGAATTTTGGGTAAATTAGTTGTCTTATGCACAACTTCATTAAACTTGCGGTATGTAATTTCCATGTCCCTACTAAAATTTACAATGAAGAAATAGTTCTAATGATCTCGGTTATTTTTTAACATTATATATAATCCTTTATAGGTGAAAGAAAGGGAAAAGTTACGTGGTAGGAAGAGCACATTGCAGTTATGTAAAATGAGGAATCTTAAATGATTTTATGCATTGCCTACAACCAAAAAATTTACATTAAATAATCAAATTGCTTGAATAAAATGTCAATTTGGTCAATATATTTTTAAGAAATCTATTAACAGCAACGATTTTGTTCCCATTACTGAGTTTTACATTTATTCAAATTATGCACTGTCTCACCCCTTCCTCCTAGGGTTTACTAGTCATTTTATTTATCGTCCTGAGACCCTTCCTTAATACAGAGCGCAAACATAAACTACTTTTGTTGTAGATTAAATATAACTTTTATGTAAAATGCAGAGAAAAGTGAAACACAGTGGCAGTCATACTTGATTAACGCCAATTGGGAATATTTCTCGGGCGATAAAATATATTCAAAAATATTGCCAGGCCAAAAAATAAGATAAATGCATACATTACTTGAACATAATGTCGCGTTTTTCTCAATTCAATATGCATATTTCTTTTATCAGTGAATGTATTGCACCCATTATCCGTTTATATCTATACAAATTAGGTAATGTTATACCTCTTAGATTGTATTGGACTTTTAGTATGTCATTCTAGGACCTCTCTAAAATACACGGTGAAAAAATAATTCTATTGCTGTCAGAAGTAGCTTAAAATAGTTATTAATTAGGGATATACAAAGAAAAGCGAAGTGTTGTGGCGGCCATATTGGATTTATGCAAATGAGAAATATCTCTTAGTCGACAAAATATTTGCATCCACATTTTTAAACAAAAAACAAGGCAAATAATCCCAAAACCTGCATATATCATGTTTAGCCAATTATTTTTAGCAGAAACATTCTATCAGCACCAAGTTTGTAACCATAATCCTTTCACATCTATGCAAATTAGGCACTGTTTACGATTCTAGATTGTACTAGGCTTTAGTATGTTATTCTAGGACTTCTCTAAAATACAAAGTGAAAAAATATTCTGTTGCTGTCAGTAGTAGCTTAAAATAGTTATTAATTAGAGAAAATCAAAGAAAAGTGAGGTGTTGTGGCGGCCATATTGGATTTATGCAAATGAGGAATATTCCTATGATGACAAAATATTTCCATCAACATTACCTAGACCAAAAACAAGGCAAATAAGCTAAAATCCTGCATAACATATCACGTTAGGCAAATAGTTTTAGCAGAAACATTCTATCAGCACCAAATTTGTAACCATTATCTTAATACATCTATGCAAATTAGGCACTGTTTACAATTCTAGATTGTACTAGGCTTTTAGTATGTTATTCTGGGACTTCTCTAAAATACAAAGAGAAAAAATTATTCTATTGCTGTCAGTAGTAGCTTAAAAACAGTTATTAATTAGAGAAAATCAAAGAAAAGTGAGGTGTTGTGGCGGCCATATTGGATTTATGCAAATGAGGAATATTTCTATGACGATAAATATAGCCATCAACATTGCCTAGACAAGAAACGAGGCAAATAAGCCAAAAAACCTGTATCAAAATCATGTTTAGCCACATATTTTAAGTAGAAACCATCTATCAGCGACAATTTTATACCCATGAGCCCCCTTTACATTTATGCAAATTAGACACTGTTGCACCCCTTAGATTTTATTATACTTTTAGTATATTATTTCTGGGACCTTTCCAAAATGCATGGTGAAGAAATAATTTCTGTTGCAATTAGTCCTAGGTTTACCCCTTTTTTGGCTTAGATTGACTGGACTGTCTAGCGCTCTCACTAGCTTTCTGTCTGTGTCTGTGTTTATATGTCATTTTGAAGAAGTGTGTTCAAGAGGAGAAAGTGTCTGATGTAAAGTGTAGAGCGATACGGAAACTAGGACGCCAGATGTAATTCTTTCGTTTTAACCGTCCGTCTTTTTCTTCACAGGAGTTTCTATATTGTGAATTTGAATTCACGATGCGCAACGTTGTTCTCATCACAAGTTAGCCGCGAATCGAAAATAATCGAAATCTGACTTTTTTCTCCCTAATAGAGGTAAAAGCGTATTTGGACATATTCAAATATTCCTTGACAGCTCTGAAAACAAGTTCATGTATCAAGCAAATTCGCGAAATGAAATGCAGAAATTAGTAATCTATCACGACATGGCAATGTTATTTCACACTTGTTTAGATAAAACACATGTTAATAGAATACACATCCATGGTATGTTGGACTGTCTTTTAATAAACACGGGATTTTTTTTGTATAATCCTTCATTTCTTCCAGGAATTTCATGGGTGCAAAGAGAGAGAGTACATGTGTCTTCGTATTTTGATTTCACCTTTCATTTATGCAATGCGAAAGAATGTGGTATACAACCATAACCGCGGCGCTTTACGAGAGAGAGAGAGAGAGAGAGAGAGAGAGAGAGAGAGAGAGAGAGAGAGAGAGAATGTGTTAATACCTCCCTTATTCATATTCAATTTTTATATGTTCAATATACGCAGCGTTGCACTATACCGTTTGCTTACAACCGAGGCACAGGAAATTGTTCGATTTAGAGTTGTCCAGGCATGCCGAAAATACCACGTAGAAAAGTACGTCGAACTTTTCGAGCAGCCATAAACATTGTAAGACAAAGCTGCCATATGTCACGAAAGGTCTGCTGTTTTCGTGATACGCGGCATCCACTCAATCCACATGACTTGACATTTTCCACGAACTGGAAGCCATGCAAGTGATCAGGTGAATTGTTCAGAGACAGATCTGAGCACCAAAGACTGACGTCAGCTGCAGCGTTCGTCTGGGTAAACCATGCTCCTGAAGGTTTTCTTTCCAGGGATACAACTGCAGCGAGACAACGTGTGAGAATTGAAACAAGCACCATACCCTGCAGATTGATCACCACCATTCAGTTGTTCCAACTGTCTCCTTCACTGAAAGAAAGCTTTTTGACGCCTAGTATTCATGCCTGAATGCTGCAAATTGCTGATAGATGTTGTCCCTTGTTTGTGAAAGATATAATGGATATTTATAGAATCGTGCTTGTTCATTGATCAAAAGACACAACTAGCCAAAGCCAATCTAAACCATTTATCCCTTTAATTGGTAGGAAATTGATCAATCAACCATCAAAGCTACTTGTTGAGTTTAACAGGAACCACATTTATGTCGATGAAGACTAAGGTGTTCGCGTAGTGTCAGTCATAAATATGAAGGCGAGTGGATGGGTCACTGGAGGGTTCCAAGAATTCTTGACTATAGTACCCATGAGTCTTTCTCTCCAACAGCATACAAAGTGAGGATATTTTTCATTGTCGCGTTGTTTTCTCTACGTGTGTGGCACAAATTGCCCCAGAAAGGTCTGACGTTTGAACACTGATTAAGTTACGCAGTTTTCTTAACTTCAGCAGCCAAAAATTGACCGTGCTTTAACACTTTGACCTTGACGTACCTCGTACGTTATATCGTAGTACACACACGATTAAGCGAGAAACTTGGATGAGAATAAACCGAGTTACTCATATATGTGAGTATCCTTGCCCTTGAAGAAATAAATGCACATGCGTGTAACCAGTAAAGTTTGTTCACACTTCTCTTGAAATAACTACGATCGATAAAAAAGTAAAAAAAGTACCACAATTTTTGCGGAGAGGAACACTCATCAAAAGAAAAACCGCCTAAAATTTAACTGATGTTGCCCCCTTGTAGCGTCTGTACAACACCACGTATCAAGACAGATATTAAACAAGAGATCATTTATTGGCCTATACGGATGAGTTCTGTGTACGTCTTGGGTAAATTACGCCTGTGAAAGTAGGTTACTTTCGTCATGGTGTTGTCCCCTACAGTATGAACCGTCTTTGCCTAATCAACGTTCGAATTTCCAAGGATGTTTGAAATATACGATATACAATAGGAAGAGGTGGTATTTAATCTTGTGCAAAGCTGAAGAACTAATTCGGTGAAGCTGATTTCATTCGCAGGCCATCTCTTTATTAACTAATATCTTCAGTAAAATAAGCATTCAAGATTTCTACATATTTAAGCATACACGTAATGTATTATCGCTGTTCTGCCACTGGGCTTACTATACGTATGGCAATATGTAAGGCCATATATTTGGCATTGTCAGCAACTGTCGTGACGTGCAGAAAACAAAATACTTACTTCTTCGTTCGTAATCATGAAAAATATTGCTATATATAGACACTGAGAGCAGGAAGCGTGTATGCTTACAAAGACATGACCAGATTTTATGTTTGCTTTCTGTATTTTTGGCGCAAAAAATACCAGACTCTTCACTGAAACCGACTGTGTTGATCATGTGATTATGTGAACTTGTTGACAGAGTTTAAAGAAGAAAACAAACCAATAAAACACGAATGGGAAAATAAAGACATAAATATGGTCTGTGTACAAAACGATGACAACGGATGCTGCAACCAACAGAGTATATATATCCACGTAACTAAGTATACGATGATCACATATCATTGTCTATCGACAGTACATCCGGGTGATTGATGCAAAGGCTGTTGTGAACAGTAACCGCTGTGCCCTCTCAGTGAAGATGAAGAAACGCATGAACTCGCACACCACAACTTGTTATTATCTTATGGGTAAAGCTAGATTTAAAGATTTGGTCACCAGGGCAACAGTTATGAAAAAAATTACTGAGCTGTAATCGGCACAGACAGACACTCACATATCTTGTTTATATCCAGACAGTACTCATATTATTGGCGTCTATGTAGCGTTATCGTGTCCTCCAAAAACTCTTCTTCTTTCTACTTAAATTAAATTGGCCTCCTTAAAGACAGGTTCATCGCCTTCCGAATAATTTGACGCATTTGTAAGTAAAGTTAGGAACACATTACAACAGGCAAATCAGCTGATATTTAAGCTAACCGTTGAGCTGCATGGGTGGAATATAAAGGTGACTGCGCGTAACTAATGGGACTTTGGTTTAGAAAGTTGCAATTAAAGAATGCACTGGTAATTGCGGTTATATTTTCTGAGGTACGGTGTTTCAGGAGCGAAATATTTTGCATGCTACTGCAAGAAGCATCATCAGAATTTTAGGTTTCGTGGTGACAAATTTTCAATCCGCCATCATGACTCATAAAATCGATTATAACTGATGGTTGTCCATCGGGAGCACAATTTAACAAAGTTACCTATGTTTAAAACTCCTCATACGATGTGTTTCATATGTATCATCAAATGAAACGTTTGCCATGACCAACCATCTTTACTACAACTTTGAAAATACCTTGCACTGTCCTGTTTTACGGCAAAAAGCCGGACAAATGGTTCAAAGCACGACAGAATCATTGAGTAAAGACAACGAACATTGATATTTTGTAGAATGATTTCATAAAACTTCTTGCATGCAGCATTACCAAGGGCAATACGATGGACAGACCGTTTAACGATATTATATTCCCAATTAACCATCAATTTTATCGATTATTAAATTCAACGGAGACTTGTGGTGAATGATAACCTTGCGAGGATGTATCGGGGATGTATATTAAGCTGATATATGATATTCGGCTTGAAAGTGATATTGTTGAATAAAACTTTTGCCGATGTTTTGCTCGAGTAAATTGATAATTCAGTTTCGAAAAGCTAGGGTAGAATTATATTATAGGTGGAATAATAAAGTGGAGAACCAATTAACTCTAAATTTGACGATTTTTGAGATTCAAATCTCTGAAGGTTAATGAATTATTTAATTTCATGAAAACAAACAAGTTGCCCGTACAAGTTTCAAAATGATTCCGTACAAGATGTGGATCAACAAATTTAATATTATTACAGTATATTCTCCCTCAAAGAAAAGTTCTTCCAATACGAACAGTCTGGATCACACCTGTTCAGTCAATCATGTTATGTTCCCAAGTTCTTAATCATTGCCTGCAGACTACATGTAACTGAATGATTAACAAAGAATACGTAACCATGATTTTTTCATTTACCGCAATAAATCTTGCAGGTTATGCGCGTGATGTTGTTACTATGGCAACAGCCAGATCTCTCATCACGAGAAGATGCTCTGACAATACAGACACAATGTAGATATTAGCAATAGTGAAAATATGTGACGCTTTTAATTTTTTTTAGTTGGGATACTCAACTTGGCACTGCGTTGAGATAACGGAAGTTCAAACTTAGAAGAGACTCACCTTATTTCAAGAAGACAAGCCTACAGACGCCACCCATCATGGTACAGCTTCTACTGTGTCTAGGGTTGTTTTGGTGTCAGTTACTCCCGATGTAAATTATGTCTGTCCGCGTGTCCTCACGTGCCTCGCAGTGTCGAAGTTGGGATTTCAAACGATACCTTATTAGCGCGCCTTCAATCATACGTACATACATATAATATATATATATATATATATATATATATATATATATATATATATATATATATATATATATATATATATATATATATATATATATATATATATATATATATATATATATATATATATATATATATATATATGAATTAAAGATAAAACATTTGCTTAGTCTTACATACATTTACATGCGTCGCCACTTTGAAAACAAAATACAGAAAAGACCACCATACCTTTCCGTGTATCGTGGATACCATGCGTGATCAAACCATCTAACACATGCCGTGTAAATGCCATATGTCGTTTTATTGGGTGTGTTCACAGCTACTGCCGTTAGACTTCTAACAGTATGCTACAGGTAACAAGTGAACGACATTTTGACGTAACTCTATAAATAATAACGGAACTCTGTATGATAATTGGATCAGAAGAGGGTAACTTCTAGACATGTGTCTCTTCTTTAAAATGTATGACTTTCCTTTTACTGGTTGTGTTGATTGATCGATGGATCGATCGATTGATTTGTTTGTTAATTTGCTGATTGACCGATTGATTCAGTCATTCAATCTTTGTTCACAAAATCTCGATAACTCATTGAGTTACAAAAATCTCATTTCATTAAAGCCGAGACATAGCTTGGAGGAAAAACGTAATTGTGTAATAAGATCAACAATAACAGAGTTTTAACTCTAAATACGAGTCATGGGTGAATGGATAAAATTACAATCAATAATCACACAAAATAGCAGTAAAATACTGAGCCAGTGGATATTTGTTACGAACTCTTTCCAAAGCACAAATTGTGTCTTCTTTTCTCACTTGTAAAAGAAACTTGTTCAAATTATTTGCCCCGGTGACTTGAAAAAAGAGTTCTTAAAATCTGTTCAAACTTTAAAATTTTTCTCAATATTTTTATTTGAAGAACTTAAACATATCAGAGGACGATACGCATTAAAAAGGCTCATTACTTTGACTTTAAAACATTAGTATTGGTCTGTTTAATTTTCTTTCATAGCTGACTAGGCGGGAAAATTTGCTTTCAAAATTAAACGATTTGGGTTGAGATGGATTTGATTTAAAACAAACCACTTTAATACACAAGTCTTTCATCTTGGCATTTTTATAGAATTCCTTTAACATTTCAAATATTAACTTTTATGTCTTTTTTGCGCGACATGGATACTAACACTGAGCGTGTAATCCCACGGGCAAAAAAAGACAGACGATTACAGTACTGGATGCAAAGGTTACCCGTAATTCAAATTATTTTTACTGACAAGTTGACCTTTTTTGCGGAAATAACGCGGGGGGGGGGGGCATATTTTTAACTCTGGTCGTATTGCAATAGGTTTCTCACTTTGTATACCCCTGTGACTGCACTGCAAAGTGCGTTCGTTGACATGCTCAGTTCCGAAATCAGATCACGTGGCGCATGTCGGTCATCGACGCTGATGAACCTCATTCCATATATCCCGTTAGTCAGTCAGCTCGTACCCTCGCAACTTCCAAAATCCGCCGGTTCCTGTTTTGCGTCATTCAGAGCGTAATATTTCCACGTGTCAGAGCAAACCGCCCGGAGGTTTACTAATTTTGTACAAGAGCCAGTCTGTGAGATAGGACATAGACTAGGCGCCGTGCTTGCGTTGTAATATGGCTGTTCAACGCCGAACGCGCTTTTATTTGAATTAAGAATAAGATTTCTTTTCAACTTTAAGAAGTCGCGAAAAGATTAAATCAAGGTACTGATACACTTCGTGACCATTCGGCTATGGTAATCTAAATGCTCTTGCTTTGGAAAAAAATACAATATGATGATATCTCAAGACTGGAGAATGCGGGGCCCATACTTCGCCAAAGAAAGTTCAACACTATCCAAAGGTGTAGCTTTGTTTTTATTAATCATGGAAGACGCCCTCAGACAAGCACTGATTAATACTATAAGAAATGGCCTCAGCGTTCTTCAGTTGGGCCAAGGATCTCATGCATGATAAGTCAATCCTATGCATAGTAGCTGCTTAAATTATCGGTCTATAAAAACGACGATAATTTAATTTAATGCCACTCCAAAACATGCTAAATTCAAAACAGTCTTTTTTATTGCAATTGGACCTGTTTTCTTGTTTTTTCACATTCTTTATTTTGCCTTTTGTATCGCATCCGAATGCGTAGTACTGATCAGTGGACAACTGAGTCCCTTCAAGCAGTTTTAGGATTGACTTTGTACGTTTATTATTTCAATAAATCTGTTCATATGAATGGTTGACATAATATTTCTCAGATATTCGCTACATTCACAAATTCAGCCACACGCAATAACCCTCCTTTTGCAAAAATTGACGAGACTTGGATCTTACCAGATGGCATTACAATTGGTGTGACGTCACCGTCGCGTGTTTGAGGTCACAAGATCACTATGCTAAAGGCGCGCTTTACCATTTAAACTTCATTCTGACTCATTTTGAGAATCCAAATATTTGTGCCAGACACGCATTCTACCTTAATGCGACAGCAAAGTTTGAAAGATACTGACTGAAAGAGTTAAAAAAATGGAAGCGAACAACCTTTTCCTTTAGCAGTTGAAGGACATCAGTGCCATGTATATTTTTTGAGTTCTCCACGCGACCGATCACAAAAAATTCCCACAAGCCTTCATGCCAGTCCTCTTTAATCGATTAATCTGTATCCGAAAGACGGCGAAGACAGCTTGGAGTAACTTTTGTAAGGTGGCATGTGAAGCAGTAAACGTCTTCGCGAAGCGGTAACGCCATTGTTTCTCGTTCTGAAGCGAGACGGGAATTGATCGGTTCATATGATACAATTCGCCGTACATATTTAAATGTCATGCAGATCATGTGAAAAGTACATCGACTGGTCGATATTAACGAGAGGGCCATTTAAAGGACATCAACTGATTTCTTCGTACCCTCTCTTCGCGGTACTGTATAATGGATGAATCTATTTTCGGCGTCATGAACATCTAGTGTCTTTCCGTCTCTATTTCTTCCGGTCTGTCTCAAGCTTGATTGTTTTACGTTAATCACCCCTCCGTCCGCCGCACTCCGTAACATAGATTTATCATCAGCTGTTCGGTTGTCATGGAAAAGATGACGAGAATTTGTCCTTAAACATAACATTTCAAACATGTAGTTTTTTGTGAAAGCTTGTCGCAGTTTAAAGCTCCACAAGCTGTATCTTTTGGCTATTTTTCGGAACTTTTGTTCTGTTGTTTTCCAACATCGAATCCCTAAACTGTAATTTAATGCCAAGTATTTATTTAGCATATAAACACAACCTATATGAGTATAACCTCCATTGTTATTGTTGAAAATTGTATTCAAGTCCGGACTAGAATTCATTTGTAAACAATAAACAATGATCACTACACACGTATACAAGCTGTGTTGACAAAAAGAATACTCGAAATTTCAGCATGACAAATGGATTAGGGTCAGACACGGTAGTTTATATACAGAATACTGAGAAACTTGCCACAAGTTACAGCTTATGTCCCTTTAATAAAAACTACAGATCATTCTGCAGGTTGTCAAACATCAAACTAATATTCAGGTATAATAATTGAGCAACATTTCTCATTTTAGTACGGTATCATTTCCATCATCAAAACAAAACATTTTACAGTGACCTGTTGCTTGACCTGCGTCTTGATATTAGTACAATATTTGCGCCAAGGACTATATATGTTTGCAAGATTAGTTCTACTATTTGTAATAACACTTGTAGCTTTCACGCCAATTGAAAAGCAAATTAATACATATAGACTCAGGCAGACTGGCATCCTGCATGTATCACAGAGTCGCCGATTTTCAACATCATCCATTTTCCAATTCCCTTTCACAGTTCATGGACCTTACTTTCTTTCTTGGCTCCCTTCATATCTAAAGTGCATAACTAAACGGCAAAGCCGAATTCTTCTCTGCGTGGAAAGGTATGAATAAATTCATCTTCTTCGCGTTTGTTTGTGTTTTTCTACTTTGATTCGTATGAGCCGGACAGTTTTTCCCTGTGATTGCAGTAACTGATATTTTTAATCAGGACAGTATGAACCGATGTTTTCGTCAACTAAATGATTGATTCAAATATCACTAGCACCCTTGAGCCGTATTTTTAAAAATTAATTTAAACAATTGGCTTCCCATGTTCTAATCGCACAAAAACATCGTGCAGCATCTCTAAGCTTTCGTTTCCCGCGTTCCCTTTATTGCAGCTGCGTTCTTTCTATTGTCCTGAAGCTGAGATTTCTGCATTCTGAATAAATAAGAGAAGCCTGTGTTTTCTCACTCACGGCCGTGTCTCACTCTTTTCCTTTTAAAATGATAAAGTTTCAGTTGCGCGAATATTTCTGTCATTAGATCTTGCGGAAATTCGGCTTGAGGTCGATGAGTTGGTCATCATCATTACTATAGGTAGAAAGTTCAACTTAAAAATTTGATAGTTAAATTTATTCTTTTGTTACCTCACAAAATGCCTCGACTCGCTCGAGGGTATCTAAGCAGATAAAAATAGAAATCACGGCTGGCCAATAAAATTTTTATAGGCAAAAATACATTTATTGGGCAAAGTCCCAATTCCAAAAAGATTATTTAATGTCTATTTTATCAAAACAATTCCGTGCAAGGCTATTCTCTAACAGGAATTGACCTTTTCCACCCCCAGTAAATAAGTGTGCCTCATTCACCGATCGATAATATTTTGGAGTGCAATGCATGTGCGAAATCTGAACTCGCTTCCACGAGAAATCGTGTACCTTGTATGTAGAACGAGATGTTAAGCCCCTGAAGGGATCATGAGGTTTTACGCATATGCTGTATTGTCAAAGGTCTCACGGCATGTCCCCTAAGGAAAAGTTGATGGTTCAATATGGTAGCTATAAAAAAGGGTTTTGACCGGGCACATGCGGTCACCGATTTTTGTCATCAATGAACGCGCGCTATATTGACCATGATTCTTCATATATTTGAAATAACGACGCTTGTATAAATAAAAATCCCTACCTGTGGAAGAGATATAGTTGAATATCTTCATACCAAACTATAATTAGACAACAACAGTGACTATATTGGATCCAATATGCAGAAATTCCTTAATGGCGCCCTTGGCGGTTAATTTCACACTTAAGTTGCCATTGGTGTTCCTATATGGTATTTGCGCACGACAATTCTTATTCATGCGGAACTCTGGTCCGTTTTGTTTTCTCGTGAAGTTTATCAATCCGTTGTGTTGACTCAATCCTATCATTTTATAAGGTATCGTAACTCAAATGAGAGAGACTCAACAATTTCACATTCGCCTTCATTCCTGGAGGACACTGCGGCTCCTTTTTAAATCCCTTTGTCATAGTCGCTTTCCCGACCACAAGTATTGCTTTTAGTATTTTCTGCAATACCTGTTCAATTTCTTAGTTTCATCACTAATATCGAGTTTTTTTCAACACTTAAATGTCTATTCAAACTAGTTTTGTTGCATTTTAATTTATTTGCGGGTCACCATCAGCAAAAGATATTGCTGATGCTTACGATCACTTACATCAATACTATGGATTTACAAGACAACACCCCTACCTTTCTATGTGATAACCTTCATGATCAAAAAGGTGTTCAAACGAGATTACTTCCGTGACTTGTAAACGGATAATCAGTTTTATAGTAGATAACATCGTCTGGCAGCTAAACTAAAGCAAAAGGTGTCGGAAAATTGAAAGACAGTGCTATGGAGAGCTTCATCTGGAGCCACGTGCCGCTGGGAAATTAAGTTTGCTTGTGCTTGAAAATAGACGACCCACAAATTGATTGATGAAATATCGATTATCATCGGCAACCATCGTGGTCCCGAAGGGTTATAAGAACTTGAAATCTTTGTGAGGAGTCAATGACTTATCCCTAGCATAAAGAGTTACTCGTATCCAGGTTTATTTCTGAAAAAGTTTTTTTCCCAGTGGAAACGATTCCTGTTTTCGACTTATGTTCAGCTTTGTGATTAGAGTTTCTTTTACATTAAGTGGTCATTCACGTGCATAACTCCTGACATCAAACTCAGTCAAATTATTTTCAAGGGCAGAAGACGAGACAGTTGAAATGCGTATACAAACAGTGGTCCGGCGGGGATTTCCAGCATCGAACGATTTTCATATCGTTTCTCTACAAGTAAATTACGGCTCCTAAATTAAGATTTCGTTGGCAATAAGCTAATGTAACTTGTGCATGGGATAGCCTAATACATAATAATAATTCATCACGTGTTTATAGACATATATACGTTACATTGACTAGAGTGAGTGGTATAACAGCAATAAAGCTGGATGTTTTATATTGGTACCTTGAGTATGAGTGTGACAAATTTTGTTTCACGGTCACTTAATTTCGAACAGCAATTTTATGAACCAATATTTAATGCTTATTTATAGATTCTTACTAATTAACTCTTTGCGTTTTTCACTCCTGTAGAAAAAAATGATTGGATTACATCGTTCAACGCATCATAGCTGGCCGAAGACTGTTACAAACGGACCCGTATTCAAGCAATAATTTTTCTCATAGAGTTTCAACTTTTCCCTGCTGAAAACGATAACAACGGAGGCCACAAGAACGCAAAGTTGTAAAAAGTTTTGCCCGATAAATATCAACTAATGCTCGACTTGAACTACAATGGATTCCCTCGACCAACTCAACTCTTCATTTTTCGAAGATGAGAATTTTGACAATGGCAATGATTCTACATTAAGAATGAACGAGACGCTGAGATTTTCTCCTCCGGGGTCTCCGCCTCTTTATATCTTGTTGCCAGTCACTATCGTTTACTGCATCACGTTTATTGTTGGACTGATCGGAAACGTCTTGGTAATATTTACTGTACGGCGGTGCAAAGGAATACACGGCGTGACCAACTCATTCCTGGCGAATCTTGCCACTGCAGACCTCATTCTGGTCGCCATTGTGATCCCGTTCCAGACGCCAACCTATTTCAGTTGGAAGTGGGTGCTCGGGGAATTTATGTGTAAAGCGCTGTCCTACCTCACTTTGTTGTCTAGTTCCTGTTCCGTGTTTATGTTGACCGCCATGAGTATCGAAAGGTAAGTATGCTTTTAAAAGGAGGGGGGTCGTCGGAACTGCGCCTGTGCGACTTTCTTGTTTACAAACAATGTATTTCATGCACGATATCCAGATGCATCACGCAGCTGCACATGTAAATTTTGCTATGTAAATGTATATTATGACAAATAAGTTTAAACTTTCAGCAATCGCCAACAGACCTTGGATACAGTGTTCACATAGGTCGTGTGGGTCCCATACGACCTTTTTGGGTCAGTTCCGACGACTCCCCTCCTTTTAAAAGGGAAACTCACGTAAATTTTGCGATGTAAATGATGACAAATATGTTTTATCTTTATCAATCGTCAACAGGCCTGGGATCAATAGAATCTTACACCCCCAAGACCTGGTATCAGATTTCTCACACGAGTTGGGGATATTTTGTCTCTCACGAGCCGCAGGCGAGTGTGAGACGAAATATCCCCAACGAGTGTGAGAAATCTGATCCAAGGTCCTCGGTGTGTGAGATTCTTTTTCTCACATGACCATAAAATGCGTTAAATTAACATTGGGCACGTTCAACATTATCAAAAAACGTGAAAACTCTGCCATCTGCCACTGTACTTTGACCTGCTTACTTTGTAGTTCCGGTCCATGTGTTACTCGTCGTGCCATTGGATAGCATTTTGCGCGTGGAACAAAATAGACTGTTTCAGTCTGACTGTTTATCATCCAATCAGAGCTCGTGTAATTTTTACTGCAGTGTGTGGGAACGATTTCTGAGAGTGTGGGATCGATTTTCCCACACCGTCGATCCCGCACTCCCAGCGGCCAGGAATGTGAGAAACAGTGTTCACATAGGTCGTGTGGGTCCCATAAAACCTTCTTGGGTCAGTTCCGACGGCCCCCTCCTTTTAAAGGGAAACTCTCCTTAAGAATGACTGTTCTGAAATTTACTCTCAATTTATTGCAAGAAAGTTTGAATAGTCCCGCTTTAAAAATCATGTGCAAAATTGAATGGGTAGCACTGAAATTCTCTAAAACTTTTACAAAAGCAGTTGAAATACATGAGATTCGTTGCACATATTTAGTCTTTGCATTCTTTGAAAACCGATAGGGAGCCCCTTATTCACTTTTTTCAAGACAGATAAAAGTTTACAAGTTTCTGCGAAATTCTCAATAACTTTTGATATCTTTAACTTTAAATTCTTCTTTAAAAGTTCATTCCTTCTTAATCTAAACACGTGACCACGGACACCTTAACGATGACCTTTAATTTAAAATAGGAAAAATTCGAAAATCACGTTTCTCCTCGATTGTATTTGAAATACCATAGCAGTCCGTATTCTTTATAAGTTTCGGAAATTGAAGTCTTGGATATGATGCAATCTCGGTGAAAACACTTTGCATATTAGTAGACCAGACAAGCGTCTGTGAAGGAACACATCCAAATTCAAACACGCAGATTTATAAATCCGATATCACAGCCTCAGGCTCTATAGTAAAAGGAAAGTTTAAATATGCAAATGACTGGCTTTAAAACTGTATCGGTGTTGGTTCAGCTGCGAGAGCCAACTATTGCTTGATAAGAAGACCTCCAGTTGAGAGGTCATGAAACTTGAGAGAATCCATACACAACTGCTCGTCAAAGGTTAACGGAAACTTCAGCTCAGATTCTGCTTGATGACGAATACCAAAAGTTTATGTATGTATTATATATATATATATATATATATATATATATATATATATATATATATGCTACAGCTGCATGCACAACATGGGCAGCATTATAAAATCACACAACAAACGGGTCACCCAGCGCAATGATAGAAAACCCACTGATGTATGTAAGTGCCGCATCAAGACCAATTGCCCACTCCAGGGGCTTGCCAGTCTAAATCCATAATCTATAAAGCTACTGTTACAAGCGATGCCAATGAGGCGAAACATTACATCGGTCTAACTGACAACACATTTAAAACACGCTATGCAAATCATGTCCAATCTTTTCGAAGTAAGGCATACGCCAACAGCACAGAATTGTCAAAATATGTCTGTCACTTGAAATCTCAGGACAAACCATTTAATATATCATGGTCAATCCTATCAAAAGCAAGTAGTTACTCAAATGTGTCAAAGAAATGCAACCTTTGCCTTACAGAGAAGCTATTCATAATCAATGCAGATAAATCTAGCCTTTTAAACAAGCGTTCCGAGTTGGTCTCAAAGTGGCCGACACGAAAACAAATTTTACTTGTCAAATTTCAATCCAACCCACAACACCAAATGGTTTGACCCAACCTGACACTTATATGTAAGCACCTGAAGCAAATTTCACACAATAAAATCTACCTATCTGACGATCGCGTGTATGCGTGAAACTCGAGTAATAGGTACCAAACATACTTGATGTGATCTCATATTTATTGTAATATTGCTCTGCATCCCTGCATCGAGCACTTTACCCCTCTGAGAAGATACAAACAAGTTTTGGTATATATATATATATATATATATATATATATATATATATATATATATATATATATATATATATATATATATGTTTTTTCTTGTAGGACAGGTCATACTACTCTTTCTTCGGACACGAAATCTGTAAATTTTCGTTGAGGCATTAACGAACCAATGAAAAGAAATGGTTTATTTCATTAATGCTTGTGTCGTGGGTGATGAACATTGCATGGTTCTATTGTTATCATGTGTCAGATAGTTTGATATGAACATACATTTGTGGATCCGAGAAGAACGTGCGTGTTGATCCATAACATTGGCAATTTGAAGTAAATGGCATCTATCGTGACAAGTTAGTCATTCGGGCAACATCTGTGAGGCTGGAAGGAAATGGAATCTCTCGGATCCTGAACGTAATCCCTGGAAGTAACGCGATTTCCATGTCTTCTTTTGCCAATGCGCGGCATTACAGTTGTATTTGACTTTTGCCTTTCACTTAGCTGAATGCGATCATAGCTTTAGATGTGCGATCATTGAGGGGAAGGTAGGGATTATCGGTGATCTCAGTATCCGTAATGGCCACATCGCGGAAGCATGATTCGTTTTACGTTACAAAACTATACATGGCGAAAAAGTAATTGAACTAGTTCTAGAGTAGACTAGCTGGTACATGAAAGGCAAGATAAAGTCATCTACCTTGTAAACAACGCAGAGACGGGAAGTTATGTTGACTCGAAAAGCCGGAAGAACCCGAAGATACGGAGCGGTCGACATTCGCGATAACAGAGCATGGGGAAGAATTAAATTCAGGTAGAATTAGATGGAATATCAGGTTTAATGACTAGTTGTATATCAGCAATGCGGTCATGGGGACACAGTTTCCTGGAATGTTAACCAGTACAAAGCGTGCTGTTTCAGAGTTTGACGTAAGAGGGAATTCAAGACCTTTCATATAAACCATGAAAGGTTCACGATATGAATCACGACATATCCTTCCAAAGGCAATGTCACAAAAATAACCACGACATCTCGAATGCGAAAGTATTTGTTAAATTTTTCACAAATGTCAACTTTCCAGATATCTGATTGTCTGCGACTGAATACACAATTCTTGACTCTCCGTCTTTCTGAAATTTTATTTTTGGAATACGAACCAATAGCCGGTCTTTGTTCGCCTGCAAAAATGATGACGTCATTGCCAAAGCATTATGATCAAGGGTCAACGTAACGTCAGCAACAAACAGGAAATTGCTGACCTTTCCCGTGATTCAACACAGTGGGACTTGCGATGCCGCCATTCAACGCCAAATCAGCGCCCACATTCAAGCGATTCAACGAAGCAATACGATCAAAACTGATTAATTGTACTGCTTCGTTTCACAGCCTGTGACAGACGGAAATAATTTCAATTGCAAAAGTGAAGACAGATCGTCCTAGCCGATAAGTTTCACCTTGGGAATCTAATTAGGTCTGATTTCAAATTGACGAAAGATGTGGACTGCCAGAATTTATCAGTCGTCTTTATTAAGTAACCAACGTTGCAAGGCAGAATTTCCAGTCGACCTACAAAATCATATCCTTCTCAGGATAAATTTGATTTGTGAACGCAGTTAAAGTTACTTGCACTTTCTACGACGAATGAATGTTTCTGTATTGCAGTAAAAACGCATTAAAAAGCTATTCCATTTAATGAGTAAAATTCAAAGAATTACGTGAGAAAATTACTGTCATAATTTGACATCAACAAGTTACAAAGAGAACTGATGCAGTTAATGGGCATGTAAGTCTCAACCGGATCTATCACTCCAACCCGTGGTAGTGTTACGATGCAACATAATTCATAATTACCATTGCTTATTCAAATGTTGAATCACCTTATTAACATATTCAGCGGTCGAAACAAAACGCGTGCTGTGTATTTTTCGACGTAAGGCCAAAAAAAAATAGTTTGTTTTCTCATCCTAGGCATCTTGAAAAATGATGCGGTGACGCGGGGTTTTTTTTTTTGCAGCTACTTTTTTTTATTCAACCATCAACACAACGCGCTTACAACATGAGAACATAGGAATGCATGCAGAGATAAATGCACAGCAAATTTTTAGCATATCAACAGTGCTGCTTTTTGACTATTAGTGCAGAATGCAGTTTTGATAGCTTTCAATGACATAGTGTACAGTTCTGAATGGAATGTTACAGCACTGTGTGATGTTCAATGTTCTGTCTAGTTCAGTTTTGTATATCATAAAATATTTGTGTTGCTTTGGTATGATCCGAACGGTTTTATTTGTTCTTAGTTTGTTTTTTTCATTTTTTTTCGTTCCCTCTTGAGATGCAAAAAAAAGGTTGGCGCGGCGGGTCTACATTGACGCGCGCGGGGATGAGAAACAAACTTTTTTTTTTTTTGGCCTAAGTGAGGTTAAAGCCCTTGTTGCTGTAACTCTTGAAATTTGTCGACCTGAAAAAGGCTTTCTTTTTTCTCTGGTTTTCTTTAAATTTTACAGATTTACAGGATATAGTCTTTTACCACTGAAAAATTGGACAAGTAAATTTAAATTTTAACCGTTATTTTGATTTCCCGCTATTTTTAAAACTTGGTAATATTACAAAGAAAACATAGCATATGGTGTCCTAGTGGAAAACATTCAACACTACGCATTATATTGGACTACTCTGTTGTTTCTGTGAAGATTCCAATGCATATATGCACTGCGTACTGTGTTTTTGCTTTATTTGCATGAGGGCGTCATTTTATGTTTGGGCAAACATTTATTATTTATCTTGCTCAAAATTGCACATTTAGTCCCAGTGGACAGTTTATTCTACCTGTATAAACACCCCTCAATGAGTACATTCCAATGAACTTGTTTTAGTTTGGAAGTAAAATCACAAAAATAATGCGAAAAAGACACAGCTATTGGGCCTTTAAGGATGCTATATTATATTGTTGTATTTTTAAAAAATTCTGTGTACTCTCATATCTCCCGGGAAGACATTTTCTCAAACGACGACGTACACGTATATTATCAGCATTTTCCATCACAACGATACCCCCGTCAAATCATTGAATTTAATCCCTGTACTCGGTATCCGAATGAACGTGGATTCCAAGCTAACGCCTATTTCCCTCGCCATGGATGTATCCCTTGGTGGAGACGCACATTACGCGCATATTAAGTCGCGCAAAACCTCGCCAGGGCTGGGAATTCGTACGGTTATTCACTGATGCGACAAATGAGGTTTCTATGAAACTTAAGTTCCTGGTAAGATTGAAATTCGCTGAACCAAAACAAAAATTAGTCTACTACCTGAAGGACTGTTTCACTCAATGGAGCCTTCAATGTATTGCTGAACACGGTTGTTGATATTTCTAAGATTCTTTTACACATGGCTGTCATAAATACATCGCATTCACATAGCGGATGTATTTTATATCACGCAATGAAAACAGTCGAGGTGTCAATATTTCACATATTTGTCAAGAGCATTCTTGCAACACGTAGCAATATATTGACTATTTGTCCGTTGTGTATCCACTGAAGCTTAACAGTGACAGAAGTAGACATCATTCTCACACCCTGACATAAATTGAAAAATCGTATTTCATAACACTACTCGTGACTGTATTCATCGTAATTTCCAGCCACACTATAACTCTAGTGCCGCGTTTTCGATTTTCTTTGATTGACAAGAAAAGTTTTTTGTCTGACTTTTAAAATGATGAACGACCCTTGTATTGTCTAGTATGACACACATGTCTTTCTAAAATCTATATGGCAAATGGTGTATCATCGCGGTAGACCCGTAACAGGTCTCTGAACGTAATAAAGTGCACCAGGTCCTTTATACCGCATTACTACTACCCAAGTTGACCTGACTAGTCAATTTCGTCTCGTAAGAAATATATTGGCTATGTACATATAGTACTATGCGTGTCTCATTGATTTGAGTGGCGACAGATACTAAACTATATCTTTGTGGACTATTAAAGTGAATGCGAACATTGACTGCGACCTTTCCATTATGACCACTCTGTTAATGAGTGGAAGTTATGTTGGGGGACGCCATAACTAGCGACAGAAAGTACGCAAACATATCGATTCGAGGAACCATGTTGACGAAGGTCATTGTTACTTGGAAGTAAAATAATTCTAAATTTATCCTCATCGATCATCTTGAAATCGCAGTCGAACAAATGTATTCACGTTTTCGCTGAAGACAGACTGTATACGAAGTTAACGAATATAACTGCGAGGTCTAGACTGCAATTTTTCATAAAAGATACATTGCTGCGTCATATCAATATTTTTTTCACTTTATTTCAACTTATTTCCAAATCGTATATGGTATAGGAACTTTTAGAGACGGGGCGGATGAACGTGTACTTGTCATGGGCATCGATCATACTTTTACGTTTTAATTAGTCAAAAAAATCAAGGTGGAAAGGTCATGATTGAAATCAAAAAAAAAAAAATAACCGCAAGGGATGCCCGAGCAATTGACACCATACACATACAATCCGTTGTACAAACTTCTTCTATACGCAAAATTGGAATGGCTATTGCTGTCGGGCTTATCGAATGACCGAACAAGATGAATCGGCAAGTTCAAAATTGATCGTTATGACATTTTTTGTGATAAGTACACATGCTAGCTACACGAGGGTAGCTCACTTAGAGAAATTGACATAAGAGTCATTTAAATAATAGCATGCACTAGCGCCACCACATTACCTGTAGCCTACCTTAAAAGCGACGTGACGATAATTACCGTGTATCTGCATGTTTCTAGGCTACTTTGAAGAGTTGCTCGTGGTTTAATCGAATCAAGTGGCACCACTTTTGTTTCCAGCGGGAGAAAATGAAATTAGTTTTAATGGGTGTGCCCTGACAGGTGACGTATAGGGTCACTCGTCGATTAAATACGTTGACAGAATTCTTAATCACCAATTCGGCTACACTTAAATTATGAAATGGAAAATGAAGGTGACGCCCTGTACAATGTGTTTAGATAGATAGATAGATAGATAGATAGATAGATAGATAGATAGATAGATGGATAGATACATACACACTTTATATCTGAACCACTGCACTGTTTTCTTTTCAAAGCATCAAAATTACATATCGATGACAATCCAACTTTTAATATGCATCTTATAATTTTCTGCACTAGAGCTCTCTCTCTCTCTCTCTCTCTCTCTCTCTCTCTCTCTCTCTCTCTCTCTCTCTCTCTCTCTCCGAAAAAAAAGTGAATTGTAAATCAGGCTACCTGTACGGTTGATTCAATCTGTGTTATGTTGCCCCTATTCCTGATCAAGGGTTCTTCTTCTGTGCTCTAATTAAGCATTCTGCGCATCTCTAGATAGATTCTTGCGATTGCCGTTATCACATTGCACAGAAATGAAACAATTCAAGGGGCTCCCTGCCTAACAAAGTGAAAAAAACCCTGGGTGAATAGCGTAAACAAACATATTTTAGTCTTAGACTTCTCTTTGTGAAGCCAGGGTAAAATGTCGTCAAAATTTCGCCAATAGGTGTATCTCGCACGATCATGTTTTCGCTAAGACTGCGAGCTTTTGCCGACAACCGAAGTAAAGATTGTGAACGTTTGAAGTGGCTTCCATTAATGTCGCCAGGCGTTCGGGCAGAGAACTGTAGTTAAATACAGAAACCATATGATAGGAAGATAAGCTAACTCTTGATTAGTGTCAAATGGTCGGTGACAAGCAATATTGTAACGTTCAAGATAATTGAATTTACAGTACCTTTTGACCAAACAATTACAAGCCGGTACAAAGTACACTTGACATAATTCACTCTCTGTGAACGTGACGTCATCAACAGCCCGCCCGAAAATCAATTAATCAATCAGAAGTTTTGAATTGTGCCCTCGAAGTGTGTTTTCTGAATGCTCATGTGTTATCATGAAAATGAATCAGACAACCGTAGATGAGATTAAAATGGGAGAAATTAACTTCATGGCCTTAAAGAAATCTCAATCACGGATTTTCACACGTAGGGCTCTCAAACTCTTGCACGTACCTGTATAATGATAAATTGCATTAGCCTGGTCAGATCTGTTAAGAATTTACTAGGCAGTAGTGCAAGTCTCACAGGAGCTATCATGAGTTTTACAAATGCCGTTGAGCATACTACATATTTAGATTATCGACAGCTTCAACACGCTATTACGCTCTATTACTGTCAACACAGATAAATATTCCTAACGAGAAAGGTGACATTGGTCACTTCAAGTTGCAGTTGTGCATAAACGGCCCTACATGTGTCAAAATTGTTGATTTTAACCCGTTCAGATGGATACGTTCCATGATACATTTTCTTCATTAAAATAATCGACAGACAATCATATCATGGTCCCAATGAAGAGTACAATAGGAGGGTCTCAATTTAAGCACCGTTACGAAACAAGCAAAGAAAAGCGTATAAATACGGCAAAAAACGTCATCAGAGAAATTCAACTACCATGTCCATTACCTTTAATGGCGCGTATACTAGCTGACTGTTGCCGTCACTGGCCTTCAATAGTATTCATGACTCCAAAATGTTTATTATCGGCAGGTATCTGGCAATCGTCCACCCTTTAATGGCTCAATCTGTCTTTACGGCGAATAAAACGCGAAAAGTGATAATACTGGTGTGGGCTGTTGCCATGGTGTTCAGCTTTCCGCCGCTCTATTTCAAGGTAAGCGAGTCATGAAACAGTATTCTTCTCGTAGATCGAGCCAATTTATTTTAAATACGCAGAACGCTTAGGTACAATTTCAGGAACACCGTTGAAGGTCTTGCGAAGATCGAGCTATTGTCTCATCATCCTGTTCAGTATGGGGGCGCCCTTGGCATGTGTGATTTAAATAATGCCTCATGATGACATGTAGTTTCATGTTACAAAGACTAGCCGTTGGCGAAAGCGGACTACACAAAACATACACTAGTACATAAGGAAACCTTCATTCAGGTACTTATTAAAAACGGGTGGCAAATATTTACACGATACAGAAAAAAACATTGACGAAGGCCAAGAAGCACATTGAAGATATTACACAGTTTGAGAATGCGAAATAGACACTTCAGGATTGACATTTCATCAAAATCTGCTAGTAACCGGATCGTAATGCTGAGATAGTAAATATTTTCTGTTCTGCTTATATATTCCGTTGCTGTTCTTATTTCTCGAGTGACAAAAACCAAATAGAAACATTAAGAGTCCCAGTCATTCAGTGTTTTTCCTGTCGTTTCAGAGACAATTTTCCTGGGACCCTCCAGGCCACCCAACTTACCACACTTGTGCTACGTCCTGGCCGAATGATGTCCTGGGCAAGGCGTATTCCCTGTATTTGTTGATTGGCATGTATCTGGTGCCGCTGTTTATGATGGCGTACTGTTACTGTGGAATAGTATTCAAGTTAAATAGAGGGCGTTTTGTGACAAAAGGAGTGCACCATAAAGTAACGGATGGTTTGGAAAGCTCGGACTCGACGGCCGATGGCTATCACAGTGTAATATCCTGCCAGTCTTCAAGCATACAATCCAGTGAAAATGTAGATACGGAGACGAGATTTGAAAAGAGGAGGGCTCGTAAACGATGCCGAGAGCAAGATCGTAAACAGGTAAGGGGTAATTGTGTGTGTATTTGAGAGACAGACAGACAGACAGACAGACAGACAGACAGAAAGGAGAGGGAAGGGACACACGCGCGCACGCACACAGGCAGGCACACAGCCCTACCAAGCGAGAGAGATAGACAGAAATACAGATAGACAGACACGTAGAGCAGGAGACGGGAATAAGGGAAGGCAAGAGAGACTCACTGAGACAAACTGAAAAACAATTAAAACTAATTTTTACGGAGATAAACATTTGAGGAAGACAATTACGCAGAAAGAAAAGGACAGCAAGCGAGACAACAGAGACGGAAAGGTAGACATACACACATATCTACAAGCAAACAAACAAATGCATGCATGGAAAGACATAAATGTACACTTGTTGCGCTCGTAAGTAAACTTCAAGTATATCATTGGCATTCAGAAAAAATGACAAAACCCTAGCTCAGTAGCACTGTCAGTAGTCGAAAATGTTCAAAATATATGCTGGATCGTTCCAAGTTACAACAAATTTGACTGCCAATCATTAACCTTTAGTCTCTCGCAGGGAAAAAAAACAAATTGTATTTTCAGTTAATTCTGATGTGCAATCACAGTACCATTAAGTCGCCAAAAATTGTCCCTTCAATTAATTACACTGTGACTGTCCTTAATTTTTAAACTGAAGGCGATATGAAAACATTATAAGAATGCGAAGATAATAATTTGATCTGTGCCTAAGGTTTCGCGTAATTGCATTCTGGACTTGTACAGCCTATTAAATCGAACAACCATTATTATTTATAATTGCTCTGTTCCTTCGAAACGCGTAAGCGGATATTAATTTTATATTAATCATTCGTATCGATGGCAAGAAAGGCAAACTATCGGTATGATTAGCGTTTTTATCGATTTAATATTATTGTTATTTTGAAGAAACTACATCAAATTTACAACTATCTAATATTCGTCCTTATCTTATTTTCTGCATTATCTTTGTATCCTATCTGTGTTTGTCTGTTGTGCTATCTACAAATGTATGTTGTTACGTCTATTTGTCCAATTTTATATTTATTTATTTATTTATTTATTTATTTCACATTAAAGGATTACCCATTTACATGCTCAAATCGAGTTAAAATTACCCAATAAGGCTGTAATCTCCCATGGGTTCCTAATTAAACACAAAGATTTAAAAGCCAATAAGTGTTAAATACAATGAAGTCTGAAAGCATAAAAAATATTTAAAAATTGTAAAAAAAGAAAAAATCAACAATTTGAAGCAAAAAACAAAAGTTCTATTTTTTCAACATTATCCATAATAAAACATTTCAGCCGAACTTTAAAAATTTCAACATTGTGGCTACACCGAATATCATCAGCGAGTGAGTTCCAGAAACTTAAGGCACGCACAGAAAACGTCCTCTGGCCTGTTTGTGTACGGGATTGAGGGTGTAGAAATTTACGTGTTGAAGCAGAGCGTGTCTGGTAACCATGAATATCATTTAATGGCACAAATTTCTCAGAGAGATATGTTGGTGCAGTATTCAGAAGACATTTATAGGCTAAAACACATGTAAAATAAAATATGCGTTGTTTAACGGAAAAAAAACATTGGCTGCTTCAAAGAGTGAATCGGTTGAGGTATTAAAAACAACATTGAGAAGAACTTCAGTGCTCTTTTCTGTAACTTATACACGTTCTCGATATTTTTTACAGTTGTATTTCCCCAAACTACACAACAGTAATCAATAGCTCACTGTATTAAACCGTAGTACAGAACTTTTCTAAGATGACATGGAATGAATTTGAACAATCGTCGAAGTAAACCTACTCTCCTACTCGAAGTGAGATATAAATCGTCAATATGTTTGTCCCAAGCAATAACATTATCCAATGTTACACCTAAAATCTTCACCAATTAAACACACGAGATATTAAACTCATTAATGGCAATATCAAATTTGTCACCGATAGTGTCTGCACATTTTAATTTTTGGCGAGATCCAACCAACATGGCTTTCGATTTGCCTTCATTGATGACCATGCAATTTTTAATTACCCAATCGTTCACTGAAGTGGCGTCGTTTTGGAGCGACTGATTAACATCGGCAACTGAATTGCCAGATGTAAGGAGAGTCTGGTCGTCAGCATACATGTCTAGCTTAGAATAACACAAAGTCAGTGGCAAATCATTGCAAATCCTCTTCCTCTCCTTCATTGATATCTTGTGTTTGTATTTTCCTCTACTTTTATTCCCTTAGGTGATAATTATGCTTCTAGTGGTCGTTGCTCTCTTTATGCTGTGTTGGGGTCCACTGATCTGGTTGGTGTTCCTGATAGAATTCGGTTTTGTCTCAAGGTACAGCCATATCAGAACGTATCTGGCCATCGCCTTCAACTTGCTGTCGTACCTCAACAGTTGCATGAACCCAATTTGTTACTCTTTCATCTCACGCTCGTTCAGACGGTCGCTCTTCACGGTATGTCGCAAGTGCTGTCAGAGGGCGCGCACACACGGCAGTAAGCGTCACAGCGCCGCCGGTACACTGACTGTGGTTTCATCCGCCCACACGCAAAGCTCCGGGACCACCAAGTCGCCGATTGCGGTCAGCGAAGAGGGTGAGATGTATCTACAAGAAGACAGCTTGGCGATTGAACAAGATGTATCCAAAACAGCGACGGAGAAAACGAGAAGAATTATCCACAGTGAGCTGTAGCCTGTATAGACAGAAACGAGCCATTGTGGCATTTGATCAATATATGTACACCATCGAACTCCCCACTAGTATAAAGGGGTGATTTTAATGTTATCAGAACAAGAACATGTATGATAAAAAAGACTATCGATATTTTAAGATTATAAACCAGTTACTAGTAATGATATGCATCTGACATGTCGGCTGATGTTTCAAATTTGACAAAACGCACAATTTCACATGTTTTTACATTTAACCAATGTACTAATTATATGTAAATTATTCACATCAATGTAATATACGGATAATACTCATCGTATGTAACTTGTACTGGGGAATCTCTTTTCTCCACTGTATCATAATCCTTTCTCGACATCTATCAATATCTCTGAACCCTAATATACTCTTCAATAGATGTTTTGTTCATTTACAGAGGTTATCGGGTACATCATAATTTGGACAATAACAGCTGTTACTACTACAGTAGTACGCGCATAGAAAATGCAGATGGCTCTATACACAAGTTAAATACTTATTTCGAGCTTTCGATTGGAGCCCGCTATATCATAGACCCACTTTCACAGTAGAGTTGCTTTCACATGATGCTATAAAGCAGTGGCATGTTGAGGGGAATATTGAACTACAAAGAGAGTGACACGAGTCGCATGACCGCATGTAAAGGGAGTGCATCTGCAACAAGCTTTGATATGACTTCAGGTAGTCAGGTATCCATTAATCGCTTAAAAATCACAACCCCTTTGAAAATAGAAACATGATCAGTACCCTACTTTTGAACTAAAGGCACGAATAAACGCATTTCTACATTGAAATAATGAATGGCTATGATTAAGATCATGAACGAATGATGAACTTGTGCACCAACAGTGAATGAATGATTGTGTGTGTGTGTGTGTGTGTGTGTGTGTGTGTGTGTGTGTGTGTGTGTGTGTGTGTGTATATATATATATATATATATATATATATATATATATATATATATATATATATATAATATCTCTTAGTATATAAACAAAAGTAACTAGTTGGATGAACTGACGTAATGTTCGAGTAAGCCTTACTTCCTAAAAAATGTGACCAGGAATCCGGAAGTGGGGTACAAGATAGGTGATCTGTCAGATTTGTTTTTGTTGATGTTTGAACGGTGTCCCTTGAGACGTTTGTGAAATGCTTGTAAGGATTTACCGATTTTTGAATGCCGCGCGCCGCATGTCTTACAAGAAAAGCGCGAAGATAGCATTGGTTGATTTGCAGTTCACGTCATGTTTGATAGCGAAAGTTTTTTACCGGTGACTGTCGATTTGAAGTGGGTCGTATTTTGGATCACGGTGCAACAGGTTCATCTCGCTTTGTTGCATGGCTTACATCCCCATGGTTATTGGTTGTGATTCAGTGTGTTTTAGTTTATTTTGGTGGATGATGTCGCCAATGGTAGCTGGTCTGCCTTGGACAATGATGGGTGCATTTGGCATGAATTGTGTCATTCGAAGCGACGATTTCAGGATAGCCTGATTATCTGTACTTGTTTTTCGTAGATCTGGTTGACGAGATCGTATGTAGCGATCTGACTCACAGGTTCATATACAGGAAATGTTGAATATTATCTCAGTTGTTTTGCATCACGTGAACTTAGAGCAGCATTTGACTATTGTGTGTAATCAAAATAAATGACAGTGATTTCTGGAATTTTCACTTTTTAAAGATCGTTGTTTGTTGATTGTCAGACAGGAACTCATTGTGAAATCTTATCTGCTTATAGTGAAGTAAATCATTACGGAACAATAGGATTATCCATCAAAGACCATTCAGTGTTTCGTTTGTAACATCACCACTGATAGAGTGATTCAAATCAACAGTATAATTGTATCAACAGATGAAAACTGCTGCAAAATATAAATATTTATATCGCAAATTAATAGAGATAAACAGCGGCAGTGCCAGATTAGATACCCGTTTTTAACGTGAAAATAGTGCACGAAGGGAAAAAGTTGAAAATGCAATGAGAGTGTATGTAGGGGAGAGCGCAAAATTTTGTGATAGAAGCTTATGGACGGCTCCCAGTTGATATAAACGATTATTGGACAATCAGTCAGATCACAGTCAGATCCATCAGAAAATCACACCAAGCCAGATTTCATATCAACGAATCATAAAATGAAATACAAAATAGTATTTAATGCTGGTCTGTGTCGATTTCTGTACTGTATTTCAAGCTCAAGAGCGCTGAAGGAGAGAGTGAAGCTATGGAGCATAGAGCTGAATAGCTACGCGGATAGAAAACTTTAAAGAGAAAATAGAAATGCACGGGCGCGCGCAGTTGAGGAGCACAGACTGTGGATTTCTGGCCTCACGCACTTCAACAATTTTTTTATGAATGATAGAAGAACAAGGAAGTTTGCAATCTCGGGAACGGCACCATTCACTTTCTTTGTGTTATATATCAGAACGCCATTAACGACCATTTGGCCCATAGTCTTTTGTTTTTATTCTTCGGCGTTGTTGACATTCCATATCACAGATTTGACTGAGTTGTCGTCACTTTACAGCAGATTGCTGACTACCATACCGGTTCTGCTGGTTTGATATACATGTTAAAGAGACATTACCAGAACAGGATGTTGCTCGATTCGGAATGATAATTGATCAAATTGATTCAAAAGTACAGATTCAATCTTATGGTATATACTTCAAATATGCTTCTGAAGAGATCTAATACTAACTGATTAGTTATGTGTGTTTTCAACTGTATCCCACCCTTCGAGTCACCGTGACATAATTTTTCTCTCCGAGCGATGTCAACATCACAAGATATGCTCCTTCTCCCAGCAGAGTCTACAAGAACAGAGAGAATAGGGGGAGATCTAGAGCTTTACATTGGAGACCCGATGGTCATACACGCGGACGCTAAACTATTTCGACGGTAACACAAACCGTGAAGATACGTCAATAAAGTCAAAATCCTTTTCCATCGCCATGTAAATCTAATTTTCAGTTTAAATGTTTATCAGTCTACACGGTGTTCACAAAATGAAAGTTTACCATAGGAAAGCAGGCCAGATTAGGACTTGGGCGCACTTTCAACGGTCGGAATAAAGAGACAGGTCCCAGGTTCGTCTCTGATAACTACCGTGGGCTACAGAGCGCAATGAGAGAACGTAAAGTCACGGTATTTGACGATCTTCACGGTTTTTATTCCAAACACGATCATCAGCTGAAATTTTCTGGACATGTGTGTTGAATATCCATCAATTACTTGATGTTTTTAACCGGCAGAAAATGGTATTTAATCAGTAATATGGAAATAGTATTGGAGGTAAACGTTGAATGCTAGACCACTTGCAACTGCTCTTTAAATTTCCTTGCTAGGTAACAGTTTCACAATACTAAAAATACAAATTTTAAGAAATTATTTTCTCGCAAGTAATTTTGTTCAGAAAATCAACGTAAAAACGCGGCCGTATCGAGATTACACTTCATGAATCCCACTGCTGGTTATAGGACGGATGTTCGGTGAAGTAACGTTTTACACTGTACGTAAGGAATGCCAAGACCGGCGTGTTGACTGCCCTCTTTAGAATTACTTGTAATGTCAAACGTTAATTTTATCAGAATGTGTGCATTTCTAACCGATTTCAGTCTAGCACGACTCCTTTAAATATAAACAAAAATATTCCCTTTCTTTTTACTTCGAAAGTTCTATCCATTGTTATCTGATGTGCACTTAAACTACACAGCTACAATGTACCATGAAACGTGGTCATCATATCTCCGTACTTTATCTTGCTTACTCAGCGAAATGGACGATCATTTACATCCGCCGGAAACTCAAACGTCACGGCACCTCGTTCATTCCGCCGAACTGAAGACGTATGTTAAAAATCTGCCCCTCTATCCGTACACCAATGGCTTCCCTTAACATTTATAGCGGGGGCGGGGGGGTCAAAATGATTGCCAGAGCAACTGATTCCGCTAACCACGTTTAAGCATCCAGAGAATTGAGGTGCTAAACATGTGTGATAGAGGGACTAACAGGGGAAAAACATCTAAAAGAAATGAATCATGGGAAGATGTAATTGGTCCAACCTTGTCGGTGTCTCTGTGGGAAAAAGTAGAAAGGAAATTTGAACAATCAAGATCTATATTGGGGGAAGTCACAGATTTCATTAAAAACCACAAATATACTTGGGTGAATTAATAATACTTCATATACAGTTAATGATACCCCTGTGTTTAACGAAGGTAGCTTTGTCAGGTTCATCGTTGAAGCTGACAGTAAATCCCTGGCCCCGAAAACATCTAAATGGAACACCCGACAGGCGCAAACAATGTTTTAAGTTGGCCAGACTCTGTCTGTGGATTTCATGTCATGAACATGGTATTATCTGATCTGGCGTTTCGTGACAAAATCTTGAAATTGTGCTACGGTTCCGTAATCTTACTCCCCTTGAACAGCCCACCTGGAGCCACTTCTGAGCGTCCAGTTGCACGTGGGCGAGAACGCCGGCGTTCGTCTACTAAGTTGCAAGTACGCGATGGATTCGCATGGATCAAGAGGTCAGAAAAACAATGGTGGGATATGTACGCCTAGGATTTATCCAAGGACGTGCGAAATAGGCGAGTCTGAACAGAACACCAAGAACAATCTTGAATTAGGTTCAACAGTCAAAGCGTTCTTAAAATTAACATACACATCATGTATTATAGTGAGTAGCTGCACAGCTGATGTGTTTATAGGGGAAGGGGCTGAGAAACACGGCGAAAAATATTTTTTTCACGAAAAATAACTTTAAACAAGGGTTTTCACAGGCACATTATACTCTTTGGAAATAAAATGAAAAGTGGTCAAAGCGAGTTTCTGAGAAATGATCGATGTATTGGAAGCAAACTGTCCCTTGCTTCCATCCCCCGAGGCATATCTCCTCAATGTCTGCTAAAATGATTGATGTTGGACTGTAGAGCAGATAACACCCGCGCCTGAGATACTGAGACCTCCCTTGTATCGGGGGAAAAATTGGGGGAAGTTGATGCAAGTATGGCGCTGAATTTTAGACAATGGCACGACGATCGGAGAGACTATTTTGCTCTCCTCTATTAAGCGAAAACGTGCTGTCTCCTGCTTTCCTTGTCGGATCTTGATACAGGAAAACAGCAAGAAATGACATAAACTGATAAAGCAGGTACGTGAATAGCGCTATCTACAACTTTTATAATATTTTTTTTTTTTTGGGGGGGGGGGAAATCTGAAAGAAATCATTACAGATGAATTTGCCATTTTCGCTAGCCCTCCGTTTCCACGATATCACATTTGTTGCTACAAATCCACCTGTTTGATTGACTATCCAGCGACAGACAATCACATCGCTGACTTCTGCAGTAAAATGTGAATGTGACTTATTTCAAAACAAAAAGCATCAATATTTCATCAATATTTTAAATCAATGTATCCTCACAATTACCATCTTGCAATTCCATGGACTAGTAAGAGTAAACAAAATGACCCGGGCAAGTCGAACAGAACGACTATAGTCAAATGACGGGTATCCGTGGCGGGGTTGACCTTTTGATGATCCGTATAGACGCACGCTACCCGGCTCGCCACACTGATAGCTGTGTTTCCACAGCTAAACCTACCGGTACTGTTTGCTGTCAGCCTTGGTCAAAAGCCTACTTTTGCCTCAAATATGGCATTGTTGAACCCAACAAATATCCATATTTACATGCTCCACGCAGTTGCCCTCAGAATCGACGTTTTATTAACTTCACGCTGAAAACGCTTGTTTTCCGCACCGTGCTATATAGTCGATCGCTGCCACAAGACATTTATCATGGGCTGTCGTTGTAACCTCCACAAATGTAATAATCTCCACAAATGTAATATCAACCACAATTGTAATAAAATGCACCCACAAATGTATATCGCCCATAAATGTAACAAAAATCAACCATAAATGTAATAAAAACACCAACCACAAATGTAATAAATGGTAACCATAAATGTAATAAAAAAATCACCCATAAATGTAATACTTGTCAACCATAAATGTAATAAATCTATTTTGTCGTTGCAATTGAGGAATTAGCCCTTAAATATTGATCTATGTAATAAGGAAAGCAACTCCACACATTATTCATTTCTTAATTGTTTGCGTTTAGTTTGTTTTGCATATTTGAAAGTGTATTTTACGTTTCCCTGTTTTGTGTACGGAACTGATTGGCCATGGCTAGACACAGCTGTAATCTGAACGTCAGTGCAGTCTCTACTCCAGAGTGGGGAAGACTGTATAACACTACGATCCTTTAACGCTGTTTTTAAGAAAATTGCCGTACTTTCTTAATCAATCGCCTCAAATTCGTCTTCAGTGGATAAATTGTGTGGAATAATCGATAGATTGTCTGTATTCCTATGTTGTCCCACTTGAAGTTTGTTATACTCTGTTCATTAAGGTAGTGTTCGTATTGTTTTTTACTAGATTGAAATATATGTTCTCGTCAACATGTTTTGTGTCGTAAGTTTCTGTCATAAGGTTTTATATTTCTCTGTTATTTGTTCTGAGTCATCTGTCATAAACTTTGTGTGATATCACTGGTTGACGAGTTATTTTGACGCTTCCTTATTACGGTAATTATCAGTGTCTAGAACTGCTGTTCCACTTCCATTTTCTAACGGTTTGATCAGTACCGCCATTTTCTGATAGCGTTCTCAAAGTATTCTATTCTGTGTTTCGAAAAGGAAACCTAATTTCAGGAAAGTATGCAATAACATTACACTAGTCTTATTAAAGTTATTATTTACTCAGGGCATTGATAAACAAATGATCACATATGCAAGTTCAAGTTTATTACATTTATGGTTGAGTTTTATTACATTTATGGTTAATTTGTTTATTACATTTGTGGTTGCGGGTTGTTACATTAATGGTTGACTATTTTATTACAATTGTGGTTGATATTACATTTGTGGAGATTATTACATTTGTAGAGGTTACAGTCGTCATCACTCCTTTTTCAGCAACTTTTCCATTGCAGGCATGAAGTGAGTCGATTCCGAGTGTGTTTGAGTAGTGCATGTAGATAGAGATACTTGTTGTATTCAAGAATGCTAACAGGTATCAAAAACAATTACAGGCATGAAATGAAAATTACAGGTATGAAAAAAATTACAGGTATGAAAAAAATTACAGGTATGAAATGAAATAATTACAGGTATGAAATAAAAAATTCTACCTGTGGCCTCATTAAGCCATCGTAAATATACAATGGCGGTGGAAAAGAAACAATTATTATATGCCTCAAATTCGATTGACAGTCAAAGAAATACTGGCTTCCCTCTGGTTACATTAGATTGACTGCTAGTTCTATACAACAACAGCAACGCTGTCGCAATAAGCCTTCCGCGTACATTTTCGAGTGTGTATATATCCACCTGTCGGGGATGTTGTTACTATTATTATAAGAGTTTCAGAGCGGTTTCACGAGTAGTTTTAGCATCAAAACAAGAATTCTAGAGCATGGACTGTGAAATTCAGCGACAGTCGTCCAACGAAAATTCAGTGCCGGTGATAATGGGGGAATATAATATCTAAAGAGTTCTAATGTCGATTCCCCCTGTTAGGGGAGAACCATTTGATTTCTGGGGATATGGAGGATTTTGAGAACAAAAATTGTCACCAGGTGAAATAAAAGGAAAAAAATTGATCCTGTAAAGGCTTGAAAAAAAATTGTCATAACTGACAGAAGTAAAAAATAAATTGTCACACAATACACCCGAAATGAGCAAAATTTGGAAACTTTATTCTCATGTATTCTTTGCCGGCGCGCCGCCATAGGCGGCGCAAATGTTTTTACTACAAACTATTCTTATGTTTTTTCCCAGCACTTATGATATAAACATGCACTACATAGGTCTACTTTACACCTCAGTGCACTCAATGTTTTCCTCCCTTTTCTGACCCAAGAAATATTTCAGGATTTCTGTTGCAATATCTCAATGGCATTTGATTTCTGGAAATTGTGAAAATTTAAACACAGGACAGGAGTCAATAAACTAGTGTTAAAACCAATATAAACTGTATTATTCTCTACATAGAAATATGTTAGAAAGATGTACAAGTTAACAATGAAAAATTGAGGAACAACAAATGTTATGAAACACAATGTGTGAGCCTCGTTCTCTGACCACAAAAGATAACATCTTCCCTGAGAACTTAAAAGGAATTGACTGTTTTAAAGAAAAGCAGGTATAGTACTGAGCAAAGTTGATTTTACCAGAAAAGTGTTCTATAGTTTAAAGTTGTAAATATACTAGAATTTCCATTTTGTTTTCATTTGTTGCAATTTAAAATGAATATATAGAACCATCCTTGATATGTGAAACACTGGCTTTCTCATCAAGATACTGATGAATCTCAGTAAAATAACATAAATAAAAAAATGAGTACTAAACTACAGCTATGAAAACTTCTGATTCCTGGTACTACTATGATGGCTTAAAGGAAAGCAATTCACAGGGGTCAGGGGTACAGCACTCCCCAGATCATTTAGCTCCTCAGGGATATTTTATCACTTACCTCTTGTACATAAAAATTTAAGTAGAAGAAGTATGGTTGGTAGACATCTTGCATACATACTGCTAGTTCTTTCTACTTGCACAGAACAAGTTATTTATAGTTATGAACCAGTGACGTGGTATAGTTATGAACAACGCATTACAAACTTGATGACAAATTTAAAAAAAATGCACTGCTACTCCATTTGAAAAAAAAATGATGCAGGTCTGACAGTATAAAAAAAGTTGCTATCACTCTGACTGGAAAAAAAATTGCTCCCACACCCACTTCCTCTATCGCCCTCCCAAGAATTCAAATGGTTCTCCCCTTATCTAAGCGCCTTATGATTCGAGGCTCGCCTTCGATTATGTGCTAGTTGAGGGATATATGTTCCTGCATCTGGCATCATTACTATAGTATCTTAACAGGGTTGAACTCCCGTCAAATCAGAGCGATTCGCAGGCGCACTCTTTATAACACTTTAGTATTTCAGAATGAACCTTTAGCTTTGTTCAAAGCGTTACACCAATCTTAAATTTGTCAATGCAGAGGTCGCTCATGGCACAATGAGTGGTGAAACTGGCCTCACGTACGTGTCAACGACGATTTGTGTTTGAAGGTCTGTAGTGTGGATATGACCAACTTTGTGGTATATAGTGTTACATGGATTTTGGTCACAAAAGCTGTGGAGATAGGGTACACCGCGCAGTTTCACACGAAATTTAACTCCCTGCAAATTCTATACGATGAAATGACCCTTAACGACTTGTTGCGCGTGGGCGATAACACACGCTGTCTCTCAATTTGGCTGAAGTGGGTAATTATTAAGAGTACATCCTGTGTTGGTTTTAGAATTGACTGAAAGTAAACCTGATTCACCACATTACATTGCCATCCAGATTAGCCACCAAGTCCAGGATATTTGACGAAACGCCTACGTCCGTCCACGAAATATAACATGATCTCGGCATGTTCGTTCGCCTCCAAAATACAGATCCCTGTACTCTTAAGGGACGCCGTCAAAAGATCGATGTTTGAAAAAAAACTTAATTGCTTAAGTTTGGGGGTGGGGGGTTTTTGACCAAATTAATTTCTGTGCCGTCAAAAACGATTTAACGTCTTTTTTTGCAAATTTTACGATTTCAAGGCTGCTTTTTGTACACTAAAATCGATCCAGCCACCCGGTCGAAGTTCAGCATACGAGATTTGAGATGTGCGCTACAAAATGGGGGTCTTGGACGAGGTGGTTCAAGTTCCCGGTGTGTACGTGCACGTGCGCACACATTACTTACTTACATTTGAGAAACGCTGAGCGGCTGCGGGTTTGGATAGTGAGGCACATTTGGTGAGTTCGAATTTTCTCGTATATGTTCTCCTCACACAATGTATAAATCCCTACGAACGACTTTCAGAAACTAACGAACAAGATTTGGGAGTTAAATATCAAAAACAAGAGGGAAAATCCCGTGCTGATGTACAGGGGAGCGCAACGAAATTGTGGCATGCCAAATTCAAAAATGACCGACGATCTTTGGTTGAGTTTTTGTCCCAGGAGGTCGAGCCGAAACAGTATACCGGTATTTCGAAATATTTTTCGGTTAAGCAGAACTCACCCGATGAAAGTGTTGCTGGTAATCGTGAGTCAGATGAGCGTAGTCAGGAAAGGTCCCCCATTTCAAATGCGGAAGGTACATCCATAAAAGCCCGAATACCGGTGGCGTTCGTTTTGATCAATCACGACAGGATGCATGTACTAGTGAGAGCCGACTGCGATTGATTCAAAGTTTCCTATCAGATTAAAACTCGATCCATCCGAAATTTTAAACCCCGATGTTGTCGGTGCCCAATCGTTCATGTCCCCATTGTGGGACATAGCAGCGACGTATTTTCTATACGTGGAGACCATGGTAATGCCATGATAATGCCATTTCAATGTTGAATAAGTTTTGGAGAAAAGATCACGATGGTTTTCCTATAATACCAGTTCCTGTGCCTTGCAGGAAAACAAACACACCATACAAAGATCATGAAAATGTGGAAAAGCTATTCAAAAAGGGAATCCGTGAAATCAGAGCGACACCAGCTCTGGAAAGGCTTCGAAAAGAGTATCTATTTCTCCAAAGACATTGTGTGCAGAACATATATGTTGGAATTCACCAAATGTCCTTCTCCAATGTGCACTCACTGTTCAATAAACCCAGCTATCAAGGCTACAACTCTAATGAGTTACCTTAAGAGTATGGGGAACAAGCTACCAACCCAAACTCTAAGTGCCGTCCATAGTGATCACTACATGACATTTTTTGAAGTGACCAATCATATCAAGCACCCAAAACAGCAGGCACAAGGTAAGTTGTACTTTTTCAGTTGTATGGCGTAGTGTAGTTTTACATTTCAGATTTGAATTAATGTTCATTTGTGTGCTTGATTTCCTACGCTACTGAAATTTGTAACAAAGTATATTATAAAAATTGCCTGTAAAAGTAAACAACACAAAAGGTTTCATGAAAGTTTAAATTAGCTTCAACTTCATGGTTTTAGATACTTGCTCTTGTTAAAAATTTTACTTGTTCATTGGTATAAAGGGAAAATGCATGTATTCTACATGTATTTACCATGGGATATACATTGTACATATACCCTACTAATTTTCAAAATCTGCTGAAAAACACTAAACCTACTCAGATGTTATACCAGTTTCACAATATATCTAATTTTGTTATGCAACCCTCAAAATTTTTGTACATGTCTGAGAAATATGGTGCTTCATGAAATGCATGAATAGCCATGAAAATATGAATTGTATTTCTTAATAGTGCAATTAAAAATCATACAATTCATATTTCCATGGCTATTGATATATTTCAGGAAGCACCATATTTCTGAATATTTATTGTATAATATTAATTTGTTTGCATTGTGCAGGTGCTGATGTTGGTTGACTGATTCCGAAGTGAAGCTGTGTTCAAGCACTTAGTGACTTTATTAGTCTGGAAGAGACCCTGCCATTTGGTTCTTCCCTGTGTATCAGCTGGAACACGCGAAGACAGGAATCTCAGCGTCTTGACATTCTTGCAAGCGACCAGTAGAGATTTCTGCCTGATCCTTGCACAGTGACTGTGGAGTCTATGACTTATGTGCAAATTTATTGTTGTTGTTATTGTTGTGTTCTGGGTTGCAATAAAGGTATTTAGTTACTTTATAATGGTTTTTCGATTTATATTTAATTCAATGGTACATTGGTATGTCGTTTGAAAGAAATAGTACAGAGTATGAGTCCGCAATGTTTTTCAATTTTAGGTCAGTTAAGTTAGAAGGGGGGGTGGGGGGGTCTGGGGCCAAACTTAAGCAATTAAGTTAGATTTATTATATTGAACTTTTGATGTTGCCCCTAATAATGACCCACTTCTGTCAAATTGAGAGACAGCGTGTGTTATCGCCCCCGCGCAACAAGTCGCTAAGGGTCATTTCATCCAGAGAATTTGCGGCAGGGAGTTAAATTCCGGGGGAGTCGGTCAAACTTTCTGTGTTATAGACGGGTTTTACTAACATTCATTATGGTTGGCAGGAGGGTACTCGAAATTTCAGAGTTTCCGATGGAATTCCTCCCCAGGCCGAAAATAATAACGGCTCCCTTGCGGCTGTCTCCCAAGACAGCAAGAGAATACCGCGCAAGTAAAGACGTCGCCGTATCTGATTGTAATCAGATTGATCATTGTATAGCTGTAAACGATCATGGCAGGAAAATGTGTTGATCTCGGATTTGTGCGTCGGCGTGTTCCAGGGTAGAATCTTAAGGTAGTATGCGCCTAGAAAGTGAAAGACTTAAACTTTTGCTCAAACTTTCCTAAAGGAATCTTTCATCCAGTCTCTTTCAAAATCAAGAATAAAAATGGGGATCACCCTGCAAATTTTGGTACTAAAGAAACAAATAATCTAAGATTTACCGATATTTAAAATTCAAAATGGCCGCCATCATTGTGTTAACTTTATGGAGAAAAATACAAGTTTTGAATTTCGAACAACTAAGTCGGTAAAATGTTTTCTAACACCAAGAGCTTTAAAATGAACCCCCACACAAATGGTATATCAGAAAAGAATTGTAAAAGTTTGAGAGTTCGAATATCTGTCCCCGAGGCGCGATCTACCTTAACAGATGTCATAGTGCAAACACGTAACTTTAGGCACAGCATTCATAGCGTTGTTTAGTTTAACAGTGTTCTCTGCAGATATGTCATTATTTAGAATAGTGTTAATATGTATTTGTGCTTGATGACGTTTGGTTTGATCGGAGAAATAGTTACTCAACAGCGGTCAGACCCGTCGGAGAAAACGGAATCACCATGAAAAACCCAATAAGCTCTCACAAATACATTACGCTGTCTCGACAAACAGTGAGGGCGGTTTGTCGGGAGAATAGAGAGATGATATAGATGCACGGTTTATGGGCTGGGCGTTTTAAAACCCGCAATGATTCAGTGGAAGAGATCGATTTTTTAAACAAGGTTTTACAGATCTTGGGAGTTGGGTTTGGAAACAGTAACACATTTAGAGAAAACTGGAAAACAGTGATGGAAAAATTTACGAACTGCCTTAAGATCCGGTATACTAGAAATCTGTCTAATATCTATCTGTCTAATAATAATCTAATATGCTGGCTGCATCAAAATTATGGTAGCTGGCATCATTTGATCACGTACCTAAAGAAATTATTAACGAAGCAAATAGAAAATTATTGAATTTTATTTGGAGAGGCAAACAAAAGTTTAAAAAGGGGCATTTTCAAAGATATGATGACTGTGGCAAAAAAGTTGTCGATATTGAAGAAAAAATCAATGCACTCCAATTAAAGTGGCTTACGAAATTATTTGAAAAAATCCCGATAAAGGGACCCCTAAATGGGCCAGCTTATCAAAAAATTTCGTAGCGACTTTTGACAATAAACTGAATAGTGATTATCAGTATCTCCATCTAAATTTCAAAGTCAACAACAACCGAACCCCTATGATGTATGGGAATATGTTAAATACGTAGAAGTCACTTAGACTTACAAGAGTGAATTTACCAACATCAAAACAGAATCTTCTTAGTGAAGTTCTGTGGTATAACGACAATATTAAGAATGAAGGAAGTGTCCTCTTTTATGAAAATGGTCAAAGAGTAGAATTTCAAGGCTTGAGGGCATCTGGAACTTCAACAGTGGGAAATAATTGCAAAACTTAGAGGAGGTACAAATAGACATGTGCAAGAGGAAATCAAGACAGAGTATGAAACACTCCTCAATGCTATTCCAGATTCCTGGAAACAAATCATCACTTCTAACATCCAAAATGAAGAAAACTATGGTATTTTAGACTTAGAGAATTATGGTCTGACAAAGAGCGATGTCAAAACCAAGTCACTTTATTGGAAATTAGTTGATAAGAAATGGAATGCAGTCAAAAGTCAAATTGGTCAAAAACGGGCTGAGAATCTAAGTCTCACTGACAATTACAAAACTACTTTATTCAGTCGTCTTAATTCAACAGGAATTGTTAGCAATTCAGTAAATGAAGATTTTTCATAGGCCTAGCCACAGGAAGCTTGGCCAAAACTTTCAATTTAAGTGACGGGAAATGCCATATTTGTGGCCAAGAAGAAACACTGGAACACATCGTATTTGAGTGTACATATGTAAAAGATAAATATAACGATATCAATATCAAAAGATTAGCAATTGCAGGAATCGAAAATGATAATAACGCAACATCTGACATTATTTACTGTATTACTTCCTTTGTAAAATATACAGTTTGGAATATTCGAAATTCGGCTACTCTTGATGGGATTAAAGTTTTCCTTCAATCCTATGTTATGCAATTAAAATGTTATCTTTCCTCATGGATGAATACATTATATTTCACTTATAAGATGACGAACAAAGCTGAGGATTTTATCACAAAGTTCTTAAGCCTTGTAAGACTTGAAGGAGAAGAATGCATCCTGAATGCATTTATACGATGATCTTTGTAGTTAAACGACTATTTTTTTTCAGACATATTTCATTGTAATTTTAACGCATTCACAGTTATGCAGATTTGTTTTATTTGCGACTGTATTGAAATAAATTTATCTTTAAAAAAAGATAGATGTACTGGACCGACAATTATACCTTTGGCTCGACATCCTTTGAATTATACGCCCTAAGTGATTGTTAGTCGCAAATGATTGGAGGTGATCTGTAGAGATGATAAAACCGAGACCTGACGCTGTAATTTCTCTTGTAGGGAGTAAACAGGAGGAAAGGTTGATAAGAATTTGGCGAAATTTTACCACAGTGACTCAAAATTGACCAGTTGGAAGAACTCTAAGTGGTCACACGCCAGTGGGCAACAACATGCGCGTGCTGTCCTGTAAGCGATTACTGAAAATTCTGTCGAACAAGAAAATGGACAGAATACTAGGGATGTACAAAAACGTTTAGTTTTTGATAGTCTGAGAAATAATCTAAATTCCGGCAATAAGAAGAATTTTATAGTTTCTATTAGCGACCTCTCCATGATGGAATTTTCATTTGAACAAATTTACCTGTTTTATTCAACATTCAGAGACAGGCGGTTATTTGCACCTTGTGAGAAGTTTGATATTTGTATGTTCTTACTTTCTGTGTGGTGGTCACCCAAGGGTCAAAGAAAAAGTGACCACTCTATGGAGGTGGCCTTTCTATAGAGGGTGCGTGGGTGTGGCATTAATTTCAGTGTAGGTGCTGTGCTGAGCGGTGAATTTAGGAACAGAAAACAGCTGTAATAAAGTCCAATATAATTGATCTCTCAAAAATCATGATATATGTTTTTACTTTCTGAAAAAATCATTTTGCTGCTATAGATCAGTATGAATAGATCCATTTCTTGCTTTCCATTCAAATCATTTTGGCAGAGGTCATTTAAAGTCAGATTGCTGGCCATCATACACAGATTTTGTTCCAACTTGGATCAATTCCTTATGACCAGTGACCACACGGAGGAGATGGCTGTTCTTTGGAGGGCCCATCAAAGGTAAAATGCCATAGGATCACTGCAAGGTGACCACAATGAAGAGGAAATCACTCTGTAAGGGTGACCAATAAGACAGGTTTGGCACAGTTATGATCAACAAGGTCATTTAGGGGTCACCAAAGTGGCGTCGTTGATAAGAACAACTGTATCATAGTGTGCACCACAAGTCAACATTTGTTGTTTATAGTGTTTTAGTTTGTGTCGGAACAGTATTGCTTAGGCCAGGAAACTGTCATGAAAGTTGAATAACGACTATGAAAATGTTTCATTCCTCGTATAAATGTGTTTTGGTAGTCTAAGACTTGATAGCCAGACAACAGCGATGATATTAACACTCGAGTCTTCACATAGTGGTTGGATATTCACGAGATTCAATTGTTAATTTTGAGAAGAAAAAAAAATTACCCAAATTCAGAGAGTGCTATACGTTTAAAAAAGATTGTCTGTTTTTCACCCTAATTTTTTTTCGTCTGTTCAGTCGTCCTATTTCTACAAAACTAAACATTATAGAACATAGGCCCAGTGGAGTACATATATCAAAGATAAATATGTTTGGAACCGGTTAGCTGTATTTTAATTATGCTCTTACGATGATGTTGTATCCAACAACAAAGAAACTGATCGACAGTATGCAACCGCAACTTGACACAAGTGTTGCCGCCAGGACGCGCCCTTGCGACAATATTCCCAAAACGGAACCCATTGTCCGCAATCTTGCGTACTGCGGGTCACCTTGGGCGCACTCGTAAGTCGACTGTGTTGGATGGTATGCATGTAGTCTACATATAATATCTGTTAATGACGATGACGTTTGTTGTGAATAATTCTCTTCAGGCTTACATTTACGTACTTTCTGAGCTAGCTATAATTAAAAATAAATATTAACGACTGGCAACTAATAACAGTAATATTTTTGGCAGTGGTTTTTACTTTTACAATCAACATTCCTCTCTATTCTGAACGAAAACATGACACTTTTAGAAGTCGTCGTTTTCTCGCACACTACGCTCTAACACAACTATTTTCTTTGCTCCATGCTGCGTAATTTTGACAATATGTTACGGTGAAGTTTACTGAAGAAAATGTAAAGATACAAAGAAAGCATAAATTGCGAGAAAAGCATCTTCTAATGTACATGCATGCTATTAAAAAATAGAATGTGCATTGGGGACAGGTGTTTAGGCTCCCAAATATTTACTAATCTTTTCTGATCTACCACTTGTCGGGCTCATTTTGAGGCTCTTATTGTAAGAAATATTTCCTCCATCCTGTTTTTTTTAAATCGAAAATTTTATTTTCCCCGTAGAGGTAACACATGGGTGGCGACAATATTGAATTTCAAAATGTTATGTAATTTCTCTAGTTCAAAACTTTGCACACTGACCCCTGATTTTTATTCTCGATTTTGTAAGAGAATTGTTGAAAGTTTCGTTGAGGACAGCTTGAGCAAATGTTTAAGTCTTTCAATGTCGAGTTGTCTACTACCTTAAAGTCATTGCATTCGAGGGAATTATTTGACCGGCTTGTTGGCAGACATCTCTGTATACCTTGACTACATGCATAGTCAGCTTTTTTGAGATGCATAAATCACAGACGAACTGGAGTAGCATATCAGACCGTCATCTACTATTGTTCGCTTCTGTCAAAAATCTCAAGAGTTATTGATCGTGAAAAGGCATCCACGAATATCATAAAAGGTTTTGTATTCTTTGGTGTTGGCCATGCATACGGCTCTAGTCTCTTTGAAATAGCATTCCACGGATTTTTTTTCTCTCCACAATTTATACTGAGAGTATCATTTTTACCTTACGACAGGATTCAGACCTAGCCCTCTTCCCCAGTCCTCAGTCTATTGTGTTGATCGATCTCAAATTTTTGTGAAGAGGCGTCTCTCTTTGCAAGGTAACTATACGTCAATACTCGCCCTGCGTTCCAGTATGGTCTCTCTTCGTGTGCAATACAATGCAGTGTAACCTTTACGTAATTCTAGCTCATTTACTAAATGCCATGATTGTTGTGTAGCACGTATCCACTGTTCGTATACAAACACTTATTCAATGGATCGACTTAAGTTCAATCGGCCTGAGTGGTGTAGGTTGACAGTGTGTTGCCATGATTATCGTGCTCATATTTGACAATAAGATACCCATGTACAGGCTGAGTCTACTGTAGAATGTGATTACTGTTTATCCGAACATTCTTTTCGGATTAGAAAAGAAAATTTGGTTAACATTAAAAAATAATGCAAGTACAATAAAAACAAAACTTTATCACATGTAAACAAAACTTCCTTTAATCTTGAAAAATATAAGTAATTTAATTATCATATTTTCTAACCGCGCATTTCAAGGATGGAAATATTTTGACAATCAAAAGTATCAGAAAAGTTTTTATTAGTAGTAAATGTAATACGATCATGTTAATTTTCTGTTTCCTGAATTCGACATACCATTCACAATGTGTTTTGATAAAGTGTCCCTAAGCTCATCAAATACGACTTTTGTGAAGAATTACTATTTTTAAAATCATGGTTTGGTTTTACAGCAGATTATCGCAAAAGATGGAAATTTGAAAAAAAAGTTTGTTTTATTACCGAATCATGGCGTTGCGGGCCGTAAATTAGGAAATTGAATTAAATTTTTCAAGAAAATGAATTGAAATAGATTGAAATAGTCATACGTATGTTGAAATAAGTGACTTCCACATTGCGTTTCGTCGGGCAGTCAGGCAGTGATATGGGCCACAAGGGTCATAAACGTTAGTCTCGCCGAGCTGTTAGCGCATTGAAGGCAATTCCCTATCGCTGGTTCAACACCTTAAAGTTCAATTAGCTGTATCTTCTTGCGATTTTTCCGTTCGTTTTGATTGAAATGATCACTGGCTCATGTTGAATAGCCTGTCAAATAACAGAGAATCGCACATTATTCGGAAACATTACGTGCCCTACAACTAAATAACATGTGATTTGACAACGAAAATTTCAATTTTTGTCCGGACAGAAATACAAACTCTGTTGACACGCGGATTGCAACGTAGGCATTCTTCTGCACCTGCGCGAGCCATTTACAGCAATTTCGAAATAAATATTCATTACTTATGCCCAGCACTTACGTCGTAGTCCATTGTCCGAGCACGTTGCGTAGCCAGATGTCTGGCAATCCTCGACGCAATGTTGTTTGGATCCCGCAATAAACGTGAACTTGTACATCTGGCGTGATCGCGGCGTCACCATATCTGCGTTCTCCCTAGCACGCTGAGCATGAGACGTCAACAAATGAGCTCTGAACGGCAACACGTTTGAACAAAAATTAGCAGTTTTTTTGGCTATAACATCACTAATCATGTTTGTTTCTTCGTAAAACAATATTTTGCAACAAATATGAGCCTCCAACATGGAATTTTCGAGGTAAAAACTGGTCAAAAGTTACAAATAATGGCCCTTTAAGTAGTATGCGCCTCGAACTTGAAAGACTTGACTGTTTCTCTAATTTGCGTCAAGGAATATTTCAACCATTCTCTTTCGAAATCAAGAATAAAATTGAGGATAACTGCAAATTGTGGTTCTAGAGTAACAAATTATCAAAGATTTACCGATATTTGAAATTCAAAATGGCCGCCATCCCTGTGTTAGCTCTACAGAGAAAAATAAAATTTTCGATTTTCAAAAAATTAAGACAATTAAAAGTTTTATTTTACACAAAGAGCTTTAAAATGAACCCCCACAAGTGGTGGATCAGAAAATAATGAAAAAAGTTTGAGTGTCTGAATATCTATCCACGAGGCGCATTCTACCAAAAGCCAGGGCTCCAGGCTGTACGTATGTATAAAAACACATTATGTCTTGTTGTCCTTCACCCTTCATCCACCAGTTGCAACAAAACGAGCCTCAACGTTTGTCCTTTCGGTAAATTTGAAACCTGCCATGCTTTGGTGTGAAAGTGCAAATCATAGCAATTTTTAGAATCAGATAATTCCTCCAGTCACGTTTAAAGGGGAAGTCCTAGCCTCAATCCCTGGTTGTCGTATTAGTTCTTGTTGACATTAAGGTAGTACGCGCCTCCAAAGTGAAATATTTAAACCTTTGCTCATACTTTCCTCAAGGAATTTTCAACAATTCTCTTTCAAAATCAAGAATAAAATCGGGGGCACCGTGTAAATGTATGTACTTGAGAAACAAATTACCCGAGATATACCGATACTTGAAATTCAAAAAGGCCACCTTCCCTGTGTTAACTCTAAGCTTACGACGCATTCTACCTTCGGTATTTACATTGTGTAATCCCTTTATTTTCCATTTACATTTTTATCAAGCAGGTCAATTTACGTTTAGATAAAGCTGATGAGTAACCTGCTCCTTTGAGCATTCTGTGAAGGCGTTAAACATGTGTGATAGAGGAATTTACAGAAAAAACAGCTAAAACAAAAGGATCATGGCGGTGTAATTTAATCCAACCTGCCAAAGCTTTCGCATAAACTTACATAAAGTACAACAGAGAAACAAGGACTGTTTGATAGAAAAAAAGAGAGCTGAAAAGAATAATCATGGTAATATGATATGACATTAAACTGGTAACCAGGTCCAATAATCATTTCCATTCAAGGTAATACATAACCAGGTCTATGGGACATTTGTGATTTACAAATTCAAGTAGGACCATCCTGAACCACTGATAGTTAGTGGTGGTACCGGTGTCCGGAATGGATAAGCGTACCCTGCTAGCATGCTACACCCGTCAGGATTGGTCCCAAAATTGTCTAAATATTGTATAAAATGATACAGGATATGAATCACTGTAATAAGTCAAAGCCGGGAATGCTGTCGCTAATCATTTGAGTGGCCGAGGTGTCATATTTGGCCACAATTTTGTCATATCGACCGTAAAACTTTTTGAAAGTCCTAACGAGTTTATTTGTTGTGTATCCCTGTCTCACTAGTTTTGATACAAATGAGCTGTGTCTCAGTTGAAAATCAGTTAAAACAGAACTAGAACGGATAAAAATTTATTGAATAAAATTAAATAAAAATCTGCAAAATTTGATGTGTGAGCTAACACAATCGCTGTTGTTTGGCAGTCAAATTTACCAAATACATTGATAAGAGGAAAGAAACTAGGATATTTAAAGATTGTCTTAGTTTTTTATTCAATTTTCAATACCATTTAATCTCCTAAGCGACAATGTTTCAACACGACTAGCACCAAAAATATTACCAACACAAGTTGACCTGTTTGCAAAAGATGTTGTTTTTATGTGACTTTGGTTGTTATTATCCGAGTGGCCATTTTGGTGACCCCTTAATGACCTAGCTTGATCATATGTTGCATTGAAGTTGACCAATTACATAGAAAAAAATGTATTTTTGCCAGGAAAACGAACAAAAATCACACTCTATGCTTATTGAAAATAACTGCCTGTCCCTGAATGTTCAACAAAATTGGTGGATTCGGTCAAACGAAATCCCATCATGTATGACCGATGGAGATGTAGCGATAATTAACCAGTCAACTGATTGCCTGAAGTTACATTTCTTTGTAGGACAATCAAAATAAATGTGTGTAGACATAATATACATTACCTCATTGATATGGACATAATTTCTGTTCATTCGTACCAGGTTCGTTTTGCTTAACAGAATTTTCTACAATGACTTACAAAAAACGAAGAAAACACGTTGTCAACCAGGCGCAAGTGGACACAAAGTGTTCTTCCACCTGGTTACTTTAAGTGGTAAAATTTCGCGCGATGCTTATTAAAGCGTTCCCACTAATTTACTCCATACAAGAGAAATTACACTATCAGGTCTCGGTGTTTTCTACCAGGCGCCAAATGTAAAATAATTATTTTACACATTAGAAGAACATATTCATACGAAAAGGGTGTATTTGCATGCATTTATCAATAAAAAACTACTATAGCATAAGTATAAATAAATCAATACAGACATAAGTAAATACATATATGAGTGAAAAAACATACATATATGTGAACCAATTCACACAAGACCTATGAAGACAGACATATACATACATACGTGCATACGTACGTGCATACATACATACATACATACGTACGTGCATACATACATACATACATACATACATACATACATACATACATACATACATACATACATACATACATACATACATACATACATACATACATACATACATACATACATACATACATACATACATACATTCATACATACATACATACATGCACTCACGCACGCACATACATACATACATACATACATACATACATACATACATACATACATACATACATACATACATACATACACAAGCCCATATGCACTCATGCACGCACGCACGCACATACATACATACATACATAGCCCATACGCACTCATGCACGCACGCACGCACATACACACAAACCCACACACTCATATACATACATACATGCATACATACATACATACATACATACATACATACATATACATACATACATACATATATACATACATACATATACACACATACAGGATCGAAAAGTTTACATGAGGGGAACGAAGTACGCATGCGTATATCCACTCGCGCACACACACACACTGCTACTCGGAAAAGTTTACATGAGGGGGAACGAAATACGCATGCGTATATCTACTCGCACACACACACACTGCTCTGAAAAGTTTACATGAGGGGGAACGAAATACGCATGCGTATATCTACTCGCACACACACACACACACACACACACTGATCCACGCCGCCCTGGAAGATATCCTATAATGCATTGCTGTAAGCCCAACGCCTAAACCGGAAATAGGCTCATTTGGCGTCAAGACACCAAGGCGAGCGGACCGGCCTCGCTCATCCAATCTTGCCGCATATGGCAAGCAATTGCGATAATGACGAATGCTTTATTTCCAAAAATCAGTAAATGACATGCTTTATCCATCCGTACTTCAGTGAGACACGTTCCCCAGTCAGTAAATGACAATGGGGCCGGGGTACCCCAGGCCTCCCACAAGTATCAGAGTGTTCACAGCCCCGTGGATAGCTGTGATATCGCAGCGGTACTCGTGGCGAACGCGATCGAGTCATTGGGGTCATCGCCACAGGGACTGTGGTGATGACCCCAAACCAATGACCCGAGCGCGTTCGACACGCCACAAGTACCGCTGCGATATCACAGCTACCCCGTGGATTGTTGTAGCGAAGCCAGCAGTTTTTCTCACAGAAACAGTTGCATAATGTACTCAGTAAACGTTGTCAGGTACATGTAACATGAAAACTGACTGAGGTCGAAGTGACTAAGGCACCGGGATTGATTTGACCACAAACAACGACAAGAGGGTGTGAATTACTTGGGTCGAACGGACAGGGGTCGAGGTGACCTGCTGCCCCGGTCCTCAACTGCAGGCCTGACGGCCTGGCTATGTTTACATAAGGCGTCCACATTTTAGAAAATCACTAAAAGTAGGCAGAAAGAAAGCCCCCATTACGTGAAAACGCTAGGGGTCGATAGGGGTCGGATGACAGTTTGACACATTTCGTACCATTAAGAGTCGAATGATACTACATTGACCGGGTTGACCATATGACTTTCATCAAAAAACGTCCGGGGAAAAGTGAATACATTTGATGTTTGACCAAACTTTACAAAGCATCAATTTTTCGATCAAAAAATTCACGCGTAGAACTAATGAAAATTCGTAAAAAAATACCACTGCCTTGTACATCAGGCACTAAAATGTCGTAGGCGTGAAAATAAGTTTATTAGAAAATACACAGTGGCTCTTAACCCCTTGACTACCAAGGCCAATGTATTCCTATATACCAGGCCCCTTATGTAAATATTGATAAAATCTGGGGTGTGGTCATTGCATGAACACTGCTTAGAGTAAAAATTTAGTAAGTACCAATAAACCATATATTTTCTGAATCAGCATGAAATTTTCCACTTTTTCATACATAAATTTTGTATTTCCAGGTCACGTGACTGATCACATGACACGTCATGTGACCAGAGTCGGCAAAGAATATGAATATTTGAAGCATCAGGACGTGTTTTGAATCCACAAAATGATGCAAATTTGAATACAGTTGCAATTTTCATGACATTGTCTTACATATATGTAATAATAACTACCCTTTACTTTATTTATAGATGTACCTATTTAAGATTTTTCTCACAAAAGGCAGAGTAAATGAACCATAAACATCAGCATCTGACATGATTATGTATTTGAAAATCAACAAAGTTTATATTTGTAAACACCTGCTTTAAGTCTTCCTTGCAGAAACATGCATCTAAAATGGTTATAATTTATCAAAAAATATTTCACAATATTTAAAAATACATTTTAGGGAACAACATATCACATGACCAAACACATGACCAGTCATGTGACCAGTCATATTGATAATATGGCTGCTATAAAATTTCACTGGCTTATAGTAAAACACTGTATTTCCTCTAGTTTCATTCACGAATATTGCTGTTAATAGAACATATTTACATATAAATCATTTGTTTTCAATAAATAAACATTTCATTTCATTACAAAAAAACCCATAAACATCTTCGCGATCGTCCGTACTTCTGAAAACTGTAAACAATCAGCGCGACGCTTCAGTGATCAGCCTGACCTTTCAGGGTCGAGGTCATGGGTCACGACATTTGCTTCCGGATTTTGGCCATATTCGGACGTACGGTGGCGCAATCACATTCAAGCCAGATCGGAATACATCAAACTTAGTTGCGCTGCGTGCAGGCGCCGAAATTACGGGATTTTTAGCGACAAAAACGAAGCAAATACGCCTATTTAAGTGTGCCGGATATTTCCGGCACTCAAGGTATATGGTAATTCAATATGGCGCCGGAAATATCCGGCGACATAGGTAGTCAAGGGGTTAATATTAGTTTGAAAATTCCAGTTCTCCGTACTCCGTTGCTGTGTAGTTCCAGTGGGCATACTTGGCATTCCAGACATTCATTCCCTGCTGAGTGGAGCTACGTACGATCCTGAGTAAAGTATTAAAGCAGAGAGTTTAGAGAGCAGAGAGTTTAGCAGTAAAGCTGTTGCTTTAGTTCCAGTAAGCTGTTGCTGTAGTTCCTGTTGAATGCTGTATTTAACCATTAAAGAATATAAGCCGAATGGCAGAGAGCTGTAATACACGACTCCCAGTGTTTTATTGGCCTGGGTTGGGCCGTTAACCCCAGCAGAACTTCGCCGGCATGGCAGGTACCATTAGGGGAGAACCATTTGATTTCTGGGGGGGGGGGTATGGAGGATTTTGAGAAAAAAAAATTTGTCACCAGGTGAGAGAGAAGAAAAAAAAATTGATCCTGTCATGGCCTGAGAAAAAAAAAAATTGTCATAACGGACAGAAGAGAAAAAAAAATTGTCACAATGCACCAGAAATAAGCAAAATTTGGAAACCTTATTCTCATGTATTCTTTGCCGGCGCGCCGCCACAGGCGGCGCAAATGTTTTACCACAAGCAATTCTTATGTTTCTTTTCCCAGCACTTATGATATAAGCATGCACTACATAGGTCTACTTTACACCTCAGTACACTCAATGTTTTCCTTCCATTTTCTGACCCAAGAAATCATTTTCACGATTTCTGTTGCAATATCTCAATGGCATAGGCACTATCTAAAGGGGACTATTTGACTTCTGTAAATTGTGAAAATTTAAAACACAAGACAGGAGTCAATCAACTAGTGTTAAAGCCAATATATGATTTTCTCAATATAAATTTGTTAGAAAGATGTACCTTGACAAAGAAAAATTGAGGAAAAACAAAATATAATGAAATACATGTGTGAGCCTTGTTTTTCTGACCACAAACACCGGATCGCAAACATACCATATTCAGGCTTTCATTAGAAGCTGGCAGCTGTAGAAATGACACAAGAAGGTCACAGATTTTCCGTTCCTGTATATTCATTTGTCTTCAGTCTCTGGCAAACAGAACTGTTTTTCACAAATTGTATTGTCATTGTTTGGTTGTTGAATATTGTGACTCAAAAACTGATCATGCAAAAAATGTAAAAAATATCAGTGTTCAATGTCATTTTCAAACAGTTTTACCGAGTGCAAAATAAACTGAAACTCCTCTCAGATTGCACCATTAAACACATCAATTTCTCAAAATTTCCAATACGAGAGGGGGAAGCCCCTCTCGTGCTCTCCCCCTATGGGTATTCTAACAGTTTCACTTAGTAAACAAATTGACAAGTCATCGTTGATGACACAGTCCCCGCTTGTCCATTTTGTTATAATCTTTGGTGTCTAGGTAGCTGTGGTCTAGGTAGCTGTGGAATGACATTGATGCAACGGGTGCATCCGGGCTGTGACTTGCATAATAAAATAATCTGAGGAACGTTCAATAAATGACTCATCTCTGCCGGTAATGACCACTGAAGGAACTTTTGATTACATCACACACAACAATGCCCTCACTGCCTCTAGTGTCATGACGGCACATACTATACACATGGTTTGGTGGAATTTTCGAAATGGTATGGGATCGGGTATGTTGTTGTAATCAGCCACTTGGGATCATATAATGAAACAAATTAATGTGCACAAGAATGCAGCCATAGTATTTTATCTTCGTATCACGTTTGAACAAAATCAGTCCATCGAGGGACAGTGACCTATGTTTATGTTTCAAAGACATAAAAAAATCACACCAAAATTGAAATCAAATGGCTGTCTATTGACCATATGGATCATAGCACAAAATAGACATGCATATGTATGCCATAGTACTGTATCTTTGTACCAAGTCTCAACAACATTGGTTAAGGAATATTTGCATATGATTAAGCCTCAAAGACATGAAAAAATCCAAAAATGACCATCTGGCAGCGATATTGGAAAAAAAAAATGACAATCTGGCAGGCATATTGGAACAATGTCACGAAGAAATTGACATGTATATGTATGCCATAGTGCTTGATCTTGTGCCAAGTTTGGACAAAATGGGTGTAATGACCTTTGAATTACGCTTCAAAGACATGCAAAATTCCAACATGGCAGTTCTGCAGCCATATTGTATCCTATCGCAAGGTTAATTGATACATGCATATGTATGCCATAGTGCTTTGCCTTTGTGCCAAGTTTGAAAAACATCGGTTCAAAGATGTTTGAGTTATGGTTCAAAGACATGAAAAAATTGCAAAAAAATGGCCGCCTGTCGGCCATATTGGATCATATCATGAAATAAATTGGTGTGCATATGAAGGGCATAATGTTTTGCTTTTGTGTCAAATTTGAACAGAATCGGTTCAAGGATGTCTGAGTTATGGTCCAAAGACATGAAAAATCGCAACAAAATGGCCGCCACACGCCCATATTGGATAGTATCACAATGTAATTCGACATGTGTTTGTAGGCTATAGTGTTATGCCTTTGTGCCAAGTTTGGACAGAATCAGTTCAAGGATATTTGAGTTATGGTTTGAAGACACGAAAAATGGCAACCAAAATGGCCGCCTTGCGGCCATATTGGATCGTATCACAAAATAATTTGACATGCACATGTAGGCCATAGTGTTATGCCTCTGTGCCAAGTTTGAACAGAATCTGTTCAAGGCTGTATAAGTTATGGTCCAAAGACTTGAAAAATCGCAACAAAATGGCCGCCTCGCGCCCATTTTGGATCGTATCGCGAAATAATTTCACATGGATATAAAAGCCATTGTGTTATGCCTTTGTGCCAAGTTTGAACAGAATCTGTTCAAGGATGTCTGAGTTGTGGTCCAAAGACCTGAAAAATCGCAACAAAATGGCCGCCTCGCGCCCATATTGTATCATATCACAAAATAAATCAACGTGCATCTGTAGGTCATAGTGCTATGCCTTTGTGCCAAGTTTGAACGAAATTGGTTTAGCTGTGTCTGAGAAACTGTTGATGACGGACGGACGGACGGACGGACGGACGGACGCACAGACGGGACCCAATCTATAAGTCCCCGCCGGACTTCGTCCGCGGGGACTAAAAAACTCTCAGATTGCACCAGACTGCACCATTGCACACATCAATATCTTAAAAATTTCCATGCAAGATAGGGGAAAGCCCCTGTGACACTTTCCCCCTAAGCCTCTCTCATGTTCTCCCCCTGTACTTTCAAATTCTGCCCGGTCAGATATCCTAGTGAAAACCGTGTCATAATATCCATCCAAATTAAACAATATACTATATGATTAGATACTGCGTGATCTTTTATACCTTTATTTTATTGTGACTTTGAATTTCATTTTGATATGTTCACCTTTTTTGAGCCATCATGAGATAGCTGATGATAGTCTAGCAGGGTACATCAGAATTTGAAGAGTCTTTACTGTTGCTGTATTTTGTAAATTTTACAATTAAATGTATTGGTATTTAACTTTTCTAAGTGGGGAATGGTCAAAATTTCAGAGTTAGAGAGGAAGGTTACTCAAATTCATCATGGTTGGTGAAGGAGGGAGGGTCACTCGAAATTTCGGAGTTTCAGGCCGTCAATAATGACGGCTCCCTTATATACAACGCATTACAAACTTGATGACCAGTAAAAAAAAATTTGCACTGCTACTCCATTTGGAAAAATGCCTCTGGGTATTCCTTTTTGGCAGGTTTTCAAGAACCCTTGTCATGAACCTAGCTTATGTTTGTCAGAGGCTCGTCTTAGATCGCGGCACATATATTGTGCAAATAGGAAATGTAGCGCAAATAGGGAGATATCTTTGTATCACCACATACATGATCAAGTTTCTGCCCATTAATGTGAGTGTAATGCTAAATAAATGGACAATTTTGACTTCATAGTGCAAACGCGTACCTTTCAGTGGACACAACGGTTCTTGTATTGTATTTCTAACACTACCAAAATTCTCTGCAGAGGGGTCATTATTTAGATATGTGTCACAGTATTTACGTTAGGTGAAGTTGGGTTTGATGGAAAAATATAATCGTTAAGACAGTACCGACAAGACACCATTATGAAAAACTCCATCATAAGTCTTAACAGATACATCATGCTCTCTCGACTTACAGTAAAGGTGGTTAAATCAACGTCCAGATATAACTAATCCTTGTTGGGCAGCGAGAAATTATTGGTGTTCTGCGACTGACAATTATATTTTTGGCTGACCCCATTCTCCCGAAGTATAACCAATAATTGTTTTTCGGTAAAGTGACAATTGAGGAGGCTTGTGGTGTGGAAAACACCGAGACCTGATACTGTAATTTCCCTTGTAGGGAGTAAATTAGTGGGAACATTTTAATACCTATCGCGCAAAATTTTACCACTTAAAGTAACCAGGTGGAAGAACACTTTGTGTCCACTTGCACGTGGGTGACAACGTGTTTACTTCTTTTTTTTGTAAGCCATTGTAGAAAATTCTGTCAAGCAAAACGAACACGAATGAACAGAAATTAGGTCCATATCAATGAGGTAATATATTATGTCTACACACATTTATTTTGATTGTCCTACAAAGAAATGTAACTTCAGGCGATCAGTTGACTGGTTAATTATCGCTACATCTCCATCGGTCATACATGAAGGGATTTCGTTTGACCGAATCCACCAATTTTGTTGAACATTCAGGGACAGGCAGTTATTTTCAATAAGCATAGAGTGTGATTTTTGTTCGTTTTCCTGGCAAAAATACATTTTTTTCTATGTAATTGGTCAACTTCAATGCAACATATGATCAAGCTAGGTCATTAAGTCGTCACTAAAATGGCCCCTAGGATCAGAACAACTGCAATCACGAAAAAACAACATCGTTTGCGAACAGGTCAACATGTGTTGGTAATATTTTTGGTGCTAGTCGTGTTGGAACATTGTCGCTTAGGAGATTAAACGGTATTGAAAATTGTAAAAAAAAGCTAAGAAAATCTTTAAATATCCTAGTTTTTTCCTCTAATCAGTGTAGTTGGTAAACTTGACTGTCAAACAACAGCGATTTTGTTATTCCCCAAATCTTCACATAGTGGCCAGATATTTACAAGATTAAGATTTGCATATTTTTATATTTATTTATTTATTTAACTGTTTTGTTAACAGGCTCAAAGGCTAAATTACAGACTCCGAGAAAATAAACATTAAAAATAAACAACAAAAACAAACAAACAAGCAGTACAATAGTAACAGACAAAATTAAACAGAAGGAGTTTCAAAATACATACAATATTTACAACGTGTATAAAAAGAGTGGACTCTAAGGATAAAAATATTCTGGACACAAATGTCTTAAGAGCAGTATTAGGCACAATTGTATCGACAGAAATGTTATTGCACAGTTTTAATAGTCCTAGGGATAAAATCAAATTTTATTATATTTAACCTGCAACATGGAACTTGAAATACAGACGGAGCCCAAAGGCATTTTAACGGTGCATAAAATGGCGATTGAAATACAAGGTGGGGACAAGAAAATCTCCCTGAAATAATTCCGTTTAAAAACGTACGATCCAAACTTTCCACCGAAGCGAGAGAGAAGGGAGAATAAAATGCACGCAGAACTGTTTGTAATTACTATTATGCCCAATAATCTTCAAACACAAATTTTGCAGTAAACATTTTTGGATTTTCTCGGCACCATCTCTCAAATATTGGCAATGGAGAGACCAGATCACAGAGCATTACTCTATTCTGCTTCTTACTAAAGATACATACAAGGATGTCAAAGCTCTCGGAGAATAAAATGTACAGGATCTCTTTATCCAACTGAGCATTATGAAACCTTGTTTACGCTTCAATGGAATTTTTGAATGATAGATCAGAAACTAAGATAACACCCAAGTCCCTGATCTTTGACACTGTTTGACTGGCAACCACTATAGAATAATCATACAAAATAACATTTCTCTTGTTGGTGAAGGAAAAAACATTGCATTTCAGAAGATTGTAGTTTAACTTCAACAAAGTACACCAATTAACGATCCTTACTAAATGCCCATTTAAGAGAGTACTTTATTTTACGAAGGAATTTATAGTCGTCACCATGTACCAAACATACTGATCTGATTGTGAAGAAGTACATAGGGGAGGTCGTTGATGTATAAGACAATATCAGGGGTCATCAGATTAAGACCTGAGGCACCCCTGGTGGGACATGAGTGCTAAAGGATGACTTTCCATGAATAACAACACTTTGAGATCTGTCTGAAAGATAGGAAGTAACAAATATGAAGAAGTGGACCACACAAACCAAATGAGCAGAGCTTATGACAAAGCAGCTTGTGGTTGACAGTGCCAAAGGCCTTAGCAAAGTCAATATAAATGCTGTCAACTTGCTTCTTGGAGTAAAGAGACTGGAAACAAAAATCAACATATGATAATAAATTAGTTGCAGTTGATAGACCCCTAAAACCGTACCGTGTTGTAATAATCAAATGTGAAGATTTTAGAATTATTCTTGAGAGTGTCACATGTGTTGATAAAACCCTGTCTTATTTTTTTCCGAGATCTTTTGCCTCCTAAGTCGCGTCATGTTTCTACAATTTTAAACCAAATGTTATGAAAAAAGATATAAACGCAGTACATGTATCAACGATAGCTGTGCTTGGGAACGAGTAGCTGTGACTTGATAATCCTTTACAGACACCAAAGATGATTCCACACAAGTAGTTTCATCGAGTTCAATTTCATTCTGTTTTAACCTACTCTCGCGTTGTCACGATACTTCCAAAATCCCCTCTCCGTAATGTCAACTGTACATACAAGGTAAATCATTATTTACAACTGGCAAACGAAAATTGCAATGCTTTAGGCAGGGGTTTTCAATTTTATAATATTTATTTATTGATCATTTATTTATTTATTTGCGTGTACAAATTAGCGAATCTTAACAGATATCATAGCGTTATACCTTGGATTTCTGGCACAACAATCTTAACGTTGTTAAACTCAACTGACCCCATCATTCATCTTAGTGTTACAGTATTTGTGTTTGATAACATTTGGTTAGTTGGTATAGGAAGGTCATCATAACCGAAGAGCGGAAAAAATCCGGAAAGCAGAATTATGAAACACTCGATGGGCTTCAAAAATATGTCATGCTCCCTCGACTTAAAATATAGCAGAGAGAGGTTGAAGCGATGACTTCCATGACAGTTTTTCGCCAACACAGATCTAGACGTGAACAGATGTGACTATCAGAGCCAAGAGACACAACAGTTAGCAACAACTATTAATATTCATACGTTTACTTTACCTCTCTGCTTTCACACTAATGACACCCGAATCGTCAAAGGTTGGATCTTACGTTAGATTAGTAACACCAGTACCTTTTAGCTGACGTTTTAAAAATAACATTGAAATCCTTTAAAGTACTAAAAATGGACTTTAAAAAGTGTTCTTTACCTAATAAAATTAAAATGCATCATGAGGCTGCGTTACAAGCTAGGAGGTAAACAGCATGTCAGAAATAGTTATGAAGATCAAGTTTAGACCTACTGAGACTGAGAGTAATTGTGTAATGAGAAATCCGACCTTCGCTCTTTTTATTAACTCTTTCACAAACATTGTGATTTTCCCACCCTACAATGTTACTAGAAAACGAGGCAAGTACCTATAGATTTCTTGCATTTAGCAATGACCAGCGGTACCACTGCACTTAGATTTGGTCCAAGTCTGTGAATGCGAAGAGAAATCGTTAGTTTTTTTCTGACAGCGACGCAGTGGAGTTACCTCTATAGTCGGTGATTCCGGGCGAAACTTACTGCCGATAGCATTCACTCAAGGCATGCGCAAGATCGGATGCGATAAGAGCATAGTACTGCGATCACCACTACTCAAAGAGTTTCACACAAAAATTAATATCAAAGCGTTATAATCATCTTGCGAGCCACGCTTTCCATAAATTTGACGTCACTGATACTCGCGCGATTTCACAAAATATAGTACATATATTGTGGTCTGCCCCGCGCCATATTGGATTTTCGCAACAACCTCGTGTACGCTGGAGATTGTTGTACTTGGGCCTCAGCCCAAGTACATTTGTTTTCATTCCGTGGGAAAAAACTCTGTAAGGTATAACCATTTCTGGCTGAGACCAGGGAGGGCAAAATGTCTTGGCTTCATCTTTCTGGGCATAATAAATGGCGTAATGATGTTAACTGAATGGAAGTGCTGCTCTCAGCCAGTCTTGAATAAGTGAGATGTGAATATTAATGCTTCTCTATCTGAGTTTTTGCCACAAAATCTTCTGAATATAATCAAAATGTGCATCGAAATGCAACAATTAATGCACCCTCCGTTTCCTAGGCGATGGCACGACCCTTGCTACACCCACTGGACGAGCCAAAGTGGGAGGGGTAATTTCAGTTTGGTCGAACAAGAGGGCTCGAGACCAGAATTTAACATTTAAACTTGAAACATGTTTAATCGCTGACAAGATGTGGACTAGTGTTAATCAAAGTATTAAGTGTGAAAAAGAAAGGTTTTATATCCCGGACACAATGAAAAACATTACGACTGGAAACTGTACCCCCAGTTGAGAATAGTAATGCCCACAGCGATGGAGAACACTTATCCTTGAGCTGAGAAAACCACACCATCATTTCGAAATAGAGCTGCAGATTCGAGAAGCTCGTTCAAAATAGCTAGGTACACCCCATAAAGGGGTGGTTTCGAGTTTTGAGGGCAAATTTCGCCTCCTTCATATAGAAATCGTACGTTTGTTTTTCCAGCAGAACACACCATTTGACACAAAATTTGCATGTAAAGGGGTCGCCAGTAAGCACGTGGTCAAATCTGGCATAAGAAACAATATGAAATGTTGGGTAAAGCCAGTCAATATAAACTGATTTGAACTTTTGTGTTTTGTAATTTATACCACTGCAGTAACATTACCTTTTTTTGACAACATCACACAATGTAATACGTTTTGAAACTGAATACTCCGACGTATTCTGTGTCTCCTTTGCTAAAAAATACGGTATGCCGATTACCATGTAAGGAGATGATGACGTCAAGACAGATTTGTAGTGCGTTGGTCCTCGATGGTGCACGAAGTTTTGTCAAGGTAGCTTGTGTATTTATTTCCTGAATGGGAGAGATTAGGGTCGATCTAAACGAAGGCCGAAGAATGTTATGATACTCTAAGCGAGCTGAACTCTAACGCGAATGGTTGGATAATTTGGAGGATGTATAGAATGATCTCGTCTCATTAAGATTATTGGCGGTCAGTATTGAATTTCAACTGCGTCACAAGTTTGTGAAATGAGTATTCCGTCGAACGGTCAACGAACGATATTTTAGAAATCTGGAGACATGGCACATCGCATTTTTATTTTAGTATTTTATATTTTACAAAAGATTTAAGAAGCAATGATTTTGTCGAAAATTCTGAAAAAATATAGGAAGATTTGATCGCGAACACATTTTCACTTGGGGTCAACTAGCCCTGCGTACGATGCTGTGTGTTCCGCTACAGCTAATCGCCCCGCTCAGCACAGCCCTGCAAAGACCCGTACGTAGGTTCGGTGACTTCAAATCCATTTTGGGACTTGACGTAAAAAGCCAAATTACTGCCGAAATTCAGCGTTCTTGGGCCCAAGTCGCATCCCAGCCTAGCTCAGCTACTCGATCGCTTCCAAAAATGACAGTCTTTTATTCACTTCTCGTAAATAACCGTCGATGTCGGCAACTCTCGCTACTTTTAGCCCTGCGTACGATGCTGTGTGTTAGCTGTAGCACATAGCATCGTACGCAGGGCTTGGGGTCAACATGGGGTCGCAGCCATGTTGCCTCAAAACTTATTTCTGTCTGCACTCAAAACTCAAAAATGTCGGATATGAACCTGAAAAATCGATGCAATTTTGTCAAACTTCGGCGAAATTTCAGCCTATAGACAAAATTTCATCTAGGTAAGATTTTCAAGCGACGGCGGCAGACCGTACGGGGCTCTGGATATGAACCTACCGCCGCGGCGCGCCGGTGTAGCTGTAATAACTGTTGCGTTGTTTTTAGTGCCCACGGACGAAGTCCAGGGGGAGTTATAGGTTTGGTCATGTCAGTCCGTCCGTCCGTCCGTTCACGCAGATATCTCAGACATGCCCTGGTCAATTTCTTTCAAACTTTGCACAAGAATAGTACCCAACCCCATACAGATGCACGTCGATTTGTTTCACAATGCGATCGAATTTGGCCGTGTTAGAGGACTTTTTAGTTTACACCTCCATAGACTCCCATGTATAAGGCAGTTCTCCATAGACTCCCATGTATAAGGCCAAGAAAAATAAAAATTTCTCATCGTATTCATATTGCCTAAAGGATGCATTGACACAGTTTTTTGTCCCCACGGATAAAGTCCAGGGGGCTTATAGATTGGGTCATATCCGTCCGTGAGTCCATCAGTGAGTCCATCGGTTCACGCAGATATCTCAGACTTTTTCACAAAATATCATATGACCTTGGTGACCTTTGACCTCAAATATACATTATTGTCCATAACTCAGTAACCACAGGTGCTAAACCTTTCATATTTGGTATGATGGGACACCTTATGACGCCACATATTGTACCTCATTAATTATGCGCATATATTATTTTGAGCGAGCCAATAGAGCTAGAGGTCTGATTTTTGGTATATAGGAATAACTTAGCAATACAATTATTATGACAAAATGTGACGTGACCTCAATGACCTTTGACCTCAAATATATATATTTGTCCACAACTCAGTAACCACAAGTGCTACATCCTTCATATTTGGTATGATAAGACACCTTATGACACCACATATTGTACCTCATTAATTATGCGCATATCTAATTTTGAGCGAGCCAATAGAGCTAGAGGTCTGATGTTTGGTATATAGGAATAACTTAGCAATACAATTATTTGACAAAATGTCACATGACCTCAATGACCTTTGACCTCAAATATATATATTTGTCCACAACTCAGTAACTACAAATGCTACACCCTTCATATTTGGTATGATGGGACACCTTATGACACCACATATTGTACCTTATTAATTATGCGCATATCTCATTCTGAGCAAGCCAATAGAGCTGGATGTCCGATTTTTGGTGTATAGGGATAACTATAGGGTAGAAATCTAAATATGCCCATCTAAATATTAGACATCTACCATCGAGAACAAAAGAAATTTGCTGTAATTTGAATATTTAAGGAGTTTAAGCAATTTCCACTATAAATAAAGAACCCCTGCCTCAAACTCCACAAAAGTTGCTAGACATATTTTGCCGTTGTCATGCCATTGCTTTGTTTAATAACCAGTCAATCAAATGCCTAATTGACAGGAGGAAATTCAAGACCATATTTGAATAGTAGTATATATTGTCCTCAAAATTACTCTATCACGGCCCAAGTACTCATTGCCTTCAGCAATACTGCCTTGTTATCTTTGAAATTATAAATTGCTCCAGACTAGTGTGCATATCTGCTATTAGTGTGGCTGAAGCACTGATCAAGAATAAGTATCAGTCATTGCATGTCTGCCACCGCTCGAAAAACATTTCCTCCATGGGGATATTCGTTTTTGCGACCATGGAGGTACAGGAGCCCATAACAGGAAGTCGATACATTGTTGAGTAAATTTTACTCAGCTCATAGATGTTAAAAGCAGTCAGCTTGCGACTCAATCAAAACTTTGTAGAGGAATAACTGCTTTTTGGTAGTTTAGAAGTTATTTATTTTCAACCAAACAGAATGTCTAACACAACACCTGGCCAATATATAGGCCTGAGGTCATACTAATGGTCAGAGCAGCCACTTTGACCAACCAGGTACATGTTTCGTTAAAGGTGTCAAAAACATTTGGCTAATCTCACATTTGTGGACAATCATCGAGAACCCTAGAATTATACATTTATCAATATTTTCCAGCGGGGGAAATGATCTCACGTCGTGTCCCGATGGTGGGGAATTTGATCGCTACAGTTACGCGAGACATGGGATTTGACAATGTCGCAAAATTTTTGTCCTGCGACATTTTACATTACGCTTGCAGTGTTCCATTAAGTTAAGCATGCAGATTCTATAGCATTGGAATGGATCGATTTTGATGGTACAATGTGATACAATATTACAATATGCTTGTTTAGTGAGTGTTTGCATTCCTTCGTAAAATGGTACCTGTCGAAATAATTTGCGGCCACGGCCTTTCTCTCGTCTTCCGAGAGTATACAGGACGGATCGTCAATTTCTACGTAACTGTTACGATAAGTTTGCTTTGTTTTATGAAATGAAAACTTGTTATATCGTGGCAACAATCGGCCTTGTGAACTTTGGTTGAAGACCAACGATCACGCAGAACGTTTAGAGGGCCACAATTAATGCAGCAAAAAAATCAACTTAACTAACGGCTGCCTGTGGCAGGATTGAGATGCCGTGCACAATCTAGTCCTTGTAATCGGGGGAAGTTCAAAACCACGGAGGTAAAGAAATACATCCATGTTTAAAACCAAACATGTTAGTCGACAGGTTTCGTCTTAACGTCAATTTACGATACCCTGTATGAAAAAAAAATCACGGAAAAGTTACGATACTTGTCCTTTTAAAAGTATAACTTTATCCGTTTCTTCATGAATGCAATAGAGGCCACATTGAAGCCTATTTATTGTTTGAAAAAATGTTGAAAGTTTATAGCCCATGTGCCATGGAAATTTTGGCGGGAGAATACTGCTTGTCCTATTTCATGGCATACATCATATCAAAATACCCGGTATTGTCTTGCTTCTTTTTATATTACAATAGAAAAGATATTTTCATGAAAAATTTTATCATGCACTCACGTAATGTTTTCAGAGAGCTATTCAGTCATCTTCTTATAGCACTCACGCAGCTAATTTTAGGAGAACGATTTTCAGCTTGCAAGCCATTTTCAAACCTCATGCCCTAGTGTATGTGTACGATTGGTCAGTCATGTAGAGAAAGCCATCCTCCATAGAAGCAGTTCATCTGTGTTGAAGCAAATTTTCTCGCTTTCGTCATCCACATGTAACCAGTACATGAACCTCTATTTTCCCCCATCCCTGTGTATTCGACATCATTTTATCGCCAGAGAGTGGGGAACTCGGAATTTGACATGGCTAGACACAAAAAATATCAAATTCCCCTGTTAGTCCCGCACTCCCCCCCCCGGCGGCAAAACATTGATAGGGTGCAATAGTGGAAGTGTCATAATCCAAATAAGGTCACTTTCTGTGTCGGGAAAAGTTGAAATATCCGACACTCAATTGCTTCAATGAGAGCAGAGAGACGACTGATGCACTGAGACTTGAAAATTAATCCTTTGCCCCTCCTCATATTCCCCCTAAAATTTCTACTGGTCGTAAAATGATGATTGATCTAGGTCCGTGGGGTGGAAGTCACCGACACCTGACACTCTGACTTCTCAGGTACGGAGTGAAAGAGGGATCAAAATGGTAGTATACAGTAGTATAGCGCGATATTTCACTCCATAACATTATCTGTCTTAACAACTCTGGTGGTCCATTTTCGCGTAGGCGACATTCGGCTGTCTCCGCTTTCCTGTTAACTTATTACCAAAAATCTCTGTCGATCTACATGAAAACGAAAATTGACAGAAATTATACATTAAAATCGGAGACGTTTAAACCGTTTCTGTCTCTTACTTTTTGGCAGTCTCACTAATAATCTAACTTCTGACTATCAGTTGAATATGTAATTTTCGTAAGTTCCCATGACCTTATAATTTACTTCGAATCGAGTCTGTTCCAATCCACCTGTTTGATTATTGACCATTCAGCGAAAGGCATTTATATTTTTTTTTCCTATTTCTAGACAAAAATATTACACTTTCCACATAAATGTTCGACTAACTGCAAACGTTGCAATAGTATGATCTTGCAGGGTCCTGTAGGGGTCATCAAAACGTCCCAGTGGTTCAGAACAGTTATAGTCATTAACTAAGTCTTAAAATATTGTTTGTAGATAAGTCAACATGTATTGATAATAGTATTTGGCTATTTTGTATAATACTGTCCCTGTTTGAACATTATGATTTAGGAATATAAACGATTACAATTGAACAGCTGAGAATTGTCTTTTCACTGCATAGTTTCTTTCCTTTTATAAATATACTTGGTAGACTGGACTGCCAGAAAACAGCAATGACGCATATCCCTTTAACGACTTTCATGATAATCCTGAAATTGCGAGAAAGCGTTCCAGTCTGGCAATGTGTTCCTATATAGTGTCAATTTCTGACCGGTTACTCCTCTATGAAGCCCCGAAATAAGATTATTTTTCTAAATACTTGAAGACACACAAATCCGACATTTGTCAAAACTAATTCTTAAACTTCGTTCTCGTTTAGCGACGGTCACCTGGTCATGTCTAGACAACTCACACAATGATGTGTCATTAGCATATGCCATTAGCATGACCTAATGACATTCCCGCGATACTATACTTTTACACCGTAGAATGTTATCGTCGTACCCATGGCAACAAATTGTGACAAGCTTCCCCGGGTAATTATTTAAGCGTTTGTTTTCGCTCATTTGAATGATATCTTGATGTTATATCTTTCATATGGTAATCATGTGCGTCATCGATACGCATTATTCACATGTACTACAGTGCAAATAGAGAGTCCTTTACTAAAGATGCTGATTATCACAGACCTAATACTGACTTACTGACTGGCGGAAATATTAATTTTGGTGTACTGCTCACTTCTTGTACCCCATGCCTATAAACATTTGAAGCTCATCTGATTGGAATCAAATATAAATGATGTCTTGAGGATTGCAAGAACTAATTGGTTTTTGTTGGCGTAGCTTGCAAAATCGAAGCTAATTACGTGTTAGCTGCAATAATTGTAGCCCTTGGTTGGTGGGGATTGGGCTTCTGTCGTGCGGCTCGCGCCTTGCCCCAACCAGGGCTACAATTTCTCCCAATACCTGCTCGTGTAAAAGCTGCAGTGCGGATCTACACTGCATGGTCCAGGCACACACGGGGCCGCATTATCAGAGAATCTCCCCTTACCGTGTGCAAATTTCACCATAATCCTGCTCCCAGATAATGTTAGAGCCCTTGTAACTCCTATCGATGGTCAACTTTACTCCTTGCGGCTGAAAAATGACAGTTTAATGACTCAGGCGCGAAGTCAATTCGAACCTGACCGCCGTCGTTGAACTCTGTACCCAGCCGACTTGTACCATTACATTTTAGGGGTGGCCGACAGGTGTGAGGGAGCTGAATGAGCATGCTTACGGGTAGCCCTACGAGCCTACACTGCCTCCGGAGCCAAAGCCGGACACTCTTGCCATACTCGTAGGACTAGCTTATGGGAGTGAAAGGATGGGTAATTTTCATGACAATATGTAACTCTTAGTGAATAAAGAGAGATACTTTTGCCGAAGTTCAACTACGCATTTTAATTAGTTCAATAAATCCTCTGCTGTATCTTCCCAACTTTCTCAAATATTAAAGTTACGTACTAGTTCAATAAATCCTACACGGGAACGGGTCATTTAAAGCAGTGAGAGCTTAGTGCCCATGCACATTGTTCAGAGCGTGCCTAAGTTAAACTCCATAACTAGTTCAACTTTCACAACTAAGTTCAACCATCCACCTTCATGGTACAACTACATGAACAAGATGCCGCTGTTGTTCAATGTGGAAAGAGTGGTTCCAAGCAAAATCTGTTCGACTAAAAAGGTCACAATGTGTGAAGTGGGGTGCCAAAACGGCATTCTTGTCCATGACGGCGTGACTTTGCACAATTTTTTTTAATCGGATATTTACCATCTAGTATCAAAGTTTGAAATATCGACGATTTCGGGATTACTGTGAAATCGCCGATCGACACTGGACGAGAATGACTTGCCTTGTGCCTCAGCACGCTGCGTCTGTGAAATCGCCTATACTTACCGAATATTTATCGGCGATTTCCGGACTCTAGATGATACTACAATGACTAGCCTTGTGCCACGGCACGCCGGGTCTGTGAAATTGCCGATATTTATTTATAGTTTAACTATACTTATACTTTGCCAAATACTTTGCTATTTGTATACTACACGTAGGTATTTTACTGTTTTTGTACGGTCGTAACATTTTTTATCTTAATAAACTCATTACACAAACGCGGATTACATTCCAGGTTAATTTTCTCACAGGACATTTATGTAGTCTCGCTTCGAACCATAGTGAACTTTACAGTGTGCATGATGAATTCAGTATGGAAATAGGGTCAATATAGGAACGACTTCCTCCAATCTGATTAAAATCAGATGTAGAGTACAGCGACGTCTTCTTATGCGTACGCGGTATTCTCTCGCTGTCGCGTAGTGAGAGGCGACAGCGAGAGAGTACCGCGTACGCATAAGAAGACGTCGCCGTACTCTACCTTTGATTTTAATCAGATGGAATTCCTCCATCCGTTTGTTCATGACTACTTCAATAATGCAGTGTTTATCAGTTTAAAATTTCGGCATTTTCTTGTCTGTCAACATACATCTTTATGACGTAGTAGGCCGGGTTGTATGAGGATTTCTTTACATCATTTTCACGTCTGTGCTTTTTCATGGATACATCTTTCTCTTTGTAACAAATTCCTTGTAATCAGCATGTTTTACATACCTGCTTTGATATTGAGCTCAACAGTTTTTGAATAAATCTAATAAGATTTGAAGCACCGCAACGAAGACTTGTCCCTTTATTATTATTATTATTATTATTATTATTAGTAGTAGTAGTAGTAGTAGTAGTAGTAGTAGTAGTAGTAGTAGTAGTAGTAGTAGTCACAGTAGTAGTAGTATCTAAGCTTCCCATTTTTACACAAAGTTGAGAATGTTCCAGACTAATTACAGTCATGTCATGATGAGTGTGGGGTAAAATGACATACATAACAAGATCAAAAACAGAAGTGGACCAAAAATGGACTCCTGAGATACACCACACCAATCGACAAAACATGAGCGTGTACACCTAAAACTAACATTGACTTCTTCCTGTAAGGTATGATCGAAACCACTTCAGTGACAAGTCAGAAAACCTGTACACAGAAAGTTCGCTCAGCAAAATGTTATGATCAACGATGAAAAAATCTTCACGTAAATCTTCATCCATATTCTGTAAAAGTATAGACCCTGGTCAGTTAACTTGACTAAAGCAATGTGACAAGAGTGATGTTAACGTTGTCTGATGATTGTGAGTTGTGACAAAAAGATTAAATGCATAAAACTGTAAAAACTAATATAAACATGTTTTTCTAGTATTTTAGGTAGAAGAACTGGTAGGAGGGAGATAGGCCTATAGTTGTTGACATCACTCTTAGAGCCTCCTTATGAATCGGAACTATTTCAGCACATTTGAAACAGTCGGGAATTGTACCACTATAAGCTTCAAGAATAAAAAAGAGTCGCGAATATATGTCAGACATTTCACCACTTTACAGCTCTGGCCAAGCGCTAGTCTGGTTCGAACTTCGCTACTAGATGATACTAGAGTTTGTTAATTAGGCGGGTAAATATCCGATATATATCGAAGATTTTATAGCCTTAGAGATCTATATCGTATAGTATAGTAGCCGTAAATATCGATTGGATATCTTATAATTATATTGCGGTGTCCTCTTGTTGTCAGAGCATCTGTATAAAATGACAAAGACCAGACGACAGACTTTGCATGGCGTGAATATCTCTTTCACTTCTTCAGAAATAAAGATGGCAAGTTCTTCAATGGTCACTGGTCTCTCATTGCTTTCAGCGATAGTTGTATTCTTGCAGTAGTTGAAAAGGAGCAAACGGTCCTATGACCTTTTTACAATCCTTCGAAAAGATAACGTTAAAATAACAACTACTGCCACTAGCGCGCTACTGCTAGTGCCACCGTTTTCATTAGTCCCTCACACCTGTCGGCCACCCCTAAAATGTAATGGTACAAGTCGGCTGGGTACAGAGTTCAACGACGGCGGTCAGGTTCGAATTGACTTCGCGCCTGAGTCATTAAACTGTCATTTTTCAGCCGCAAGGAGTAAAGTTGACCATCGATAGGAGTTACAAGGGCTCTAACATTATCTGGAGCAGGATTATGGTGAAATTTGCACACGGTAAGGGGAGATTCTCTGATAATGCGGCCCCGTGTGTGCCTGGACCATGCAGTGTAGATCCGCACTGCAGCTTTTACACGAGCAGGTATTGGGAGAAATTGTAGCCCTGGTTGGGGCAAGGCGCGAGCCGCACGACAGAAGCCCAATCCCCACCAACCAAGGCTACAAAATCGAAGCTAATTACGTGTTATTTATTAAAACATCAAATTCAAAGTTGCTGCATCACAGGTCATTCATTTGCCAGTGATATCGATCATTGAACAGTGGACAAAATTTTTCAGTTTCATGTCAGCTAGTATATGATTCAAGTTAAAGATTTGACTGAAATCGCAAACTCATGGAAAATGTCCGAGAACGGTTTTCTGTTACAGTCAGTATCATTGTGATCACTTTTTAAAGTCGTAGTAAGGAAGAAATTGCCGATGATAGCCGTCACTAGTCTGCAAGATGGAACCTCTGGTGATGAAACCTTATGAAATCTAATTGGCAATCACTTGCTCTCTGGCCAGGGCCAGTGAGATATTTCGCATGCGTGGGCACAAATTACGATTCCGATGTTTTCTTCTGGTACGGCAACCTCCGATTTTCGGGGCCGGCAATATTGCCGTATCAAAAGTGTTTGCTTCTTGCTGTTGTTACGTAGTAGTCATAAGTTTCATAAAGTAAAGATGCTGAAGTTTAAACTTTTGTCTAATCATTCCCTAATTAGGAATGCAAAAACACAGCCAAAACTCTGAATCATACAGTGCCACACGGTTGAAAATTCTGTCACATATTTTACTTACATTATTTGCTTTATTTTTGTATTCATCAATCCCCTTGTTCACTAAAACGTTATGGAAAGTAGACAAGCCTATCCTTACTGAGTTTTATTGCTTTAATGTGCATGGTTTACCTACATGTATATTGCGGTCTATCAATAGGGCCTTTACGTCTTTGACTCGGTAATCACGTCAAAGCTCGCACTGCATTAGACCAGTTTATTGTTTACATGACCTGATTCTGTCGTTAAGGGCGTAATTTAACAACGTTTACGTCATTATCTCGAAGATGGTCATTGGTGGATATTTTATTGTACCATTTATATGTTGATTTGGTCTCATTCATACTTTCACTATATAAGTTTGTGTCCAAGGGTGCAACAGACACAATCTGCAAGATTTCGGTACCTGTAAATACTACGTTTTGACTTGGTTAAACTTCATCGTGAACAATATAACAAGGTAAGTTTTTTCCGAACCACTAAGTAAAAATTTACAATTTCCCGTTGAGTTTCCAGTATCGTAAGCGTGTTGTAAAAATGAACAGAGACAATTTCAATGCCTTCATTTGTTTGTCTTTGGTAAAACTATGCTTGTACTTCAATATAATGGCTAAATAATGAAAGCAGGCAACAAAAGTTTGACTGGTACTGAAGTGCAAATGTCGTTCGGAGTATTGTGAATTCTGTTCTCTCAGATATATGAACATACCAACGGGTATGCCTGGCTTAACTGGTTCCTGTAAGAGTGAAAATATGATTTGATATTGCATATAAAGTATGGAACAATCAGTACACTTTAGACGATAGGACAATGGCAACACAGCCATAGCATGTGTAATCATAATGTTTTAATAATGAAGTTGTATAAATCACCTATCGTTTTCAATACGGGATGATGCTTCATGGCAGTGAATCGAATTTGCAAGGTCGTCTACAATACACAGCTGGAGTCCAACGTGCTGAAGATTTTTATCTTTCTTGTGAGCCAGTGAGTTTTTAGTGTATGGACACATTGTTTAAATCTTTATTTCTTTCGAAGACCCCGACTGTTGAGTTTTGTCATATTCTTTTTGAAGAGTGTGTCGAGTTGAACAATATTGTACGCTTATACGGAAAGTTTCATTTATTGAGTTCAGAGATACCGTATTACATTTTTCTTGGTGGTAATTAATTTGGTATATCATTAATTTTGCCATTTGCTTCAGTGTGTTATTTTATGTTTAGTATACAGCAACACCTACGCGAGCAAAAGCCCCTAAGACCATGCACAAGACAGAAAGCTCATAGTCCCAGTATAAAATTTAATTATGAAATGTCATGATAGCAGTTTGCTCGTACGTATGGCTTACACATGCACTCTTGTTGCCGTACTTCTGTTAGGGAACGAACACAATTAAAAGCAAGGGCAAGGAAAAAAAGTAGGGGACCACAAAACCCTCGGGTGTTCAACCGGGGCCTTGAAAAATTTCAGAGTACCATCGGGGCATCAAACTTTTCACTCGGTGTAAATTATACCGAAACATCACTGTGAAAGCGGCGGAAAACACTAAGATGTTTACTGTCTAATGTCTCAACTTAGAAACTAAAGTTGCATTCAAATGCCCCATCTGACTGTGAAATCCCATAAAGTTTCCCTGATTTTGGAGTTGATTAATTTGTTTTCGATGGATGGATGTATGTATGTATGTATGTATGTATGTATGTATGTATGTATGTATGTATGTATGTATGTATGTATGTATGTATGTATGTATGTATGTATGTATGTATGTATGTATGTATGTATGTATGTATGTATGTATGTATGTATGTATGTATGTATGGATGTATGTATGTGTGTATGTACGTACGTATGTACGTATGTATGTATGACTGTATGTGTGTGCATGTATGGATGTATGGATGTTTGGATGGATGTATGCATGCATTATTCCTTATTCGGAATCAGTTGACACTTACTTGATACAGTGTTGATTGTAACGAAAAATATTATACATGGGATATCAACGGCCATCGTTAGTGTGAGTACTTGCAAGTTTGAAAAAGGCATTATATTTTACTCATTTTACTTTATTTCATTCTCGCTAACAGCGCAAGTTAGCAGCCATTTTTAAAACACACATGTTACAACATGAAATATAAAATATAAATATAACCAACTACAAAATTGAAAATGAAGAAATTATATTAAAAGAGACATACAACAGATTTATGTCCTATAGACAAGACTGCAAAGGTATTTTTGTAAAATTGCAGTGATTCGCAAAAGATATCAATATTACTGAAATAAACAAGCGGGTCCATTCTTCTGGCTCTCAATCAAGGAACGTTGAGACCGAGAAAAGAGACACTGTCTGTATTAAAATGTGACAAAATATCTAAGGAGAAATACACAGTCACAAATATCCCTATAGAGATGTTTATTTTAAACTATTACAGAAATTTAGAATAATCATTGTTATACGCCCTGAAGCATTTCGTAAAAATGAACAATTTGTGTATTTTTTAAAAATTATGTCATTTTGAATAAATTCCATCCACATATCAAATGATAATATGATATTTATGAAATTGATAAAATAATCATATCATTATTTTAAAAATGTATTCTGCTAATGAACCCTTATCTTGTTCTTGTAGATGTCACAAGATGGTGACGGCGATCCTCAGAAGGTATTCATTATTTTGCTTGCCGTTAATATCGTCATTGCAGCTTTCATTGAAAGAGACTCGTATAATGACTTTGGTATGACAAGTATAATAGGGTCTTAAGACCTCATGTAGACCATAGGAGCTTAACGAATATTATTCTAAGCTTTTCTCAGTGGGGATGTGTTTATGTTCAAAGAGTGATGTATTTAACCCCGTTTATTGAAATGGTCTGAGATCATGATCAAAAATAAATTCAGATGCTGATTTCAGAGCAACTTTCGATAACTAGGTGTTCTTGTTAATGATTTATTCAGGATGATGTATACCAGAAATTTCTAATTATAAGTATTTAACCATTATTTCCTAAATTCTGCAGTGGACACATCGCCAAATCAGATAAGAAGGTTTTGTAATTGTCATACATCATGCATGTGTGTATGTAATATTCTTTATTCGGAATCAGTTGACACTTGCTTAATACAGTGTTGATTGCAACGAAAAATATTACATGGGATATCAACGGCCATCGTTAGTGTGAGTAATTGCATTTAGCAAGAGGCATTAGATTTTATTTTCTTTCATTCTCGACAACAGCACAAGTTAGCAGCCGCTTTTAAAACAGACATGTTAAAAAATGAAATATAAAATATAAATATAATCAACTACAAAATCGAAAATGAAGAAATTACATGCAAGAGACATAAACAGATTATTGTCACATAGACTAGACTGAAAAGGTATTTTTGTTAAGTTGCAGTGAATCACAAAAGATATCACTATCACTGAAATAAACAAGCGGTTCCATTCTTCTGGCACTCAATCAAGGAACGTTGAGACCAAGGAAAGAGACACTATCTGTATCAAAAATTGACAAAAACATCTACGGAGAAATACACAGTCACAAATAACTCTACGAAGATGCTTATTTTAAAATGTTATAAAAACTGTAGAATAATCATCGTCACAGTTACATAATACACCACTATAACGTCCTGATTGAAGCTATCATGTTTGACATGACCCGTTTAGAAATAGGAAAATATATTGTCACTGTTAATGTACAATATTATAACACCAAATTATAGTCTACTTTCAATAATATTTTGATAGAAATAACTAAGAAAACCTTCTGTACTTGCATAAATTTACACTTTTTCCTAATCCACATTTCGACTGGTTGTCATTCTAAAAAATGAAGCTAGCCGATATTTTAACAAATTAATTACAATTAAATGAATCTTTCCAAATCAGTGATATTTGCTTAATACGCTGTGTTATGTACAATGCAATCTTAAACTGGCGAAAATGTCTAATCATAGCAATGGCCAAGTTTTGTTCCATCGACACAAATGTACTATTGTTACACCTATTAAATCAGTACGACATTGGTTAATTATTTATTACAGAAGACTTTCGAAGGACCAAGAGCATTGGCTGAATTAGTTATGGATGTGAACCTCTTGACAACGTCCGCGGGACTCTTGAACTATGTCGTTGCCTCCGGACAAGGTTTAAAAAACTACGAAGTGCTACTTGGGATGACCATTACATCGATTGTATTGCAAGTTATTGCGAGCATTCTTCTCGTCTTTGGGGTAAGTTCATAGATTTCAACTTGTTCTTTATGATCTGAGTTTTTCAACAAGACTCAGATGAAGCGTTTTGGCATGAAATTTGATCATAGAGTTACACATTTGCGTCTGGATAAAACATCGAGATATAGTTTCAAGCAAAACGGAAGGTAGTCACGAAAAGCTAAAGTACACACAGGTGAAGTCAGAAACACAGAGAAAAAACTGAATAATTAATTGGTCTGATAAACAATATATTACAGTAGATACTAAGAATATAACAATTGATGCAAATATTACAATATCGTGCAGTGCTGTGTGATGTCGAAAAACTCGCTGCTTTTCTATACAAAAAGTCATGTAAATATTTATATTTCGCTCAGTGGTTGAGTCGATTCATCGAATACAACACTCCCTGTGTAACACATGTATGAAAAAGGGTTCATGCTTATTTAGGACTATCTAATCCCTCGCTGGAGTATTTTTGCCCTTGGCCTTCGTCCGCATTTCGTCTGGCCGCGAGATCGATGATAAAGCTACATGCAAAACTGCTACGCGTTCTCTGGCTAGTTTGTTTTGCTCGCAATAAGTACATTGTAGCTACGCCCCGAACAAGTCAAATGACAGGGTCATTTTGAGTGATTAACGCCTGTGACATCACGGTCTCTGTTGGCGACCATTTACATTAAAATTAGCAATTTTGCATACTGTTGCTTTATCATCAATTTCACGGCTAGACGGAGTATTGGCGAAGGCCAAAAATTTCCGAAGGCGAAATAGTCCGGCGAGGGACTCGACTAATTTAGGACACTGTAGTGTCAATGGTTTTAATGTGAAATAGTAATTCACTGAGTGTATGGTATTCTTACATTGAATACTATTTGTTACTGTCGTTTTCTGAGTCAGTTACGGTAGATGGCATGTAAAGTATATGGATGAATATTAATACCTACGTTTTACTCTCTTGATACAAATGTACTCAAAGATGAGTAAAGACTACAGATATGATATGCATAAGGGCATTGTTCGTTAAATTGATTAAAATTTACTTTCCTTATATAGTGTATTGACATTGCAAGGTAATGAAGGTTAAATTGCCACTGTGATACTTGGTATATATAGCGTTTGTATACAACTGTTACTTGACACTTGTAAGACCGTATAAATCGCCAATTTTGTCTAGATTGTTTTAACTTCCCTGCCTCTGGACTCAAAAACAGTCCTGTGGTACATTTTCCTTTATACGGCCTGAAGCATTTCCCAATACAACCCCATTTTGCGTATTTTGGGCAAATTGTTTCATTTCGAATAAATTCCACCCACCAATCAAATAATAATGTGATATTTATGAGATTGATAAAATAATCATATCGTTATTTTAAAAAGTATTCTTCTAATGAATCCTTATCTTGTTCTTACAGATGAAGCAAAATGGCGGGATATTTGACGGTGCTGCCTCAGTGGTATTCATTATTTTGTTTGCCGTCAATATTGTCATTGCAGCTTTAAATCAAGGGGGCTCCTAATGACTTTTGATCTGACAAGTATAACAGGATCTTAAGACTTCATGTAGTACCATAGGAGCTTAACGAATATTATTCTAAGCTTATCTCAGTAAGGATGTGTTTTTGTTCAAAGAGTGATGTATTTAACCCCATCTATTGAAATGGTCCAAGGTGACGAAAGATAACTTTAGATACTGATGTCAGAGCAACTTTCGATGACTATGTGCTCTTATAAATGATTTACTAGTATTAAGGATGATGTATTCAAGAAAGAGCTAATTATAAGTATTTAACCATTGTGACCTAACTCCTGCAGAGGACACACTAAGAAATGCATTACTCTGTTTTCCTATCAGCTAAGAGTGTCTGTAATTGTCAGTTATATGATCGATATAATTTGCTGAATTATTTTCGAATGAAGGCAATGTAAGCATTTGCTGCTCAGATTAAGATGCTATACTAAGATATGTAAATGTTTCAAAAAGTAACATATGTTTCAGTTTTTGGCTGTTTGATTCAAGCTGTGTGGAGTTATTTTCAGTGTCTTTGTACTTTATATCTAACCACTTTCGAGATAATGCGTTAGTGTGCAGTACAATCTGTCAGTTGACGTACCCGGTGTTCAAGTAATAAATGATAAATAACTTCCAATTCCGAAACGTCGGACGCCTTTTTTACGGGAAAAGCAATAATCCGTGACATTTCGCGACCAAACAATAAATGTGTTTTGAATAGTCACATCGATTTATAGCTTTATTGCTAAATTTTCATTTTGCGATCTATCTAGTTCGTCGAAACGATTGCCTTTTACAAACTTGTAACATTATTTTTTCGCCGAAAAATGAATGAAGTGGAAATAATAGTTTGTGCTCTTTTTTTCTCCTGTAACTCTTTTTGCTTTTTGTCCTGTTTGCGTTTTTCTGTCCTTTGCTCTTTGTGTTTCTCAGTTTAAATAAATGAATAAAAAAAAATAAAGAAAAAAAAATGTTTTTTCGCCGTACACAATACGGCCATTCGATTATTTCATTCATTCCGTTTGAACTTGATGAATACGTATATCATTTGGGCAAGTAGCTTCAGTGATAATTTGATTTCGGTATTTCGGTTTTCAGCCTAATCACAGTACCTCCGAGGGACCATGGCCTAATAGATTTATCTATTGCCAGAATGTCGCATTCTACTCGGATTTGGCGGGAATTTGGGCCGAGGGGTGTTGAGGGTTAAAGGAGTTGCTAGGTGATTTGATGGCGCTGTGACAAGATGTAAGAATACAAAACATGTCAATTTGTTAAGGATTGCTACAATTTTATGTTAGTACACAGCCTTGTTGGTGGCGGTATCCGCGTCCATTTGCCCGTCATTTTCAGTTTCGCTGAGGATGGTTTTACTTGAAGCTATGTTTCAAGTGTCGGCCATGCAAAAGGAAATGTGGCCAGTAGATGCAATGCGTCAGGCGCCCTTCCCCAAATAACACTCAGCGTAAATTGACCATTTTGCAAGCGCCTTTGCTCTTGAAAGTAGCACGGGAATCGGTATCGTGACCATCAAGGTATATGTGGTAATAGAGATAGGAAGAGAGAGACTTGCACAGGTGGAAGTAGCAAATTTCAGTGACGATGCGCTACTTTTGGCGAATGTCTGTTGTCATCGGAATGTGATGTAGCTATGATGTGTACAATGCATCCACGGGGTGATTCAGACATGAAAATGATGATGATAACGTCATTCATCTTTATCTACTTCAAATAAAATTGTCCGCGGTCACGTTTTGGGGTCGGACCTTTTGCTCCGCAGTAATCGCGTTATTTTCAACGGTTACTTTTATTACAGTATCCAGCATTCGATCAAGAGCAACTTGATTTAGAATCGAGCATTCCCCAAGATGTGACATAAAAATCACATTTCTCAGATTACTTCAAATTTTGCGGCCATTTAAACAACAGTGGCTGCAAAATGTACCGCACATGCTGTAATATCTAAAAAGGTGAGATTGATGGAATTTGGTTTGCAAAAAAGAAGGACTTGAAGACAAAGAATATTCCATAAATCGATCGTCGTACGGGATGTCGATAAGAGAATATATATAGAGATGGACCGAAATGCAAGTGTGGAAATCAAATGAGGAACTAGGTTATTGCCGAGATACTTATATGTCGATGTACCTATTTCAACTAACACTCTCTCTCTCTCTCTCTCTCTCTCTCTCTCTCTCTCTCTCTCTCCCCTATATATTGTCTCACTTCAGCTACTCAGATAACATTTCTTCTAAGCTTTCACCTTTGAGGCACTGCTTTCTATAACTGTTTACTCTACCAACAAGGGATTCCGTCTGCTAAAACAATGTGTTCAATCCTTGATGTACCTTTCTCATAACTCGTAGACCTTTCCAGTCAAAACTGCTTTATCGACGGGAAACCTCGCCTTTCAAACGCAGAGACATTTCTACCTTCACCAGAGACGCTTTACGTCACTGGGTTTCACGATGATATTTTACAGCGTCTCACCCTGGGGTATTCTTCACTGTATGTAGCCACTGCCTAAGTTCAGTAACAGTTAGTCTTCTTGAGTACGTGAAAACTTCGTCTCCCTACTGGTTTCTCTGACCTGGTCACATTCCACACATATTGCAAGCATGTACAACACAAGACACCATCAGGTTAGCAAATACAATTAAATAACAGTTGTATGGAGGTCAAATTGGCTTTTTAAATATACTGAGCTGGCACAGATGTTTGGACAATCGGTTTTGATAAGACCAAGGAGACCAAGGATGAGACTGTAGTATTTATGTTTAGTCTAAGTGGACAATTGATCATCTCATATCATCAGATGAAAGCAATCGAAGTCCATCTCTTTAGGTAGTAAGAGGGAGTTTTTATAAATAAGAATACATGTACTATCAATACTAAAATTTTATCATGCGTACAGGAGAAGATGGATAAATTATTGATCACATACAGACGAAAGATGTTGAACACAAAAGGCACACTTTACATGTACAGCCACTGACATGTTTATGGCTCTGTTTGAAACTGTTTGAATTGTAATGTAGTGCAGAGGCGTCAGTTCCATCGTTTGGCTAATTTAAAAAACAATCATATTAGTTGTTTATCAACTAAGTTTACCTGAATTTTTAGGTGTTCAATTAATTATGCCTGTACGTACACAAGCACTGGCGAAATTGCTGCTATTAAAATTATGAAACCGAATGAGACCAACCTCTCGACTGTAAAATAGTTGTCATGGTATTAACTTTTAAGATTTAACATTTGTCTCTACAGGGTGACAAATCAGCGTACTTACGGTGCATATTTTTTGCTGTCTGGTATTAATTTAGACCAAGAAAGTAACACGATTTAAAGCTATGTATATTTCACGAAACTTAATTAATCTCTTATCAACAAAATAAGTGTGTTTCAGATGTACATTCAATTCCGTCGACAGTAAGCATGTTCAATTTTTCAGTAAGTTGTAAGCTGAATACGAAGACACCGTTAACTTCAGAAGAAAATGAAAATGCTACTGTCTGCAAGTCAACCATCTTTTAATCCCTGAATACAAAAACTTAAAAAGATTGACATTTACGAAGGTAAGCAGGCTGATTGTAATTCTGTGCAGTCAGTATATTCTATACGAATATTTTAGTATCTGTTACACCGTAAAAGGGCAGTATCTCTCATGTTGGCAGAGGTGACTATAGGTCATCAAATGCAAACAATGTTTTGCTCGAGACAGAAATAAGTCTGTATGAGTTGTCAGAGTTTAATACTTGAATGATAGTAAGATTTTAAGATCAGAAGTTTAACAAATTTCAGTTCGACCATTGAACATCAGGTAGAAACTGTCTGAATAAATATATGTGTGTTTTCGATCGAAAATTCCAGTCACATGTTAAAAGGGCTTACAGAAGTTTTACGTTTTTCTCCGGCACAAAGCCTGTTAAAACGTCCGTGTTTCCGTTTACCAACATATGCCAATATATGCCCTACATGTACAGACTCTGCTAAAAATCAAATACAAGATGTACAAACTTACTGCACGGAATACTCAGAAGGTGCGTTTGATTGATTGAAAAATAGTGAAAATAGGATAATGGCATATTTCACCTTCTATTGCTTTCCGAAATCAACGCCATTGCCATCGCAAATTACCGTCTACAACGCAATTCGAGACAACGGATAGAGTACAGGCTTTATTCATGGCACTTTTTACAGTTCGTTGTCACTCAAAGTCCAAATTTGGAGGGTTGCTAGTGAGTAACTTCTCACGCTCAAGTCAATATTTGCATATTCTGTCGGTGACCGCCCTATGTTCCAACACCCCTACATTCCGACACCCCTATGTTCTGATACCTTATACCCACACACCCCTATGTTCTTATCCTTTATTTTATTTTACGGTCGGTTGGAGTTGCATCTGTGTGTTACTAAAGGACTGGTCAGTTTCTTCGGCTTGGGGGGGGGGGGGGCGGGCGGTGGATTCATAGGGAGTCACCCTGTTTTGGACTTTGGTGATAGGGGGTCACCATGTTTTAAATGCCCAATAGGGGGGTCAGTATGTTTTTGAATTTCGACACGGGCTCATACTTGCCTAAAATGCATCGTGTCAGCCACAAATTTCATCATTCAGTCGCATTTTCGGCGCGTCCTTCGGGTGCATATCTTTAATAATAGTAAAACATATTTTTCACAGCACCCTCCAAGCGCGAAACTTCACATCAGAGATATCTGATGTTTAATTTTTTCGGCGCGCCCTTTGGGCGCGTTACTTTAAAATATCAAACATATTTTTTCAGCATGCCCTTCAGCCGTATGACTTTCATATATCAGATATATATATTATCAGAGATATCTGGATGTTTAATATTTTCGGCGCGCCGCAGTATTTTAATATGTCAGAGATATATGTTAAAAATATCTTGATGTCTGTAAATTGAAAGTCTGTTTTGCAAAGTGTACTAATCATTATGAAATCTGCAGTTCATATGAAAAGCATGACAAGTTCCTGATACTTTTCTGTTTTCTCTATGATAATTCAGTATTAGAAAGCAACATGCACTAAAATTTCACAATCACATTTTTGGTAACAGTTCTGGACATCTGGTTATGCATAAAAAGTATGGAATACATTCACAGCTCATTCAAAATACTGTATTATATTATATCAGGCGACCATGCGCCATTCTGATCGGACAAGAGCTCATTTCACCGATGCTAAAATACTGTTTTAGCAAACGGGCCCTTATACTAGCATTTTCGAAAATTGCCCAGTCGGTGTATTTGAACGTACCGATCTAAACTTAATCCGAAACAGTCCGCTTTGTTTCAAAGACCGATGTCCGAATTTCGATACACAGATAAAAGTATGAGTCTGTAACTCACCTATTGGTGAAAATAAGCTGGGGTCAATGATGAAAAGAAGAAAAGAACCCAGATAGTTTCATTCAATGGAGCATTTAGTGATTCTTGTCAAGTCTCTGTGGGTGTACCACAGGGATCTATCTTAGGCCCCTTATTCTTTCTACTTTTCATCAATGATCTTCCTTTATTTACAAATACATCTGATCTTTACATGTATGCAGATGACACTGCTGCACAGGTCACCAGTACTAAGTTAAAAGAAATTGAAAATAAGCTTAATCAAGACATGTATCACATCACACACTGGTGTGATCTTAATAACATGTGTATTAACTCATAGAAAACAAAAGTTATGGTCCTTGGAACTTCTCAAAGAAAAGCTAGAATAAATAGATGAATCAATTCATGTGTTATGTAATGGAGATCAACTGGAGTGTGTTACACATGATAAATTATAGGGTATAATTATTGATGATACTTTAAGCTGGGAAAAACAAGTTAACTCTGTTTGTAAAAGTATCGCATTTAAGTTACTTCAACTCAAGCGTATTCGCCCCTTTCTAACTAAAAGGGCCATGATGAGTTTTTATAATTGTTTTATTTTACCCCATTTTGATTACTGTTCCAACATATGGGGTCACTGTTCTATCAAACTTTTAGGACGCATTGAGCGACTCCAGAAAGCTGTTGCGAGAGTTCTTTTAGATTGTGATTTTAATACTTCTGGTGAAGTTTTATTCCGTACACTGAATTGGATGCCATTCAGAAAACGGATTTTATATCATGAATCAATTTTAATGTATAAAGTACAAAACAATTTAGCTCCAGATTATTTGAATGTTTTTAAAAGGATACACAATATTCACAGTCGGAATACTAGATCTGCTGCCAGAGAAGATTTATACATTCCAAAACATAGAACACAGTTCTTTAAGAAAAGTTATACATACAGTGGTGTAAAAATATGGAACAGTTTACCGGTTGACTTAAGGTCATGCTCCTCATTGCAGGCTTTTAAAGACAAATGTAAATTTCATTTTTTATGTGACACAGATGTTCCGTAGTGTAATATTGTTTATTGTCCATTTGTCCATTTGTTTTTGTACCTATTGTATGTTTTGCCTTTCATGTCTTCATGGATGTGTGCAATTTTTAATGTATATATTGTATATTTTAATGATTTCTCGACACTGTGTGAGAAGAGCCATTGGCTCAACAGTTTATCGAGATTAAATAAAGTCTAAATAAAATAAATAAATAAAAAAATGAAAGACACCTCTGAAGCAGCCCATTTGGGTTTGATGTACATAAATCATTGGGCAACGGCGCACCGTGCACTTTTGCTTATTTCAGCGGGAGTCGAGACACGACACACAGCTCTTTAAAATCATCATGATGAATATAGCATTCGTTAATACACAAATAAATGGACACTTCTTCAAAGTAAACGGTATGTCAGACATTCTTTGCAAAAGTTTGGGCTGTAACAGACGAGAATGTTCTTACGATTTAGACTTAGAAGTTCAAAATAACAATGGGATTACTCCTGGTGACTGCGACGAAAGTTGACATCAAATGCAACAAGCGGTGTCAGAGTCCAGTTCTCGCTGAATCGGGCAGCACACTCTGCAAAACTCTTGGTCACAGTTGCTGTCATCCTAAGTCTGGATTATTTCAAAACTGCTTGTTTGCTGAAATCACAAAAAAACTCAGTGAACGATGCCTGAGTCCCAGGACGCCGCAGACCAAAATTAAATGGTAATGGAATAAGCGGTTTGTAAGAATGTTTTTCAGAGAAAGAATCCCTAGAAAAGTAAGTGAATTCATTGATCATCTCACAGGGGAATATCTCTTTGATCAATACAAATAATTTCATTTCAATCAAACGATCATTTTCTGAGAACGGCTTTTTCACAATATTTGTGGAAAATTTTTCACAAGCCTGCAGAGTCTTCAGTTCATTATAATAAAAACTGATTTTGGCGTTTATACTGTCGATCTGAGAACCAAACTTGAAGGCACCAAAAAGAGCAGTCTTCGAATATTTTGAAACACAAAGAGGCAATGGATTTATATCATGTGGTTTGCTAAAAGTTTACTGCACAGTTATACGCTGTGTCATACCTGTATTCACTTCCGGGTTCCGTTATCAGATTATCAACGTAGCATAATCATATACTTAGTCTAATTATCCAAAAAATAGTGCTGAGACCCGTAGCGGTATTTTCTTGGCTTGTGTGAAAAATGATCTAATAATGATCTCATACCATTGGGGTTTGTGCCGCCGAATGTTCTAAAGTTTGATTGATTACCTCAATGCTAATATCACAAATATTCCGTTCAATCGTTCAAGTTTACATGTGCAATTTCACCGTTAGCTCCTTCCCATCATCAGTGTGACACATCTGGAGGTTATTTGCTTCCAAAAAATAAAAAGGCGAAGATTTAAATAATTCTTTACCACTTTATTACTTCCATTAACACGAAGTACTAAAATTTTTGAACAGTGTTCTGTATGGAAATTGTTGTTAAATCTTGTATAAATAAAAAGGGTAATGTTTCATAAAATGCTACTTATCGTTATTACGACAGAGAAGTCAACTTATATGTTATGTCTTGGTTATATATATGACATATTGTAGACAAAAGGTAAATACAGCAAGTTAAAAAATGCAATATAATACTTGAAAAATAGTCTTTACAGTGCCGGGAACCTACAGAGTGTTCAGGATATGCTGTTCTGTCCATATTTGTATCATTATTTATTGATATATTTGCAGCACCTTCAATCAAAAGTTCAAGGGATTCATATCCTATTCTATGACGTGATTCTACATTTCGTAGGTCTGGTAGTTTAGGGAGCCGTCATTATTTACGGCCTGGGGGTCGGAGGAATGTGAAAACTTCAAGGGGGTTGTTCAAAATGTGGAGAGGAAGAAGGGGGTTACTCAATTTTTTAGGCGAAATAAATTGAAACACTCTGATTTCACTATTGAACAAAATTTCTCAAAATTTTTGATACAAAAGGGGGACATCCCCTCTTTTGCTCTCCCCCTGGGGTGTTCTACCAGTTTTACTAGTTAAAAAACAAAATGAATACCACCTCCCGGATTGCACCAGACTGCACCATTGCACGTATCAATTTCTCAAATTTTTCACAGGATCTAGGACAAAACTGAACTGTTGTGAAAACATCCTTTATTACATGTATCACAGAAATATATATTTTAATTGACTTCAGTTCAATAACCATTTTGACATTTAACCATACCGCGTTCAGGTTTTTCATTAAAAGCTGGCAGGTGGAGAACTGACACAAGAAGGTCACAGATTTTCCATTCCTGCATATACGTTGGTCTTCAATCTCTGGCAAACTCAGAACTCTTTTTCACAAAATGTATTGTCATTGTTTGGTTGTTGAATACTGTGACTCAAACACTGATCATGCAAAACTGTAAAAAATACCAGTGTTCAATGTTATTTTCAAACAATGTACCGAGTACAAAATAAATTGAACGCCTCTTAAATTGTACCATTACACACATCAATTTCTCAAAATTTTCGATACGAGAGAGGGAACCCCCTCTCGTGCCCCCTTGGGTGTTCTAAAAGTTTTACTTTGTAAAAAACAAATTAACAATCACATCTCAGATTGCACGAGACTGCACCATTGCACACATCAGTTACTCAAAATTTCCCATGCAAGACAGGGAACAGCCCCTCTGATGCTTTCCCCCTCAGCCTCTCGTCCCCCCCCCCTCTGTATTTTAAGCTAATTACATATTTGTATATGTATAATTAATGGATTTTTGAAGTAATCGACGGTGAATACTGTTCGTGACGTTGATTATTACAATTTCAAGGAGTTGCACATTGGTGTCGAAAGTTTCAATTTACAGAAAAGTACAATATATGCTAAAACACGGCAGCATTCTCAGTTTACATATCTGTATATGTGGAGAGCTTTGGTCCGGCAGAGCAACTTTGAATTCTATCTTACACTCGAAAGGAATTATCAAAACTTTACCAAACCAAATTATTAAAAGTGTATGCTTGTGAGAATATCATGAATACCTTTCCGATCAGTATGATGAAGAATTAGTGAAATCACAGTACTGAAATCAAAGGAAATCGATAAAACAGTAATGTTATTCGTCTTTGTTATTGTCGTCAGTGAACACAAATCCAACCGCTGATTACGCCGATGAGGGCGCTGACGGCAACGCTGAACGTCACACCATATTGGTGTGGTGAGCTTGCTCCTCCTGCATTTGGGAGAAATATCAGAAACGTTATGAGGCAAAATTATGAAAAAAAACCTGATAAGCGATACACCTATAAATCAATTCATATTACGTGGAGAAACCTTTGCTAAATTATGACGTCAACGGGACCACAATAAGGAAAGGGCGGGAGGCAAAAATAGATAAATATCGAGAGGAGAAAGACTTTAAGACACCAAGGACAAATACAAAAACTGGTCAGTCTATATAATAATTAATATTATGAAGACCCGGGTAAAGTCACCGGAACATGCTTTATGAACAACAACAAAACCTTACATCTTTTTAGAGGAATTTTTGTACATTTTTAGAGGACAAAGATGCATAACATTTATTGAACATCTCAAAATCAACCAAGAACTACAAAATTTTCGACCATACATGATTCCAGTGCAGGGAGATTTTCAGACTTTTAATTAGCTATCAGCTAATTAGCTTATGTATTTCTTGTAGATACACAGAAATTATTCGACGTTCTTTATCCGTCACGTGATTATGTGAATGGAACTTGTGGTATGTATTGTAGTACCCTCTCAGTATGTTGCCTGCTTCTTATGACATAACTTGCTGCTACTAAAACAGAACTGCATTGGATAAAGCTATGCAATACTAGCAGAACAACCATTGGGCTCTTTTTATTTGTATCTTGCCAACGAATTTAAAGTATGTACATACCCACAGAACAGCGAGTCGAATTTTCAGATCCTAGTTCAATCAGCATGTTAACCGCTGCTTTGGTTGTCCTTGCTAGGAACAGCAGGTTATCGTTGGTTATCATTCCTTTGTTGTCACATGGTTTGTGATAACAATCTGTCATCGGCTTTCGGAAATTAGCTGGGGAAATTCAGTGAAACAAGGTACATTTGAGAAAACTGAAGTTGAGTCATGCATGTACCAATTCTGCACTTGCTGTTTATGGAATGGTTGGGGCAAATTTGATAAAAAATCACTACGGATGAAGTATTTTACATTCGATAGATACATTCATATCGGCCGCAAAAGTAACTGTGAGTGAGGTTCTGTAAAGTCCAATAGATTAATGCAAACTAGAATCCAGTCTTTTTTACCTTATTTAAATTAGTCTATAGTGCTAATTCCAATAAGTTGTCAGACATTGCCAAGCAAATTTCGTTGCACGTCTCAACGTGTGTGACTCGAGTCTTGAACTACAATGTTTACGTCCTGTATGTAACCAAAATGTCTTGAAATACAAATGAGTTGATCATTTGTTGACTTCACAAGTGCTGAGTTTTAAAGTTTCGCGTGATTGATGAGCGCCATCAAGCGGTTGTACGTGAAAGTATACTGTGTCTGATTGAAATTTCGATGAAGCCTGTGAGCCTTGGATTACTAATGACGTAAAGGAACACATCTTTAACTTGCGTGATTGACAATCAAATAGCGCCAGTGAACTCGATTTTTAAGTGGAGCGATGCCCTTGATACAAGCATACTGAAAGGGGCAAGCCCCGTGCGTTGTAAATTAACATAGGCAATTTTAGTTGCCTTCCCTCTTCTGATTGGGCCACACGATTTTGATTCTGTTGAAGAACTTAAAATGCTGCACAAGAAACTGCAAGATGGTTATACGCACGGTCTGATTTGGAAGACTGAACTTCGCCGACCGTGGATTGCTCTTTACATCACCTTCTTTTCATTAGCCTCGGGAAGAACACCACAAACAACTGGAATTATAATAATGCCTTTGCGTATAAGAGATAACCTGGTATACTGGCGACTTACCGGTATCCGTTATGAACAGAGCGGGAAGATATGGTGGCCCCTTGAACCAAAATCGAGTGTGGTCACTCCTAAAAAAATCTCCAAAAGCTCGTGCTTGCTCTTGTGTCGGTACGCCTGCAGTCAAATCAAACATAGGATATTTCAGTTAATAACCTTTGGGCGACCTCTATCTATTTGATATTAATTACAATACAGTGAAGAACCAAACCAAGATACATAGGTCATCTGCTGGTCTGAAGACTAATACTACCATATGCAGTAATAGAGTGCGAAGCCATTGCAGTGAACTGCAATAAAACTGCTTTCACTAATTAGTTTCAGCTGTAGCCGTGGCCACTTTGGTGTTGAACAAGGCTACTTGATAAAGACCAAAAAGTCTGCTTGTACAAAGTCACAACTAGCTCTGTCTGAGGCTCGAGTTGTAAATGAGAGTTTACGATTGGCACAATGTAACATTACCATGCACTGGTCCATGTACAAATCTTTTTTATTTCAACTTCCCCAGACAAACTGTCTGCATGGGACATACAATGTTGTCGACTTTGCCAGCTGACTACAGCTGAAACTAATTAGTATGAGCAGTTTTATTGCAGTTCACTGCAGTGGCTTCGCGCTCTATTACTGAAAATGGTAGTATTAGTCTTCAGACCAGCAGATAACGTGTTTTTAATATATTAATGTGTGGTAGTTTAGAAGTCAATAACGATTGGGCAAGTTTGTCAGTTTTGACGCTCAGCGTGTAACACTTCGACATTATCGATAGCGGCCGACATTCTTCTGGCCACGGTCAAACGAGGTGGAAGGTGATATTTCGTCTTTACATCAGCTCACCAAAAACAGTTCAGTTAAACATCAAGTGTTCCAGTAGATGCGAGTATCTTTATCAGAAAAACAGCAGGCAAGATTTAAAGTTTATGTTTTTAAGGATAGTTTTGGCATTAGTGAAGTTATCATGTGCTTTTTTCTTTCGATGGACAAGTCGGTCAGTGAGTTGGCCAACCGCATAGGTACGTTCTCACTGGAGATGGCGTACAGCAGACTACTCACAGAGATTCAAATTGAAATATTCCAGTCAATAAACTGGCCGATAACTGTTAATATGCTCGATGGGGATGTCAAAATATAAGACCTCACCTTGGATGGGTAACTCAAACACTTCGGTGTGGGTGTCCGGGACATCAATCATCCCTAAGTGCTGGACAAATTTTGCGGAAAACACCGCATCGGTCTGTCTTCCGATCACAGTGAGGAAATCACCCCGATAATTTCGCGAAATTATGTTCCGAGCGACGTCCGGAAAATGCTACGACCGAAAGAAAAGATCACTGCGTATAATATGCATTTTTGTACGTGACTTTTGTTGCAAAGTGTGAAATTTGTGCTACTAACAACAAAGTCTACTGTTACAATACCAACTTTGAAGGAAAATCACATTCTTGTGGACAAAGTAAAATACAAGTAAAATTAAAACTATGTGGAATTATACACCCATTCAAGATAAGCCATGTTCTTTACTTCAATGTTCAGTTTACAACTCAGTGTGCGAACTTCAGGCCCGGAGTAAAGGATTACCTTGAATTCATACATTGCCACAGTCTTATTTCAGACAAGTTATGCTATTTTAAGGAAAATGGCAAATTTTTTACATCTGCTTAGTCATCCTCCATACGTTTCTGATGTTTTTGACAACACCTAGAATAGCTGACACATTGTCAAACGTTTCTGAACTTAATTTCAATTTCTTTCATAGTGACACTATATATATATATATATATATATATATATATATATATATATATATATATATATATATATATATATATATATATATATATATATGTATGTATATATATATTCGCCCAGGAAACTACTGTTTTGCAATTTAAATTCTTGGTTGTCACCGTCAAGACCAATTCTTTCCATACGAAGACACACAGTTATTAACTTTTCCGACTAACCTGGATTATTTCTTCTGGAAACTGTTGCGAGTTGTCGATTTTGTTGTAGTTCAAAACCGTTTCCATCACCATGGCGCCCTGGAATTGACTTCTTGTCGTTTGGTTAATTTTCAAAACTGGTTCCAGCCAGTCGTTCACAAAATGGTAACTTCCGATGCAGATGTCGTGAAAATCATTACCTGGTAATCGTGATAAAGTGACAACTTGATTACTATGGGGGAAATCATTTGAGTAATCAGATAATCCTAAGGACATACCCTTTTACGGCATTTGTAGCATCTGCACTGACGTAAAGTATGATGAAAACCTCACCACTGGCACCTTAGGTGTGCAGGTTAATCTTGTTGTTACACAGCCAATACCATCACCGCCGCCGCTATCAACGACCACGAGGATGCTTATGATGATAAAATTGCCAGAATAGCTCAAAAGCTATGATTAGGACAACCATAAAGTAGACGCCAGAGACATTGTGTCACTAAGTAAGCATATGGTTACAATTTGATCAATTGCCCGGATGTACAAAATATAGGATCTACTAGTATATACATTACTATGTTGAGTTGCAGTGTGGAAAACGTGGCGAGGAGGGAAAAGGATATCATCAGCAATAGGATGAAAGGATCCCTGAAGGTTTTTGATAACAACAGCAGGAAAGAAACTGCCCGAGATCGAGCCGGCTGGCGACTGGGCATCAGAAAAGGTGGCATTGCACGCGAAGCAAGGACAGATGCTACAGAGAAACGAAGGCAGGCTATGGAACCATATGCAAGAAACCATGTATTGGACGACCCTGCCGTGCTCTGTCCTCACTGTAAAAGAACATTTCGTGCGCAAATTGGACTTATGAGCCATCTCCGCACTTGCAGACTGTCCTCACTACTCTTGGTTGACTAAAAGTGGTTGTCTTCGCTTCGCGGTGGACACGTACACAGAACATCTATTGCCATCACTTAAAGGAACCACAAGAAGGCTTTTAGTGATGACAAGACGTAATTAAAAGACATGTAAAATCGTGATGAAGTCAATGTTGTGTATATAACTTGTAAAATCGTGACGCATATATATATATATATATATATATATATATATATATATATATATATATATATATATATATATATATATATATATATATATATATATATATATATATATATATATAAGAAACTTGGGTTAAAACACACTACCACACCTGGTTGTTAGGTTCCAAACGTATTTATTATACCTCAAACACAACGTTTCGCTCTAAATTTAGAGCTTCTTCAGGTGTTTTCTGCAATAAAAAGTACGAACATGAAAATTACAATGGTTGAATTGTGTAGGAAAACGAGCAATGTAGAGTTATAAGTCTGTGAAAATCTGGAAATGTACATGAATGACAGGAGAGACTAAAAAATTACAATGGTTAAATTGTATAGAAAAACGAGCAATAAGGAATTACAAGTATCTGAAAATCTGTAAATGTACATATATTTTCAGATACTTGTAACTCCACATTGCTCATTTTTCTATACAATTCAACCATTGTAATTTTTTAGTCTCTCCTGTCATTCATGTACATTTCCAGATTTTCACAGACTTATAACTCTACATTGCTCGTTTTCTTACACAATTCAACCATTGTAATTTTCATGTTCGTACTTTTTATTGCAGAAAACACCTGAAGAAGCTCTAAATTTAGAGCGAAACGTTGTGTTTGAGGTATAATAAATACGTTTGGAACCTAACAACCAGGTGTGGTAGTGTGTTTCGACCCAGGTTTCTTCTATCTTCAACCCATTCCACGCTCCACTGGGGATCACCTGAATTCCTACAATTTCTTATATATATATATATATATATATATATATATATATATATATATATATATATATATATATATATATATATATGAGGACATCTGTATACTTCAATATATATATATATATATATATATATATATATATATATATATATATATATATATATATATATATATTATATATATCAGTACTGGGAGGGAAGATGCTGTACAAAATAAAAATGACCAGATAGTCCATTCGCTGATAGCTCTTTTGAAAAATTTTGTATAAGTGTGTATGATACTGTTAAAACAACCATGTTACTAGTAGAGTAACAGTCGTTAGTTGGCCATTGTTATGTGTTTATCGGAGACTTATCGACAACAGGTGGATAACACCTTAACTTTTATGACTTGGAACATTCAAGGAGTCAAACAGAAGCTGAATGACCAAGACTTCTTGAATACTATTAATTCTTTTGACTTTGTAGTTTAGAAGAAAGTTGGTTAGATTCTGTAGACAATTTTTCCTTGTCTGATTTTAGTTATTTTCGTAGTGATAGGAAAAAGAAGAAAACAGCAAAACGAAACTCTGGTGGTACTATATTTCTGTTCAAACATAAATATAAAAGAGGAGTACAGAAAATCTCTACGATTATACCTGATACAATATGGGTCAAACTAGATAAACTTTTTTTAACTTTGAAAAAGACATATTTATCTGTGCAACATATTTCCCACCAGATAATTCATCCATTTACAAAGAGAAGGTAAATACTCTCTTTGAAGATATTGAAAAAGAAATAATCAATTACTCATCCGAGGGTGAAATAATTATTATGGGTGATTTCAATGCACGTACAGGAAGACTTGATGATTACGTTACAGATGACTCAAGAGACCATATTACATTACCAAATATGTATGCTATAGATAATTTCAGAGCAAGATTGAATAAGGATAATAATACCAATTCATATGGAAGGAAACTTATTGACCTCTGTTTATCAACAGACATGAAAATTGTCAATGGCAGAAAAATTGGCGACTTGTATGGAGATTTTACATGTTACACATATAACGGCTCAAGCCTTGTGGACTATGTAATTGCACAATCAAGCCTTCACTTTAAAATTCAATACTTGATAGTTCACCAATTGACCCACTTATCAGACCATTGTCCACTATCTTTTGCACTCACTGGGCAAGTCAGAACTGAAAATGTGGACAACAGTACAGGTTTTAACCCCCTTCCCAAAAGATATTTATGGGAACAAAGTTCAACTGAGAAGTACCAAGAGGCTCTCCAAAGCCCACCAGTCAGTTCCAAAATTATTCAGTATTTACACACTAATTATTTGACTGGTAATATTGATGATGCTGTACAAGGCTTGAATGATATAATTTACACGGCTGCAGACATGTCACTCAAAACCTGCACTCATAAAGTTATAAAGAAAGGCAATGTGAAAAAGAAAACAGGTCGTCGATGGTATGACAAATCATGTTTTATAATAAAACGTGAAGTTAGAGCAATGGGTAACTGATTGTGAAATATCCAAATGACCCATATGTGAGAGGTCGCTATTTTCAACTTAAGAAGGAGTATAAAAAGTTAATTAGAACTAAAAAGAGAATGTACCAGGAGAATCTTTTAAATAATATCACGGAAGTGAATGGTGGTAACTTAGATCAATTCTGGAGTGCATTGAAAGAATTAAAAACCAACAATTCCTTACCAACAAATGATGATATCAGTAATAGTATAAGTGTTGAGGAATGGATCAAGCATTTCTCAAATCAAAATAAGAAATATAACCATAGTTCAAAATTAGACAAAATTATAAAGGAGCTAGAAAGTAAGGAAATTAATGAAGAATTGAATGGGGATATTACTTCCACTGAAATCATGAAGGCAATTAAACAGTTAAAAAAGAAAAAGTCGCCAGGTGATGATAAAATAATCAATGAAATGTTAATAAGTGGTCAGTCTGTCCTTCTGAAACCAATTACAAAACTCTTTAATAGTATTTTAAATTCAAAAAAGTTTCCAGACATTTGGCGCACTAGCATTATAAAACCACTTTTCAATCAGGGATAAAAATAACCCAAATAACTACAGAGGGATAGCTCTATCAAGTTGTCTCTCAAAACTTTTCACGTCAGTTTTGAATAACAGATTACATAAATATGTTGAGAGTCATGATATTCTAAGTCAATATCAGGCTGGGTTTAGGCCTGGATTTCGAACAACAGACAACATGTTCATCTTAAAATCGGTTATTGATAAGTATATTAGTAAATCAAACATTGAAAATGCGAAGGATAAAAGGAAAAATGTAAATAGGTTGTTTGTAGGATTTGTTGATTTTAGAAAGGCATTTGATAGTATTTGGCGTCAAGGGCTCTATTATAAGTTACTAACACACAATATTAATGGCAATATTTATCAAATAATTAAAAGTATGTATGACGAAGTCAAATACAGTATAAAACTTAATGGTGGAATCACACGACAGTTCAAATCAATGCGAGGAGTTAGGCAAGGTTGCAATATTAGTCCCATTCTTTTTAATCTGTTTGTTAACGATTTATCAGGTTACTTTGATGATAGGTGTGAACCAGTTAATTTAGGACAGTCTCTGATCAATTTCCTATTATATGCTGATGATCTTGTATTAATTTCAGAATCAGAGGCTGGATTACAGCGTTGCTTTGATAAACTTCATTCATATTGTAATGACTGGAATTTAGAAGTCAACACTAACAAAACCAAAGTCATTGTTTTCAACAAGAATGCTAGGGTCCTTCGTCATAGATATAACTTTTATTATAATAGTATGAAATTAGAAATTGTTCAAAGCTACAAATACTTAGGCATAGACTTCAAATGTAATGGAAGTTTGACATTGCAAAGGAGACTCTATACAAGAAGGCACTGAAAGCGTTCTTTTATATTAGAAAAGTGGTCAGTTCATCAGCTAACATAAATATTCATGCATGGATTCATATTTTTGACCATGTTATTAGGCCTATACTAACTTATGGATGTAAAATTTGGGGAACTGAGAAATATTCAGATAGGACACCAATTGAAAAATTGAATCTTAAGTTGTGTAAAATACTTCTCCAAGTTAATCAGTCAGCAACAAATTTAGCAGTGAGAGGTGAGATGGGCAGGCATCCTCTTTTAACTTTTATCAAGAAAATGATGGTTAAATATTGGTATAGAACATACACTAAGAAAGAAAATACTTTGATCCATGAGGTGATGGTATTTTGTACTAACAATAACATGGCCTGGGCAACTGCAATGCAAGAAATTACAGGATTGGAGAGTGTTGGTAATTTTTGGCAAAATGATACACATAGTGTGAAAAACTTAACAGATAAGATAAGTAATGACTACATTTTAAAATGGAAAAATGAAGTTAATGCAGAAAAGACATCATCAGGAGAGAATAACAAATTACGCATTTATAGAAAGTTTAAAACAGATTTTAAAATGGAAAAGTATTTAAGCTGTATCAAGGATAAAAATGACAGAAAATACATTACCAAGCTGAGAATAAGTGACCATAATCTGATGATTGAGAAAGGTAGACACATGAGACCAAAACTAAAAGCTGAGGACAGAATTTGTAATAGGTGTGATACTAACTCAGTTGAGGACGAATTTCATTATATCATGTGTTGTCCATGTCATACACAATCACGACAAAAATTGTTAGACTCGATAGCAGTCAACAATGAAAACTTCAACAACTGGGATTTGCAAGCCAAATTTTGCTACATAATGAGCAATACAGATAGCATGATATACCTCACAACATTTATCAAAGAAACACATGTTTTTTAAGATTACCCAACATTTCATATTCTCCATAAAGTTATATCTTATATTTATATATTTATATTTATTATTTTTTGATAAGTATCCTTTTCTTATTTTTGTAGTATTAGTTCTTGACTATGTTCACCTTTGAGGGAATAACGTCAATAAAGTTATAATTAATTAGTTATAATTATATATATATATATATATATATATATATATATATATATATATATATATATATATATATATATATATATATATATATATATATATATATCGCCTTGGTAAATACCTGATGAACACTTATGGAGCTTTTGATGATGTTCGTTCTTTGCTACATGATAATTGTTATAAACTAACCCTGCTGATGTTATATATGCATCATTCATCTGACATCACAGAGAACACATAATGATCCACTCTTTGCATTTGCATGACGTTACTGTACACCATACTTATTTCCGTCCGAGTGAATTTAAACTTTATGACTACTTCTGACTATAAATATATATATTGGCTTGACACATATTAAAAGTGGTTTGCCAATTTTCCAAGGTTCAGAACTTTCACAATGGGATGACATTATGCAGAAAGGTAGAGGCGGTTACTTTGGCAGCACAAAATGCCTAAAATACAGTTGCCCCGTCCTCCAGAAAAAGCTAAAACTTTACTGTAATATTCACAATCAACACAAACAAACGATGATGAAGAAACATGAATATGGTAAATAAGCTTACAGCCTGTGTTTTGGTTCTCCTCGAGATCAAATGCCACAAAGAGTATTGTGTTTTTCGATTTACAAATCTGTTTTGTGACCATAGCAGCAGCCTCCAGAAGGACAGCGACACCAGATCCATTATCATCCACACCGAACGTGTTGTTTGTTGTGTCGTAGTGCGCCCCCAATAGAATGACCTGGTCATCTGTAGTGCCGACTCTTTCACCCGGTATCATACCAATTATATTAATTCCACTATACTGAGAGAGAAAAATGAAGAAAAACTGAACAACTATGCTAAATTGTCAAGTAAAATATAACAACTTAGTGATAGATAGTTGCTATCCCCAGAAAATCACAACACTGACTCAGAAAAGTTTCGCGTCCGAACTGCAACATGTATACGACATGGCATCTACAGTTGCTGGACCCAATCACGGTATCTGTGAGCGCTTTTATACTGCGGATTTCAAGCATACATTAATATGTTCAGCTACAGACCGAGGAAAGCTTGCATGGCAAGCCAACATAGCATATAGACAGCAAAACCGTAAACGCAACTTCATTTACGCGTCAAAGAATAGAATTATGCTTGTCACCCCTCTATCTGCTAAAATGTTTATCAAACGGCGACGTACGATGGGGACTTTCCGTGTATGACGTTTTCCAAACTATTTTTGTTTGACTCTTCGAGATTTATGACTTAGTACGTTACTTACACTATTATACAGTCCTGAAAAGTGATTATAGTGGACTTGTAAGTTGAAGCTCCTCAACGTATCTGCGATGTATTTTCTGACATCGTCTTTATTGGCTAGATTTACGTCATGGTGCCTATTTTCGCTGAAGTGGTCGTCAAGACGTTGACGTAACTGACTGACAATATCAGAAAGGTCGTCCTTCTCGGAGTCATCTGCCAAGATGTATTCACCAGCTAGTAAGGCAACTGTGTAATAAAAATATTTATCACCATCATTGATCATCCACAACACCAGCAAGATCACCATCACCATCAACATTGACATGCTATATAATGTTTTGGATTGTTTAAAAAGCCAGCTTCCGAATTAGCTCATGGGTCTATGGTTGAAGCGTCCACCCTTTCTGTGGGGCAGAACACGCATGCGCAAGACCAGACTTTTGTCTTCTATGACTGCATGAAGAGGTAAATTCGCATATTTCTGGAAAGCGAGACTGAATGTATTACCTAGAAAAACAATTCTTTTAGTGGTTCAGGGAAGAGTTACATTTTGAACGTTTAGTTACTGCAATTTTACTAGCACGAGATTGGAATAGAAAGAAAGTATTATCACAACGATTATGTGTCATGTAGTAATTAGTCCGAATATCTGTCACCTAGGCGCAGTCTACCTGAACGTGTTATCCAAGCACTGCCTTTCGATACATGCTCCAAAAACGCCAACCTGGCTACGTACACATGTTTACCCAAACTTGTATGTGAATGCAATCTCGCGGTAATTTATTGACGGGCAGCTACCCAGGTTGCATAGCAGGAGAAGAGCTGTGGTTACCTGACGTTTATAAGAGGGTTTGTGTTTGAATTTATTACTACCTGGGTTCTTCGTAAGCATGTTTGGTACTTGACACTGTACAGGCAAGTGCTTACAGTACGACACTACATTCAGATCGTGTTTACAAGGTCTTTTCCTTTGCGTTGAGAGCAAAAAAGGAATATTCCATGCGTTGTTTAGACCAATCTCGAACAAGTTCGACTACTAGACCGCGAACAACGGCGAAAATGCCCAAGTTATAAATAAAAGGCTAGATTATAATGGCAGAGTATTGTGACATGGTGTCGATTCGAGGCCTGTACCATGCCTGCATCCTCATGTCCTGTACCCTGCACCATGTCAAGTCACATGATGTCAGGCAAACTGCGTTTGTTTAGTGTGAACCATCTACACACTGAACCCTGAAAAACAAACCTCTCCGAGTCTTCATGATGGGTAAAATTGACTTGAAAAAAAATTAATATGTTGTAGGTTTACATCTTAGATATGCCGAAGGAAAATAAGCCAAAAATATAGCAGTTTTCACAATTTCTCAACTCAATTCGAACAAAATGTATCAAAGGTTATACATATCATAGCAGTTAGGTCAAAAGGCTTAACGTCTGCTACTAAATTCTAGGTGAGAAGAAAACATTGTGGCCTTTGAAAAAAGCCGCCAACGGCGAATAAAGGGGCCAGAGGTTACAGGATTGCAAGGTGGTGATGGGAAATGCATAAACATCACGAAGGCTGTCGCTCCATGCCGTTGCCTTTGCTAAACCGAAAGTTGAAGAAAACGGCATTTTCCTGTGTATACTGGGCTTGCAATCTTTTTTCGTTTATAATTGTCCGTATAATTAAGCTATTTGTCAGCTATAATTTAGAGATAATGTCGTTATGATCTTATGAACGTGTTCGAAACTGTTGCGATTTTGTTTGTTCGCTTTGCAAAACAAGTGTTAGCAGGTATGCCATTTCCGAGTTGAGAAGGGTAAGGCAAGTCTTTAGCAAAGTGGATGATCAAAGACTTATATGGGAATATTTGGGGGTTTGTTTCGTGTGCCAGTATGTTCTGAATGAAGAATACTGTGATTGAAGAATGAAGAATGCACTATGATTTACGTCTTCAATGAGAGGTGTTTGAATGAAGATTATGCATAAATATTTGCGCAGAAGCAAATGAGACGCTCTCCTTTGTCGAGCCCTACTTTCTTTTCTAGCATTCAGATTGATCACACTGCACTAGCACATAAACCTGAAATCCAGTATATGTATTATGAAGTTCTTGTGGACCAATTTAAAAAAGATACCGGCGCTGATAACAAAATTCTAAGAATACAATGGCCGGTTGTTTGTCCAATTTGTAGACACTGGCTGGAAGTAGCTAGAAACTGTAATGAAAGTAGGCCACATAATTTTCAATCCACGCTATTTGGCATGGACTCAATAGGTCCGTTCATCAGCCGCTACATACCAGTTTCTGTCAGTAAAAAACACGAGCAGCTTTGTTGAAAATTGTGAGAGTGATATGTTATTTTTGATAATAAAATCTAAGAAAAACTACAAGTTTGTCGTATGTTGCATGTGCAATTTCAGGGCCCAAAAATTGGTGGGTTGCAGGTATGTCACCCTAATCGCTGTCACTCAAAAGTCGACAAGTTGTTTGTTTGAGGTATATTCAACTCAAAGTGAATCGATATTTAGAACACAATATATCCTTGTGGCTTCTGAGTGGCTGCATGCCGGATGGCTAGTGCAATGGGTCAGTTCTATAACATTTTCCAACTTCACAACACAGCCAAGATTGCACACAAAGCCACCTGTTCATGCTTTCAAAATATGCTTTCAAAATAAACAATTTGACTTTTTCAGTAACTATTGATTTTCCAACACAATGCATCGATTATATATTTGTGTTTACATAATCTCTAAAGCTGTAAAAGATTGCTTGGGTTTAAACTTAACATTGACAAGGGGAAAACATCTTTTCTAGTCAACATGTAGGAGCTTTCGGAGTGTGAACAGTAAGTCAATATTGTCTTGCTTTAATATCAGATATTGAAGTCACGTCCATGATTATAAATAAAATACTGCCCTCAAGATCACTACAGAGTCTACATAAACGTTGTTCGTCTCGTCTTGGTTGTAGGGAAAAGGCGCCCGATTTAATTCATTCAAAGTTTTTGCACTTAGATCGTGCCAAATTACACGACCTTCCACTCCAAGATGGCGTTTTGTGATTTCGGAGAGCGTTCGCTCATGTCACGATTGATCCAACGAGTAATATAATTGTGTAATCGCACTTTTTAACACATTGTGTATAAAGACATTACATTATGTCACTTCACGGACGGACGTAGTCTCTCTATGCATTATACTTTACAGTCTCTGGCTTGATTAGCACAACTTCATGACTCATGATACAAAAATGGGCACAAGTTCATACATATATTTTATTGACTCCGGTTTATCTAGTAACTTGCTATTAATGGCTGGGAAACTCTGACACAAGTGCAACCCATGACATGTAACTTCCTCTAAACGGTCCTGCTTAACTACTTCGATGTGGCCATTTGTCAATTGTGCTACTTATAATATAACGTAAGGGAAGTTAAATAATAGAAATGTTAATGATTAAAGCACAATGATGCCACAAAAATACATGTATACATTTTCTCATATTCGACCTTTGTGATAATGTATACATGGCAATTTTCAGTTTGGAATTTCAAAATGGCTGACTCTCATAAAAAGTTCAAAATTTGTGCATACTATTTATTGAAACCAAATGTTAAGAAGATCAAGGTGTTGTAATTATATGTAACAGGAACAGAACAGTGTGAGTTTATGGTATTTTTTAAGATTTTTGTCCCCAGGTTTTCCGTTTTTGAAAGGTTTCCCCGTCGATTTTGTCTCACAAAGATGGCTGACCAATTGACGCATTCAGCTGAAGTTTCCAGAATACACATGACTTCCATCGTCAAAAGGATTTCATGAAAAATGCAGAGAGTTGTAAAGATTTAATGGAAATTCGTGAAATGATCCCCACAGATCAAACCAGACTTCACTACAAAGACAGCAGTTTTCTGACAATCTCTGACAACAAAGAAAATGCGATTTAGAATGGGGAAAAAGGTTTGTTTGTACGCGGTCACGCCCTAATACATTTTCAGATCAAAACATGCCTTTACGAGAAAAAATTCCACTATACTAGGCTGGAAGGAGATTAAATTTTAAACTGGTTATTGACGAATATTTCTGTTCAGAATGGAAGCACGGTATTATGACGGTGATAATGATCGCAATTGTTTCATGAAATGACAGACAAGATGGAAATGAAAAGTGTCATTGAGATATCTTTACAAGTATTCCAATGCCATTGTAGAAAACTTACCGAACAAAGAATATAGACACAGCGTTTTCATCCTGGCACCAACAGTCTGTGCGAGCAAAGGGCAGGGATCAAAATACCCGAAGAAATACGGTCCAGCAATTTCCGATTTCCTCACCCTAAACGACCAGCTATAGAGTTGTCCTTACTATTGCAAATATGCGATGCATAGTATTGCCTGTCAACATGCTTTGTGCTGGGGAGTCAGTTAATGTATCCCAGAGCGACTGACATGCCGTCAATAAAACCAGGAAGCATTTCACCTTCCCAGAAGTGTGTACACATTTTGACATAAACGTTCTACGAACTGACGAAGGGATGAATTAATTTTTTTAATCAACTGCACGGTCCGTACAGTTTGCTCACGACAGATAAAATGATATCTTTCCTACTTTCGGTATTGAATATTTGTAATTCACGTCATTGCATCATTGAATTTAATTCGCTGAATTTCGAGTGGCCTGGCGGTAATTAAAGTCCAAAGATCGACTCAGCGCTACCACTACCACTACGCAGACGCAAAATGAACAAGAAAAGGCTGCACACGTGGGGATGTCATTATAGCGAGTGACCTCTCGCGTTCTACGAAAGCGAAATGAAAGTGTTGAGTTTAACGAAAATCTGTCCTTCGATTACCAGTAAGCTTCTTTTCCATGAAAATTGTGGTCATATTTCATTTATAACTGCTTAACACTGTAGAAGGTATGCTTATGCGTTTTACGTCCCGGCAAGTCAAGATTGAATGGTGAACTACAAGCCGGGAGCCTGTGAATATTTGAGCAATACTATATATGAAGCACACCCAGCGATGGTATACCACGAGATTTTGACCAGTTCACGACATATGTGCACGAGCGATAGCGAGTGCATATATGTCGTGAACTGGTCAAAATCGAGTGGTATACCGTTGCTGGGTGTGATTTATCGCTAGTACATCATAACAGTAAATTGAAATTCTGCCGTAGAACGTCATAAATGGATTTTTGCTCAAGCTGAGAGCTCGCGCGTATGCCAGCCGTGGTATATCGCCAATATATACATAACAGTTCTTTTCGCGTCTCGACCAATCAGATCGTAGTATTTGGGACATCAATATACTAGTATGATATAATTTCACAGTCTAAATCTAAACTACAAGTACGTTTACGACACAATATATATAGGATTGCGGTGCCAGTACACTATCCTGTGCAGGACCGAATGTTTATAAACTCATAAGTTAACCATGGCAACACCACAAAATACAAAGCACACAAACTAAGAAAAGGGGCTCTATTGTCTATAAGCAAGGCAAACTCCCCGAAAAGAGACTCAAAAAGGCCGACACGAAACAAGCACATAGCCGCCCACGAAAAACCAGAGAACAAAAACCCAACAAGACAGAATTAGGGAAAAAATTCGACTGGAAACCTGTACCCGATTGCAGTGCTGCATGTGCTTAAAGATATCGGGCAAATCTTGAAAATCAACTGAATTTTACGAACGCAAAGCAAAATATCAACTTGAAACAATTCAAATTAAAAATATGAAAGAAAAAATATTACAAAACAAAGAAAAATGGATGCTTCACAGTGAGTGGCACACTGCTAGACTCATACTTCAACCGACACTGGACAAACATCCTAACACCTGTCGACAGGCCATTCATTGGCTGACAATGACGTCACGCTAAGACAATAATTTCCCTCTATTCTTCAAACCGCGGGAAATTTCATTTGAATCTGGGTGTCTGCTGGAAATTAACTTTTGAAGTTGCAATTTGGTTCACACGAATTTACGCTTTACGTCAACAACTCCCGGTGCGAATATAATTAGCTGCAGCCAAGTGTTAAATTCAGTCAAATTTACAAAATCATCAAAACATTTTTCTTAAGATGATATACTGATTTTACATATTCTTGACCTTGACCTTATAATTTGGAGGGAAAAGTTAAGCTGTCTGTAACTGCCCTCCCTACAGCACGTGAAATATATGCCCTTTCACTGCCTCACCCGCGGAGATAAATGCACAGCAGTGTTGCTTTAGTATTTTTGTATAGCAACAGTTCTGCGGTTTGACTTTTAGAGTAGCAATGCACAGTTTTGCCAGCTTAATATAACAGTGACATATGTGTACAGTTCTGAATGGAATGTTAGTGTCACTTATTTTGTTTACGGTTCTGTTTTATACAGCACTGTGTTATGCAGTTTCGTCGCGTATTTTTGGTTTTTTCTTTCATTTTATTTCATCATGAGCAGAAAAAAAAGGTTGACGCGGCGGGTCTCAATTGACGCGCTTGAGGATGAGAAACAAAATTATTATTTTTCTTGGCCTAAGCGTTTTTTTTTCTATCAGCACTATGCTATGTACGACTACTCAATAAGTCTGCGATGTCTTCGTAATAAGATGTGACTCGACGTGAATCACAACAGAAAAGATAAAAAGGAAAGAAAAAGCAATATGTTGTCTACAAAATCTGTTGACTTGGCTTGCTTACAGGAGTAACTTGCAAAGTTAATGAATTTTGATCATAAGGAATTCAATTGAGCAATAAGTCCAGATTTACCTGTAATTCAGTCCCGGAATGAGAGTTACATGAGTGTGTACCGGTGCTCTACTGTCTGTTCTGTGCTGTTTTGTGTCTATGTCTATAACTAGTGTATTACGAATTTTGACCTAGTGTTATCGGATTACGGATGGGTATGATGGGTATTTTGTAAAGGCTTATTATCATCTCGATATACTGACGTTGTAAGTAACCAAATTTTATAATCGGCCATGTTTAAACTTTTTCCAAGTCCCCCTTTAATTAGAAAGTGTGTCGATAAAGACACTCACACGTGTGTCGTATCTTTAATTCATCCTGCAGGAATACTTATCAGTTAGTTCGCATTTCCCATATTGCTGAAATTCGATTCTTGATGTTTGAGTAATATCACGAAAACAGTACACTCCAAGTACATGTACCTCTGAAAGTGTAATTGATTGATTTTGAAAGAAAGATACAACACTCATTTATATTCAGTTAGTTTCCATTTATTAATACTTTATTGGTCGATTGATAATTTATTTGCTTACTTGATACATTATCAGTTGATTGGAATCTTTACTCTTTGACTTTGCTAGGTTATTGGTTGATTTGATACATAATTGGTTGATTTAATACTTCATCGGTTAATTTGATACATTTTTCTTCACTTGGCTACATTATGGGTTGATTTGATACACTATCTCTCTATTTATCTATCTATTATTGATATATATATATATATATATATATATATATATATCGTTCTATTAGTCGAGCAATCGATCAATTCATTCAATCATTCAGTCGATAGAAATATCAATCGACTGATAGATCAGTACATCGATTTATCAATCAGTCGATCTATCGATTGATCAATGGATTGATTGTCCGATCGAGGATAGATCTATCCCTATGAATCTATTCCCATGAATCACTTGATCCAATACAATATTAGTTGATATGATACGTTATCGGTAAATGTTTTGATATGTTGTCGGAAAGGAAAAATTAGTACGTTATCAGTAAATTTTTATTATGTTATCGTTTAGAAAAAAATACTACGTTATCGGTTCGTTACTATACACTATTGGTTGATTAACTACGTTATCGGTAAATTTTTACTACGTTATCGGGTTTGATACGTTATCGGTTAGTTACTATGATATCGATTGTAACATGCCCCGGCCAGCTACAACACCGGCGAAATTAAGGAACCCAACTCATGTCTTTGTGGGTGAAATGGACTGCCAAATGGGTGACCGTTTAATGAAAAACTGTAACTGTAAAATACATCAAACAGGCCACTAATTGATGACACGCAAACATAGTACAAAACGTGTGACCTAACAATAACTATTAAACCTACTTATACGTGTGATAAAGTTGTAAAGGGGAGATACATCAAGTAGGCCACAAAATTGGTGACCAATAAACTGTCACAAATTTCCTCACAATGATAAACATGTTAATAACTGTGAAATACATAAAGAGGGCTACGAAATGGGTGACCAATTAACAGTCCAACAAAGAATTCACCTACATAGGTAACTCATTTAATCTTGCCCAAATCTTGTGGGGCCCAAACACATCATAAGACACACCTTGTGTCGGCCCCACATGAAGAAAGTCCACGTCACTGCAGCCCCTGCGAACAGTGACTTGTCTTGATCGCTACGTTGACCTGTGCTGTGTTGAGAAATTGGCAAATGAACTGTGCCACATGCATGTTGTACAGATGTATGCTACATTTATACTAGCACAGTACCATTGTCTATCTAGCAATTAGCCATCCTACTTATGTACTGTGCTTGACTACGCTACCACCTTTTGTTTTATTGTAGCAATTGAGGTAAAGCAGTAAGAATTGTAAAGTCTGAATATTACGTTTTGTAATATATCTACAAACGAGTTTGGTTGACCCCCTCTTCTTATTACTACCTTGGGAAGTAAGGCACAAAACTCAAGTTCAGATGAGGTCCAGCTGCAGAAATGGCAGTCTTGCCTGGAGGACCCTCTCAGGGCAAAAGAGGATAGGACAAGTCTACACGACGACCTCTTGACCCCCGCCACAGGCGGCGCTGTATGAACGTTTGCAGGAAAAAAAATTCCTTACTTTTGTAAGTTCTTTTCCTTTATTTCTCATTACATGAGGAGGCTGTTAAAACTGAGGTACTGACTGAAAAATTACTCCACAACTTTTCCAAACTTTGACTCGCAGTAGCTTTATAAAGTGATTTATGCACGATGTGTTGCCACATCGGTAGTACTTCAGGGTTTTACCTTGTAATGACAGGGGACGAAAAAGATTGTTAATGTTTAATCCCACACCGCCCTGGAAGATATCCTATAATGCATTGCTGTAAGGCTAACGCCTAAACCGGAAATAGGCTCATTTGGCGTCCAGACACCAAGGCGAGCGGATCGGTTTCGCCGGTCCAATCTTGCCGCATATGGCAAGCAATTGCGATAATGACTAATGCCTTATTTCCAAAATCAGTAAATGACATGCTTTATCCATCCCCAGTTCAGTGAGACACGTTCCCTAGTCAGCAAATGACAATGGGGCCGGGGTACCCCAGGCCTCCCACAAGTATAAGATTGTTGTAGCGAATTCGAAGCAAGCAGTTTTTCTCGCAGAAACAAGTTGCATAATGTACTCAGTAAAACGTTGTCAGGTACATGTAAAATGAAAAGTGACTGAGGTCGAAGTGACTAAGGCACCGGGATTGATTTGACCACAAACAACGACAAGAGGGTGTGAATTACTTGGGTCGAAACGGACAGGGGTCGAGATGACCTGCTGCCCCGGCCCCCAGCTGCAGGCCTAGCGGCCTGGCTATGTTTACATAAGGCGTCTACATTGTAGAAAATCGCTAAAAGTAGGCAGAAAGAAAGCCCCCTTACGTGAAAACGCTAGGGGTCGATAGGGGTCAGCTGACAGTTTGACACATTTCGTACCATTCAGAGTCGAATGATACTACATTGACTGGGTTGACCATACGTCTTTCATCAGAAAACGTCCGGGGAAAAGTGAATACATTGGATGTTTGACCAATCTTTACAAAGCATCAATTTTTCGATCAAAAAATTCATACGTAGAACTAATGAAAACTCGTAAAAAAATACCACTACCTTGTACATCAGGCAATAAAATGTCGTAGGCGTGAAAATGAGTTTACTAGAAAATACATAGTGGCTCTTAAAATTAGTTTGAAAATTAAGCGTCTTTACCGCGGTATCGCTAGATGGCCGTCATTTTTGAAGCGAAGATGAAGTGGTGGATTCTGGGATATCTTCCAGGGCGGCGTGGTTTAATCCAGAGTCGTAGCCCCTGCTTAGCTTTGTAAATGCGGTTTTGAAAAGTTTCTTTAAAACGCATAGCCTGCAATTGGAGAGATTAGGCGGTTTCTCTGGCAACTTAAGTAAGTCAGGTTTCTCTGATGTGCTCCTTTATAACTTTTAAGTTGTACGAGGCCAGAGGGGGCGACCACTGCGATTTACTAAAAGTTAATTTGCTTTGCAGCGCAGGCGCAGTAAACACTAGACTTGGTTCAAGTCGGTGAATTTTAAAAAAATAAAATCATTTATAATAGTTTCTCTTGTGTCTCTCCTATTTCGTACAAACCTATCCGGAATTTGGCAGCTCACGCCAGGTTTTCCCAGCGATTGAATGCGTCACGTTTGAGTCTGCGCAGTAGTGAGTTAGTTTCTGCCGGATTCACCGACTTGGACTTCTTGCAAAGTACAGGCGGTGAGACGGACTGTGTACATAGTGACGTAAGCAAATACAAAATGATTGACAGCCCCCGCCGTTATTCTGGCCAATAAGAAGAACGCTTGCTAATAAACCTCTGCATGCATTAAAAAGTTTGTTGTCAACTCCACGTTTTATATCTGGGCGAATAATAGCATCAAGTTCGTACATCCACCGCGTTTTACAACTGATCGGTCGACCACCGCTAATCATGCGAGATTACCAAAGAAAGCTTGTTGAGAGTTACATTGAGGGAAAAGATGTGTTCGTCTGCACACCAACCGGCAGCGGAAAATCACTGACATACGAAGTCGCTCCACATTGTTTTGATTTCCATCGCTTCGGGCACGTAAGAGAACAGGCTCCAACTGTAAGGACGGTGTCTTTTTCCATCCTTGAATAACCGGCCACGATTTTCGCATTTTGTAACATGGGCCCCACAAACAACACATATTTTCACGCGTTTTCGGTGATAGAACAGAGGTCGTGCTGACTTTTGTGGGAGTGATCGCACTCGACATTTTGTCAACAACGCCATGTGAGTTTTATGCACGTCTCGTTTGGGTCAATTGGTAACTCCTCCCAATGTGTAAAATTTAGTGATGTCATCTTATGAATAATATATGAGTAAAGAAAACGTCATCTCATGAATAATTTATAGCAACGCAAACCCTGCAAGAAAGCCAAGTCTGTGATTCCGGGTGAAACTCCGCTGTATAGGGTTCACTCCACTCATCGCGTTCACCTTACTCATCGCGTCCACTCACGCGCGCGTTTCACATGAAAGCAAAATACAAATCACTTTGCGTTCACTCCACTCAAACATTCACAAATCACAGACTTGAACCAAGTCTAAGTAAACACTAAACCGATATCAATCAGATACCTCTCTGACATAACCTCCATCCAATATGCAAATTAAGTCATCATCAGGCAAAAGCAGTGTACTTTGCGCCTGCACCTCACATCAATCATAAAAATGGTAACTATAGGTAAGAACATTACTATTGTTTTTGTTGTGGGTGAGCACCATCACTTTAAATGTAAGTTCGATATAACAAATTCTCTTCTATTTTGCGTTCTTCACTCTCCGTGTAGAACTGTGCTATCGGGGTTAGTATGAGCTTACTGGTACACGAGGCTCCGTGATTTCCAATCACGGCCTTCGAACGCATGGTTCTCATTGTACACATACATGATGCCCGAAAAGATTCATGAGCAATTTCATCACCAATAGTACAGTTGTCACATAAGTCATGCGTAAATCTGACTTAAGCATCACACCTCTTTAAAAGAGGTACAGCATGTAGGTAAGCTACCCATTGAAAAACACACATTGCCCTTTGTATCTTGCACCGGTAGCCCTAGTTCAAACCGTCCCATTTTACTCTGAACGCGTTTGGTATAGTGCATGCCCTAAGTTAGGATAACAAGCCATACTTTGAGCCCGACCAAAGTCTGCCTGCTCGAGCTATAACCTCTTAAAGTCGGCTACTAGTCACGGCAGTTGGCGCTGTTTTGCAGCTCAGTGAGGATAGCTACCATAATAATCATAATTTTAAATTGTTAATAATGTGTCATTATTCGCTTTAGCAAATCACAGATGAGAACATGAAAACGAGAGGAACATGGTTCGTGGTACGATTTGTGCATACAAATACATTTGTTATTTCTGTCAATATTTGCTTTCCGGTGTATCGCTCTTCACCTACTAGCTAAGGTACGCTTAAATGTTACTTTTTGTCTTATTAATGCTACCGATTAATTATCACCACTGTTATAATCGTGGTGATAATTATGGATGTAAACTTTATTGTAGTCCACATTCAATTTTATGCGTCGATAATGAAAATGCTCATTAGTCAAAGAAATGTCATTTTGATAAATCAACTTATAGTGAGACTGTGAGTGTTTTAACGCTTCAAAAGGTTCAAAGAAGAGTAGAGAACAAATATACTGACAAAAAATTATAATTTAACTTAAAATAACCATACTTTGACTTTTCATGATAAAATAACAATAGTTTATTCGGTAATATAGGCCACTGGCTTTTTTAAACAATGTAGGAAAATACTTGTATGAACACTGTCGTATTCACAGTTCCTATGCTTTGACAATCAATCAATTAAACAACAACACTTACACACTCCGCTGCGGTCTCGACCTCCAGGTTTTCCGAGAGGTCACTCCACGTTAATGACGGTACATCTTAGGTCTATTGGGATAGAATTTTATCAATCTATGTTGAATCATGGTGGGATCTCATAAAAACTTTAATCCGGCAAAGTTTTTGGAGTTGAAATATTGTTATAGGGTGTGCATACTTTTTCCAGAACTGCTGCCATATACCAGCCAGTGTTCGAAAATGTTCACAACCCCTTTTTGCCAAACACCAATTACAATTTTGCTCTAAAATACAGAAAATTTACGCTTTTCAGATATTTTTAATTTCGACCATCCTACTAAAAACTTATGGTCACTCACTAGATGTTTCAGGACTTTTTTTTAGTATGACACTGACACGCTCCAAAGTGTACATTCTGTCTAACAGAAAAGGTAAGGAAAAACGGACTTTCATCTCAGCAACAATGAGGCAGCTTCTTCCGTTCACATCGTTGTTACAAGTTACATATCTGGAAAATGAGTTGTTTTTACCATCTGGCACTTGTGCAACACTCCTAGCATGATATCCTCAACGTGAATTCATTACTTCAATGGTCTGACAACGAAAAGTTAAATCACAAGTAACAATGCGCTTCTGCGTTAATGTTGATATTTATTAATGTGTTTAATAAATTACTTGTTTTTATTTTCTCACTTAGACATTATTTATTATTTCCTTAAAGAAAGCGACAAGCGACAATTGCAGGCAAGAAGAAAAAAAGAATATCCAGATATATATAGTTTTAATCAACACTTGCAACAGCATAACGTCTTTGCACGTGCACAGTCCCTCGTTGTAAGACAACAACTCACCAGCTGTAGCATACAGTAAACCTCTTTCAGGGTTTAGAGAACTAGTATACAGCAAAGGGGGAACCTTGGAGACAAACAGCAGTCATTATTCTGTTTACATATTTCCATAATTTCTTCACAGGCTTGCGGAATATTTCATTTTTACGTAGAAGTTTAATATGTAGACCATCTTTACTCAGCGCCACCAGACATGTATCAAGCAGAACTTTATCAACTGATCTTATAACTGTGGAGACTGACGCAGATAATAAAGGTGAGTTCTATTAAGTGTATATCAGTTTGATAATACCACCAGAGGAATGTTGCAGACATTTTTGTTCTGCTGAGATGATAGAATTATTCGTACGATGCTATATAGTAGATTTTTCAGACAAAGAATGAAAGGTTGTTACTTAAACAAGTAAGATACTTTAAAGATCGACATGAAACGTTCCTATATTATCATTGGTGATCTTTCATTAGGACAGGCAATGCATCGTGTAATATTGTCCTTACTTTAAGGTATTCGTACCATTTTTTCAGTCGAACATGAACTAAGTTACACAGATATTATATTAAATGAAATCTTCACGCTAGATCATCTTTCAGTAACAAAAAAAAGAACAAATCGTGACAAAGTCACCGCTACGATTCCTTATGACACTTATTACCAACGTAACTTTAGGTCAAGAGAAGTAACCTAGTTATCAATTAGCACCACACTGAGTACTCCGGTAATCGTTCACATCAAAATTATACATCAATGAATGCATAAATATATGAGTCTACGAAAGTTCTTCTTATTGTTCTTCATCAAAATTATACATCAATGAATGCATAAATATATGAGTCTATATACGAAAGTTCTTCTTATTGTTCTTCTTATCAATTTATCTTTGGAAAACGACTTTCTTGGAATCTCTTTGATATCTTCACCTTCATCTCTGGGGCAGTGTCCGGAGATTGAACAATTTGCCATTTTCGGTCCGGTTGGCTAGTGTGTTTGGCCAACAGATCTTCATCTCTCTGTTTATAAAATTATGTTTAAATTCTTTACAGGAAACATTACGACAGGGCATTTGTCTGAAAAGAAATATTTTGTCCCGTGTATTCTGAATGACAAATCTTACTAGTTAGAATCCGACATGTTATCAAAAAGAGTAAGCTAGCTCAACAAAGTTTGCTTCCACGACCATTATTACAAAATTTCCATTTCTTCAGATGTAGCAATCCTAAAGATGCACCGCAAACCTATAAATGGCTTGGACAGACACATGGTCAGAGACATGGCAGTGGCTTTGAAGGAGTTGGAAAAGACTTCTAGAGGTGTTATTTTAACATCGGTAAGTAAAATTCCTTTTCTACCTTTCTGATCAATCCGATGATAAGGAAACATGAACTTGAACTATACTGATATGTATACTTTGATTAGATATATACAAACTACCTCCCATGTCGACTAATGGCATAGTTCTTCGTTGTGAAATGTGATGTCAAGTATAAACATAATTTATTCGACATGCACGATGGCTGAATATGAGCTGTCTGTGTAGTAATGGGTTCCCTAAATCTGTGTTGAATTTATTAGTAATTGATTTTTGTCGCGGTTGTTTTGCTTTTGTTTTGTCCAAGCTTGTTATATATGCTTTTACAGGCTGTCAGTAATGTATTCGCGGCCGGCCTTGATATTAATGAGTTTTATCAAACTACTCCAGAGAGGTTTGGCGAGTTTTGGAGTTCATTTCAAGATATGTGGATGACACTCTACGGATCACCTTTGGTTATCATAGCGGTTATCAATGTATGTGTGAGAATATTCAAATTATTTGTAAGGTTTATGTCTTATATTCAGGAACAGACAACTATTCAATGAAGGAATATTTCGACCACAGAGATTTCACATTCCAATGTGTTATGCTAAGGCATTTCCAACAAATTTGGACTTCGGTGTGGAAATCAAAACCTGTCAGCAACTGCCCCCTCCCCCGGCAAAAATTTCGAAAATGTTCCCTCCCGTTTCCTCTCTACGAACTCCAAAGGAGGAAAACAGGTATCGATAATTTTAATCATAATATTGATTACTTACAACATACGTTGTTGTTAATTATTTAAATCAGTCTTTTACCTTTTTCACACTTAATGTTGTGACAGATTAAACTTTCTATTTGTTCCGCAGTCCAATCACGAAAATTGATGGTAATAGTCTCTCCATATTTTGTTTGTTCCTCGACATCGGACCAAACGTTGATGCTGGATGATCAAATATTATACTTATTATTATAATCTTGATTTTGTAAAAGTTATCGCCGACTTAGACGTAATAGACTATTATACTGATCATTGATTTGAATTATCATTAGGGTCACAGCCCAGCGGCTGGATGTGTGCTCGCTATGTCATGTGACTACAGAATCATGACCAGGGGAAAGCATCGAATAGGACTCAATGAAACACAGTTGGTATGGCTATTTCTTTCCTTCTGTTTTCTTCTTGATGTTCTGGCAGACTAGTCAATATGTGTGTTTCTCATATACTCATTTGTGTTCTTTACATATCATCTAGTGTATATTTCATGCTTGTTAGCGTACCTTTCAGGCTTTTCACTCAATGAAACACAGTTGGTATGGCTAGTTCTTTCCTTCAGTCTTTCTTCTTGTAAGGGTTCTTGATGTTCTGACAGATTAGTCAATCTTTGTGTGTCTCGTGTACTGTTCATGCTTTTTAGTTAGTTATGTATACGTGTCAGTGTATTTTTCATGCTCTTTAGTGTTCTTTTCATACCAATCAGTGTACCCTTCATACTTGCTAGTGTACCTTTTATGCATGTTAGTGACCTTTCATGCTTTCCAGTGTATCTTTCATACTTGTCAGTGTACCATTCATTCTCTTACGTATACCTCAGCTGCTTCTTATAATACATTTCATGCATGTTGGTGTACTTTTCATGCTTGTTAGTGTACCTTTCATGCTTGTTTGTGTACATTTCTTGCTTGTAGGTGTACCTTTCATGCTTTTTGGTTACATGATCATGTTTATTAGTGCGCTTTTCATGCTCGTAAGTGTATCTGTCAAGCTTGTCATTGAACTTTTCAAGAGTGTAAATTAACGTTTCTTTCATGCTTGTAAGTGTACCTTTCATACTTATTACTTTACATTTCATGCTCGTTTATTTACTTTTTATGCTTGCTTTCAGGGAATTATCGCTCCTCACTGGGTAATGGATTTGATGAAACAAACCATCGGTAATAGAGAGAGTGAGAAGGCTTTAAGTCTGGGTAAATTGTACAGCTGTGACCAGGCCTTGGAGGTTGGCTTAGTTGATGAAGTCTGTGACCCAAATGACGCTTTGAACCAGGCCAGAGCTGAAATGGACAAATGGCTTAATATAGCAGGTATTGTATGATCATGCCATGGTATAATACTTGAAGTTTCGCCATTTTTATCTGATAGGACCAGCGCTAAAGAAGCCCCTATATTTGAAATTATAGACCTTAATCCCGTTCTTGTATATAAAGTCAAAATGCTTCCGATAGTTTGGGACGGATGAGTCAATTTAACGACTGTTTGATAGTTTTAGACACATTTCATAAGTTACTGTGCCCTCCCTAAACAAACATTATACTAATAAAGTATTTACATTTTGTGACAAAAGTTCTTTGTGTTGACCTCTCACCGGAATGATTAGAAGAAAGAAAAGACAATTTTAGAGAGAACCGCATCGCCAGGTTGCTTTTGTCGTCATGTCATGTGTGCTTTTTCAATGATTTATGACAAGATTCCCTTTTCTTGGCGACTGGAAAATTGGGAAGATTTTTCTCCAAGTCCTCTTAGTGCCTCAAAGATGTAAACAAATTCTATATTATATTGTACTGACCCATTACCTTGACCCAAAATCCGTCCTGATCCAAGTCAAAACAGTAATGCCTGTATGACTGGCCCCTTGCCGACATTTGTCCGTGACTTGCAGGAAATGTAACTTCGGATCAAGACAAAACATTTTTCATTCGATTGTAAAGTGCTAATGCGAAGTCAGGTAGCAAAGTAAAGTATTATAACTCATTGATATGTATTTTTCCAGATGAAGGAAGACGTCTCACAAAGTCCATGCTGCGAAAAGACACCATCACAAAGCTTGCTTCTACGAAAAGACAAGATACAGACTACATAGAGTCCTTCGTTCTACAGGAACCTATACAAAAGCTTTTGGGAAATTACCTTGCAACTCTTAAGAAAAAATCAAAATAACTACTATATTTGGGACGCAATGCTCATAGATTAATAAAAATAATGATAGTTATTGAGAGTGATTTTACGACTTATAAGGCTACCGCTCGTGTGAAAAATGTTGCAAGATTGCGATCAATAAAGCTGCGTATTGTAGTTCAAATGCGACTCTACGTTTATTATTGCAAACATGCATAAAAATATATGTAAGTTAGAATTAGCCTCGGGGACAGATATTCGGACTCTCAAACTTTTTCAATTCTTCTCTGGTCTATTACTTGTGAGGATTCATTTTGAAGCCCTCTTCTGAGTAAGAAAAACTCTTTCACCGTCTTAGTTTTCTGCAAACTGAGCATTTCATTTTTTCCCATAGGGTTAACACAGGGATGGCGATCATTTTGAATTTCGAATATCGGTAAACCTTGGGTAATTTGTTTCGCTAGTATACTTGTACCAAAATTTGCATGGTGACCCCCGATTTTTATTCTTGATTTTGAAAGTTAATGATTTAAAGATTCCTTGAGAAGACGCTGTGGGTCAAATGTTTATTTAATACACAGTCAATTCAGGCAACTGGCTCATACGACTGAAAAACACCAAAGCACAACACCGAAGCGGTCAAAGAGCAACACGTAGTCATAAACATACTTTAACACATCTCGAAATATGGAAATCTCCTTATTTTCGAGAGTGCCTTTTAGCTGCAATATTACATCGACATTTGGAAAACAATGTTTTTATCAAGAAAAGTCATGTTCCATGCGATAAATTTCTGTATTAATCAAGGAGGAAATCCATGACCAAGGTTTCCCCTTGGAATACATTCATAGACTTTTTCTTGTCAACGACAATGATCAGCAGGACCTAACAGTTGCATGGGAGGGGAAAATATTACATTAACTAATAACCATTACCGCATCACCTGGAGACGTAAGCGTCATGTGCTTGTCTTCTATTCTCAGCCAGTTTTCCGCTCATATTCAGTCCAAACGAAATGACAGAGACACTGAAATATAATAGTGCAAATACAATTATTGTCTCCGCCTCCTTTCCTCTATACCTACAAAGTGGTGAAAAAGGAGAGAGTAGTTTGCAGCCTGTGATAGAATAACTACATCACCGTTACGGTAATCTCTGCGGGGTTTTTTTTCCAAACTTGAATTTTGACTGGCGGTAGCTTTATAAACTGATTCATGTACAATGTGTCAACAGGTTTTACCTTGTAATGACAAGGGGACTAAAAAAGACTCCAGGGGTTTAATCCATAGTCTTAGCCCCTGCTTAGTTTTGTGAATACAGTTTTGAAAAGTTTTTTTAAAGCATAGTCAAATAGGCAATGCATGTTGTCACGTACAAAGAGCGAGCACGTACGCTTATGTACCTTCGCCTGACCCCTCTTGTTGATTTATGAATGTATTAGTTAATTAAAAGTGAGAATGAAGTAGTTTTTCCATAAATCATGGAACAATGCTATTTCCTGATCAAGGTGCCAGTCTGACGAATATGTTTATGGGCACATTTGTTTCTATGGCAGCACATGGCCTGATATGGTTTGTAAATTTTAGGAAAATTATCTCGCGATAATGTGTGATCATTTTCCTTTTGCCATCAACATCAATATAGCATGTTAGCAATTCATAAGTTTACACATTTTTCTTTATTTTTCGCTACAAGAGGAGGCAGTTAAAATTGATACACTGACTGAGAAATTATTTCACAATTTTTCAAAACTTGAATTTTGACTGGCGGTAGCTTTATAAAGTGATTCATATACACACCACATCGGTGACACTTCAAGGTATGAAGGTATTGTCGTAATGACAAGGGGACTCAAAAAGACTCTCGGGGTTTAATCCATAGTCTTAGCCCCTGCTTAGTTTTGTGAATACAGTTTTGAAATATTTGTTAAAGCATAGTCTGAAATGAGACAGATTTGGCGGTTCCTCTGGCAAATTAATTAGGTCAGGTTTCTCTGATGTCCCCCTTGATATACGTTTAAGTTGTACGAGGCAAAAGGCGGGGCGACCACCGCGACTTACTAAAAATTAATTTTGTTTTGCAACGCAGGCGCAGTTAACACTAAACCGATATCTATCAGACACCACTCTGACATTACTCCATCCAATATGCAAATTAAGTCACCATCACACAAACGCAATGTACTTTGCGCCTGCACCTCACTTCGAGCCTACTTCTACACAGGGCTCCGTGACTTTCAATCACGGGCTTCGAACTCATGGTTCCAATTGTACATATACATGATTCCCGAAACGTTCCATGAGCAAGTTCAACGTCAATAGTACATTTGTCACGTAAGTCATGCTTATATCTGACTTAATCATCACAACTCTTCAAAAGAGGTACCTCTTTACGGGGCCAGCGGGCAATGCATTGACAAGTAGGTAAGCTACCGAATGAACAACATACATTGCCCTTTGTATTTTGCACCGGTAACCTTGGTTCGAACCGTCCCATTTTACTCTGAACGCGTTTGGTATGGTGTAACCCTATAAGTTCTGTCTAACAGAAAAGACAAGGAGACACAGACTTTCATCTTCAAGCGACTGAGCCACAATTGAAGCAGCTTTTTCCGTTCACATCGTTGTATACAAGTTGCATGTCTGGAAGAAAAAAAAATAGTTGTTTTTTACAATCTCTCACTTGTGCAACACTCCTAGCACGATATCCTCAACGTGAATTCATTACTTCAATGTTTGATAACGAAAAGTTAAATGTTGAATACTTTGCTTCTTTATTTTCTCACTGAGGCATTATCTTTTAATTTCCTTTAAAAAAGCGACGTATATTGAAGGCAAGAAGAAAACAAGAATACCCAATATATAAAGTTTTAATAAACGTCTTTGCACGTACACGGTGCCTCGTTGCACGACAACAACTCACCAGCTGTAGTATACAGTAAACCTCTTTCAGGGTTTAGAGAACTAGTATACAGCAAAGGGGGAACCTTGGAGACAAAGAGCAGTCATTATTCTGTTTACATATTTCCGTAATTTGTTCACAGGCTTGCGAAATATTTCATTTTTTAAGTGGAAGTTTACTTCATAGACCGTCTTTACTCAGAGCCATCAGACATGTATCAAGGAGAATTTTAACAACTAATCTTATAACTCGCGATAATGTTGAGCCAGTAAAAGGATTTATAACCCTGACTCATTGACTCATTGGCCAACATGTAACTAGGACGTTACTCAAAACGACTGGCCATGTGATCGAGACGAAACATTCCTCGTTTGATAGTAAAATACTGTGAATTCAAGAATAAAGGTGAAAGTATAATTCATAATTACATGTTACTTTCCAGATGAAATCAGGCGCCACACCATGCAGCGAGGAGACGCCGTCAACAAGCTTTCTTGTACGAGAAGACAAGATATAGACTTGATGGGGTCCTTCACTTTACAGGCTAGCGTCCAAAATCGTGTAGGAAATTATATTAAAAATCTGAAGAAAAGTCAAACTAGGTGCTGAATGTAATATCACAATCAATAATAAAGTAACCTAGCTAATGTTGCTGAAATAAGGTTTCAAGTGTTCAAAAGGGAACCTTTGTTCATGCGCAAGACCTGGCTTTACGACTTGTGAGAAATTCATTTCATTAATCTAAAGAAAATTCATGAAATATGAAAACAGATTTATTTATCTCTGGAGATGTCAAACTGGTTATTATCTACATTTCTTTATGATAAAAAGGAAACTATTGTGTATTAAATAAACTATGCAAAGTTTATATCCTTCTGGTAAAAAAACGATGAATAAGAATTAATCTGCTATTTGCTAAGGTTGTTTTCTGTTTGAGATACTGGAACAAATTAAAGCACAAGTAAAATATGCATGATTGGTATTGTTATAATACGACGACGATGGAATCGTGTTCAGCCCTACTGCGTAAAGACCCTTCTCAGATGCATTTGCCATGACCCGATAATGTACTACAAGAAATTTGGCGCACCTAAGTCAAATGGCTTTCGACGAAATAATATAAATATGCAATAAACTTTCAAGCCGACTTAATTCTAGTGAACACGTTCTAGTTAATTTCAAAAGCAGCTGTTTGCAATGTTCTGCTACAGCGATGAAGAAATATTGTGGGACACCACTTTTGTGTAAGTCAACTTATCTTTTACATGCTGTGCCTTCCCGTTCGCGGCCAATGCCTTTCCGCTTGTATATTTGTGGCACTTGGGTGTTTCATCTAAGCAACCCTTGGTTCCAGTGTGCGCGATTGTCAGGGTATGTATTGAGTTGCGTGTGGATATGTGCAACAGATGTGTGATACATTGAAAAACTACATGTGTATTGTTACTAGTTATACGTATGCTGATATCGGTGAGATTCTTCTGTCGATGAAGTTAAAGGTGGTTTTTCAAGAAATTCAGTGAGAATCTCGGGGTGTGGAAGAGCGCCCTCAAAGTCCAATGAGTGTTTATTCACAGCGGGCGGAAGGACTGTGGTTTATCGTAATGTTGATTCCGTGATCGTTGTTTTCCGTATGCCGCTTTGTTTTGACAATCTTTTCAGAAGTCATCTATGTATGGTCCTTTGAATTCGATGGCCTTGTTGCTGTATTGCTATCCTAAGGCTGTACTAACAAACACTGGGGAGGTCGCTACAGCGGGGCGATTTGAAAATTTCCGGGTGGTTTTGTGGTGACTTGAAAGTTTTGATCTCCCTATCAGGAGAATCTGAAAATCTGGTAGGTAATTTTATGAAAAATGAATGGCATTTTAATGTCATCCAATGGTTCTAATATTAGTAATTAAACAAATCTGGAACCATTTTATTGCATTTCTGGCCTTTATTTCAAAAAAACTAAGAATAATTAATATCATTGATTTTTCATAAGAAAAACATCAAGTAGACCTTGGAACAGGACAAAAGCTGCAAATTGTTGACAATTTTTCAAGATTTCTATACAGTGTATCAAATAGTTTCTTGCTGTCTCCTTATAAATGCTGAAGCGTATTATATTCAGTTTGTCAACAAAGTCTGTATATGTAAACATTATTGTTGACAATTGAATTTAGAGTCCATACTGAAAGTAATCAGTCAATTATACAAAATCACAGTCTAATCCTCTCATTGATCACCTTTAGCAAAGCAATACCCTTTTTTGTGTTTTCACAGTGTTTTCCGTGATCTTAGGAACATGCAAAGGTACTCGTTTTCCGTGTTAATGCCATCACCAGCGACATCGCCGAGTCGGAAATCTTACGGGCTTTACTGTCAGCTTCGCTTCTATAAAAAGAAACCATTAAGGCCAACGGTTGCCAACCACCTAGCCGTTGATTTTCGAAATCTGAGAAATCCTGGTAAGGTCACGAAATAATTTAGGTGAGGAATTACTGGCTGTTGGACACAGGTAAACAGATATTTACTTATCGCCGCGAAAATTGCTAAGGGCGCGTGCAATGGAAACATGGGAAACATATCTTACATTTCAAGTTAGTTCAACTCTGCGTCCCATCTTCACTTTCTTTGGCAGTTTGTAGTTTGTTTAGAGTTTCCCATGACTATCTTATCATGTGGTTTTTATCCGTCAGCAGTCTAAATTTTATATTTTCTAAACTATTTTCTGTTATTTTTGTCACTTGGAAATTATCGCAAATTTTAAATAACTGAAAGACTGAGAGAGAGAGAGAGAGAGAGAGAGAGAGAGAGAGAGAGAGAGAGAGAGAGAGAGAGAGAGTCCCTAAATCAAACACTAGAGTAACTATTTTCTACATGACAGAGTTTCCATGCCAACTCTCGTAAAACTTTATCTTCTCCTAGTTAAATCGCTATTATACTGGCTTTGCAGGTCCGACGATGACAACCATTTTAATATCCGCTGTGATAGAAAATTTCTCAACACGTCGTGCCAAATTGTTTCGATACTTTAGTTTTGACTTTATTGTAATCAAATATACAACATGAGCCCAATCCTAATAGTTTTTAATCAGTGGATGAATTTAAACAAAATTTTAAAAAGACGAAGAAATATAGAATATTTACTAGACTGCATTAAAACTTGGTTATCGAGTTCCTGAAAATATCCACATATTGTTAAATTTATAATGGAAGAAGATTTTACAGGAGAAAGTTTCCTTGCTGCCTTCAGCTCTAGATGATGTATGGCAAACTAGCAAGACTTCCCCATCAATATTCGTCGCTATTGTATTTTTTCTACATTATGTAAATCCAGAACTAGATTATTTCCTTGCCATTTGTATGGATTGTCGATTTACTGCTAGATAGTTGCGGTCAGTATATTTGGTTACCGGTTATGCGTATATACATTCGGACAATATATCTAACAAAACTTTTGCGATTTTGTCGAAGTCTCTGGGTTTTATTTTCATTTTGAAAGAGAGCAAGCAGCTTGAAAATATACGATTTGAAATCGAATTTTCAATGGATCGGGACTTCTTTGAACGCTTTGGGTCACTTCTTTACAGATATACTTGAAAATGGGCTGATATGTTTAAATGTGATATTTTCGTTCCTTATCTCTTGTGAACATTTTATAGTCAATTAAGTTGTGTCGTTAGAGATTAACGTGATATCTTATAACTGAATGAATGGATGAATGAATGAATGAATGAATGAATGAATGAATGAATGAATGAATGAATGAATGAATGAATGAATGGATGGATGGATGGATGGATGGATGGATGAATACAATCGATCCTTTCAAAAATATCTGCGGAGTAACGTTAGACATATGATGTCTTGGGATAACCACAATGATAAGATGTCTTGGGATAACCATACTGCTATAAGCTCTGCGTTTCACTCAGTAAGAGAATTGACCTACTTTGACGTTTGTAGAAATTCATTCCGCTCCACCTCAGAAAAACTTTGTACTTCGGTTGATGCAATCAGCCTCAGACTGTTATTGTGTTGTATTGTGTTGTGTATCAATTGATCTCCTTTTTGAGCTGGCTGAGGTAGTTCGCGCCTCGAAAGTGAAAGACTTAAAGTTTTGAAAACTTTCTTTGAAGAATCTTTAAACTATTGTCTTTCAAAATCAAGAATAAAAATTAGGGGTCACCGTGCAAATTTTGGTACTAGGGAAACAAATAACCCAAGATTTACCGATATTTGAAATTCAAAATGGCCGCCATCGCTGTGTTAACTCTATGGAAAAAAATAAAATTTTCGAATTTCGAAAAACTAAGCCGGTGAAAAGTTTTCTTACACCAAGAGCTTTAAAATGAACCCCCACAAGTGGTATATCAGAAAAGAATTGTAAAAGTTTGAGAGTCCAAATTTGTGTCCCCGAGGCGCGTTCTACCTTAAGCAACGTATTTTTTATTTTACCTGTATTTTAACTTACACATGTCTCAAGAATTTAGCGCCACCGAGTATTACAGAAGCGATCGTTCCACTTAGAAATGTTCATGATTATCACACACGTGCAGCTTCCACATTGAAATTGCTCCTTCTTAAATTCCGTACTGCAAGCGGATAGAGAACGTTTGCTAAACGTGCTGTACAACACTGAATTCATTACCAGACACCTTGTAGGATGTAGCACTCATCTAAATCCTTTTAAAAGTAATTGAAAAATTTTATCGTAGCAAATGTATAAAAATAACCTTTAAAATCGCTTTTATTTGCATTTGTATTATTTATAGTCCTTACAGTTTATTACTCTGAAACTTTTATTTTTTGCTGTTAGTATTGTTTGGTTTGACCCGGGTCCAAGATGGAAGTTTTCAAACTTATAGAGTCATTTTCCCGATTTGTAATTGTAAATCGGAAATCCTTTATTGTGAATAAAGACATAAATAAATAGATACTTTTGATAATTAGATTGATTTTTAGTCGTCAAATCGTATCCGATGTAATGTGAAGAGTGTTCTCGATTTTTTGAGTTTTCAAAATGGAAATTTTAAGTACAGATGTTGTGATGAATTGTTTTCAGAACTTTCGTTTTTCATGAAACGTATTGTATTGTAAGAAGATATTGCAATGGTCACATGGTTGAGTCATTGGACGATTGACACGGATGCAAGTATGAACTATGGTCCCAGGGTGTTTTAGTGTATGCGTAGCGTGACCGTCATGCCTTGTACGTTGAAGTAGTTCGCGCCTCGAAAGTGAAAGACTTAAACTTTTGCTCAAACTGTCCTCAAGAAATCTTTCAACCACTCTCTTTCAAAATCAAGAATAAAAATCGGTGGTCACCGTGTATATTTTAGAACTAGAGAAACAAATAACCTAAGATTTACCGATCTATGAAATTCAAAATGGGCGCCATCCCTGTGTTATATAGTATGAAGAAAAATAAAATAAGCCGGTGAAAAGTTTTCTTACACCAAGACCTTTAAAATGAATTCCAACAAGCGATATATCAGAAACTAATTGTAAAAGTTTGAGGGTCCGAATATCTGTCCTCGAAGCGCATTCTACCTTAAATTTTCTAGATCTTGTTAATTGTTAGATGATTGTATCACTTCCTTTAATGCCGACATATCTGGTGTATGATTTTTTTTTAATTTTTTATTGATGGTACCCATTGTCCGGCGAGGACGCTAGTTTTGAAACGTGAGGGAGAGTGTTACGGTCCGTACGACACAGCCTGATACGATAAGTTCTTTTCACAGGTGATGCCGCGTGATGTGTCAACGTCACAATGTGTTCAGTACCGACAATGAATACATTTCAAGTTGCAGAATCAACAAATTATGAGTCGTCCAGACAGGGGTAAAGTTGCAGAGTACGGGCATCGCGGGATGCCCTGCGAAGGTGCCTTGGCAGTCGACGAAGTGACCCCTACCCTGCAATCACACATCTTTGGGCTTATTAGCTGCGGTGGATAAGTATTCGTTGCAAGTAGTTTTTTTTTGTCTTTCTATCACATTAGGCTGCGTTCACAAAAGACAGTTAGGGGGCTGGAGGAATTCTGGAGGGGAATTCGAAATTTTTTTGGGTAGTAGAATACATACATATATACATACATACATACATACATACATACATACATACATACATACATACATACATACATACATACATACATACATACATACATACATACATACATACATACATACATATACAGTGATTATATGCACGCAATGAGAGAGAGAGAGAGAGAGAGAGAGAGAGAGAGAGAGAGAGGAGAGAGAGAGAGAGAGAGAGAGAGAGATTGTGTACTTGAATGTGTAGAATTTGTGCATAACTTTAGAATTTGTGGATAGACTCAGGATTAAGGCATATTTCTGTTTTATTTATGTAAGAAAATATTGATTTTATGCATATATGCGAAGAAAAGTTCTGTCTGTGAAAATGCCGTGTAAAAATTGTGAACTGTCCTCATGTAAACATCTACTGCACCATTACTGGCAGTCCAGGCCTTCCTATAGGAACATATCAAGACACCACAGTATCAATAAGACTCGGTTACCCAGATTGCCCTGCGGGGCTCATATCCCCGCAGAGCAGTCCGGGTAACCGAGACTGAGTATCAATAAGATTGACTGGATACACTCTGAGCTGGGTTCGGCAGTTGGCGGCGCTTTCCGATGTGGAATTGCGAGAATATGTCGTGGGAAATGTTAGTTGCGAGGTCTGCATCACAAGATGCGGTGCCGGAGGGTTCTCCGTCTTAAATTGGAGAGGGGTGAAATTGCTGGCGAAGGAGGTATTTTTGCGTGATCAATTGTTGATATCACTACTCTTTGTTGCATACCTCCAGTTTATTGCGATGAAGTTTTGAAGTTTTCGACAAGGGCGATGTAAGCTTGGTATTTACGACGATCACATGACAATGAAGGCCAGAGGGTTCCAAATCACGGTTGGGGAGAGGTAGCTTTAAAGTATTGCCAAGTTTGTGTAAGAACTAAAAGCTTTTCTATGACAAGAAAATCTGTGGTTTTATAACTGTTCCCCTGGGGGTTACTTTTCAAAGTTAGTGGTCGCGAAGGTGAAGGTGAATAAATCATGAAGAATTTTGTTTACGGGACTGATGATAAGCTACTTTGATAACACATCCAGCACGAACCATTTACATATTTTATGCAAATGTTACATGAAAAGCGTTTCCTCTGGCCATAACTACAGATTAACAAAAGAGAAGGATAATTCACCATAAAGCACCTTATTCTAATTAACATGCAGAAGTTCTAGTTTTGCCGCGATGTCTGATGGGAGAAATAGTTATTTCCATTATTGCTATGTTATAAGCCGCAAAGTTGCTGGATTATAATCCAGTTGAAACTTGCCTGTGTTCTGTGCGGTACGTTTGTCAGCTCTCAACGATGAATTCCACCGTTCACCCGACATCGGATGATGGCACGGTATGTACGCCGGATCTTATAATATATTTCGCTGTCTCGATACGCAGTCAAGATAATAGTCACCGAGTATTCAATCTTCAAAACCGTAATATACCAAATACAATTCGGTTGCAAGTTTTGAAAACACATCAGATTAGGTAAAAAGAGTTTGGAGTCAACAATGGGTTAAGGCTAAGTTCAATTGTAATGGGTTTTTATTAGCAAACTGCTTGGGCCTTTGTTTTTTCTAATATAAATTCCATCAAGAGTTTCGGAAACTTCAATTGAGTTGTGTTTCCAAATTATTCCTGTATTATTCCCTTTGAACATTTTCCTTATTTGCCGGCTGTTTCGATATTTACGGGGAGTCACGGTATGACATGATTTCACTTCATCCGTAAGTCTCTAGGAAGGTAAAATCCTGAGGAGCGAGTGGCTGGGTTGGTGGTAGTTGTATGGGTTAAAAGTACTCTGGTCACATTAATTAATCGGTTGAGTTCCTTGTTTAATTTTGTCTAGTTGAATTGGTTTTACCTGAATATGAAAAACCGCCCTTCAGTGCTGTATTTGTAATAATTGTTCAATTCGAATAGTACATATGTATTGTCCGTTCACTAAAACGGTGCTACTCGATTTTCTTTCCTTCTCCCGTAAGCGTTGGAAAATTAGATACATCTGATACACTATAGAAATGCCTTTATTTCGAAGACATAAACCTTGAAAATCCGATCACAGCGTCGATATCGGTCACCCGTAACATAGCAGTGAATAATCTCGAAGTTGGATTTAGCAGGATCAAATTGTACGTTCATCTGCTCCATGTTAATTGCGACAGGACTTGATTTTACACTTCATGCCTAAAGAATGATTAAAAATTTATAGATAATATTTTGGTATAGGTTGTTGAAAATAGAAAAGCTGTGAACAATGTTATCGTGTGTTTTCATTGGTTCTGTGCACAGATCTAAAGTTATAAAGCTCTTATACATCCAAAGGACCCTAAGTCGAAATAGCAAGTGTTCAAATATTCAACAACATAGTCTATATTATGTCCTAAACCTAATTTAAGTTGACTGAATTTGTTACAAAAAGCAATGGGATTGAACACCTTCATTTGATGTTAAGATTAACTTATTCTTTTTACAAGTTTAATACTTAGACCTGCTTTAGCTGTGATCAACATGTGAACGCTTTGTCTAGGTAGAATATTCGGATTTTCATTTTTGTTTTTACAATTTTGTTCTGGTCTTGGTGATTTATTTTAAAGCTGTTTAGTCAGTAAAAACCTTACCGTCTTAGTTTTTCGACAATCGAAAATGTCATCTTCCCCTATAAAGAGAGCACAGGAAATTGCGACCATTTTGAACTTCAAATATCGCTAAGTGTTGGGTAATTTGTTTTTGTCGTCACAAACTTTGCACGGTGACCCCTGATTTTTATTCTTGATTTGGTAAAGAATGATTAAAAGTTTCATTTAACAAACTTTGAGCCAGAGTTTAGGGCTGACCCGAGTCTTATACTTTCGAGGCGCATACTATCTAAAGGCAGAATTATTGTGTTGGTTGTACTGTAATCTTGGTATTCTTACAAAGTAGCATATTGACAAAGTACTGATTCCATTGACCTGGGAAACTTACAGATGCCATTGTGTAATCTGTCGAAATTGTAAAGACTAAAATTGTGCAAATTCTTGTCACAGATCCGATTAATATAATAATCTTGGCCTCTAGCGCTCTCGTGTATGTATGTGAACGATTCACGTGGTTGGTTGTGTTTTTAGATCTGGCTATAGCTGGAAGCTTACATTTCGGGTGACGTCATAACAATGCTGAGTGATGACAGACTTGTGCTTAAGAAATGGGTATTATAACTAACCGGCAGGATTTAACAATGAAATCGCTGTCGGGAGGTCCAAATCAAACTGAAGCAGGTTTCTTAGAGGAATTAGGCCTAATGCCACAGAGATTTATAATCTTATTTTCATGAACGACATTTAAATTAGAAAATTCAAAATCTATCTAAAGGGTATGACTCAACAGGATGGGAAGGGCGTTGAGGTACGATCAGGGCCGTAGCCTTTGGGGTACCTCCCTGGAAGCTTCAACATTGTCAATATGTACATTCATGTAAATTCATGTAAATTACCCGAATCCTAGGTTCTACCTCCTTGTCAAATGTCAGGCTATGTTTATTCCGATTGGTTAATTGAATGATTAACTGATTCTTTGTCTCTTTTATAGACAAACAAAGTTGACAAAAGGTGGAAAAGAAAAAGGATTGGAATGGTCCTGGGCATCTTGGGTGTAATAGCTGGGATTGCCGCGATTTCGATTGCTACATCGACATCAGTGAAAGCAGACTCAAGCAGCCGAACGGAAGGAACGGCCGGGTTATTGCAGTCCTCTAAACAGGATTCTGGCAACGTAAATCCGAGTAATAGAGGTTTGTCCAACAGTTCAACTTCAAGTTCCTCTTTTTATTTGTGCCCACAGATAAAAATTATTATAGGCAGCTATGGTGGCTATTTAGGTGAAAACAAAATTATGCCCATGCCGGAAAATGCCGAGAGAGTTTGACCGGTTAAGAAGGGCTTGACTACGCAGTTTCTGCGTAGTGAAGCTTCATTACGTATTCATGGTGACCCCTGGCCAGCTGTCAATAACTTTGGGGCTTTTGTCTTTTGGCCTGCTTTGCATATGCGTCGTTGGACACGACCTGCCAATCACCCAGGTAGTCAATTAAACTATTAGTTGACTGTTTACCGACCCAATTAACACTATCCAGCAGTATCAGTCATATTTTAATCGCGTGGCCCGGGTGGGCACAACGTAGGAACGCGTGTATTTCTATGTGTACGTTTCACTTGTGGTGTTGTTTGTACCATGGAGGTAGGAATGTTTGTACCATCGTGCGTTTGAAGTAAGCTTACTTGTTTCACCTACAGCATTACCTTCAAGGTGACAGGCTAACTATTAATGTTCAGTATCATTGCACCGAGTTCTGCCCACGGTGAAAACCACCTGTTTTGCCACGGTCCCTCTGTGGAGGGACCGTGGTTTTGCCTACTAATTACTGCCCGTCGCTGCCCGTCCTGAATGTAGCCTATCTATAGCTACAGTAATCAGTCAATATATAATACCCCGCGCCTTATAATTTTTATATAAACCACAGTCTCTCTATCCACGAGGGACTGTGTATAAACTTATAAAATCATAGTCCGTGCCGTAAAATTGTTGACTTTCGATGCGATATAGAGGTTGATCGTTGAATCGCACCGGCGCATCCATATTTACTTGCCCCATAAGCTTACTACTCTATAAAGGGTAGGTAGATGGAATTCCTGGGCCAAAAATGAACACCGGGGCGAAACTTTTTGTGAACCCATGTGAAAACATAAATCATTTATCAGTTTTGATATATACTCCTAAATTGTAAGTTTGATCATGGAGGTACCTCCATGGTTTGATCAAAATCGAGACCACATTCAAGGGCTATGCAGACTGTCCATGTACGCACACACAGTGACAGGAAGGCGGCAAACACCTACTTACCAAGCACATCGAATCGGCGAAAAGAAGCATAAAAAAGCTATAGGCTCATCGCCAAAACAAACGCGCCAAGCGCTAACAAAAACCCATACCAAGCGGCCCTTTTCAGGGCCACCAAACACTCCAAAAAGAGAACTACCCCCCCCCCCCAAAAAAAAAAAAAAAAACCAAACCATAAAATGACATAGAACACACAAACACTTAAAAGAAATAACAAAAATCGTACACATAAAAATAACGTGACAGAAAAAATGGCCGTGGAAATAAATCAGCTATTTCCAAAGAAAAGCCGACAACAACATGAAATTCAACAACAACCTATCATCGCTCAAACTATGAAACTCTGAAAAATAGTACTAGGCAAAGGCCTTAAAATTAATTCGGACGCCAACAAAACCAAACAGAATAAAACCACCTCAGGATTTCAACAAATAAAGTCGTAAAATGTGACTACGCTACATCGTGAGACACAAACAATCGCAACAACACAAATTCAAAGAAAAGTCAAATTGGGCTCCACAAACAACAAACACCAAAAACTTGAAAGCTATCTGCTGCTAAACTCGCACTTCTAGAGATACCCTTTCAAACAAGGAAACAAAACATGTCGCGTGCTAAAAGAATCGCGATAAACCAGCTTGCAAACAATAGACAATTTTCGGGAAAAAAAACCCTCGACAAGGGTCGGGTTTTCGTCATTGTCAACACAAACGATTACGTACTCGAATGCGAAAGGCAATTACGCAACACTCAGTATTATACACAACAAGCCAGAACAAACAGTAAACAAAGTAACGAACTATGAATCAAAATGTACGAGAACAAGCACATCAACCAGGATACTTGTGAGTATCTTGATCCAATAAACATAAAATCCGTACCCCCAGTGGTACTTATTGCCTAAAAATTCACAAACCTCCGCAAAAATCTAAAAGACACACCAGTCAAAACAAAATTTACCGAAGTAAAGAAACATAGAACAAACAAACCGAACCACCAAACGGACTCACAACGTGACCAAAAATTAATATACTTGCCTCGCTAATCGAAAAGCAAGACCACTAAAATGCATTAAAATAAATTTTCACAAACACAAACTAAGGAAAGAATCTACACCGCGACTGATGAGAAACCACAACCGGGTTCGAAACGCAAGCGTCAAAGGGCGACTCTATCAACTTTTGTAACAACATAGGTCCGGCTGCGTCTCGCCATAAGCTTTCCCCACACAAACAAAACATTACCGTACACACTAATCCAAACTTCTCTACAAATATCCAAAGCGAAACAAACATTTTTATTAACACACACAATCGGATAAGAATGTAGGAACACATTTTCGAAACGAATCAAACACAAACTCGACACAAGGGAGCCTCTTTCACATTTTTTACATCTCGCTATACTGTCTATGATTCTAAAAATAAAGTCATCTGCCACTTTTTCTGTATACGCGGTTTGGCAAAACTCATCTCTTCAATCGAAAGTCGGGCGATTTCATGGTTCTTTGGGGTACGTCGAGCTTAAGGAATGTGGTTATATTCGCGATGTTTTATTCGAATTATTTATTTCTTCTAGGGCAAATGCACGTAATTCATGCTGTTGGAAATACTGGCCGCTCATAAACAAGACATAAACTCGATATCTGTGCATCTTTACTTTTATTGTCAAAGTACCATCGACACCCAAAAAAAACCAAATGGTTCAGTCCACGCGTGGGTTCAGTCCAGGTATTTGCAACGCCAGTCACCTAGGCGACGGTAATCCGCACCACTTATCACCATCGGGGAAGGTACTCCTCCCCCTATACCACCGGCGATCCCACCCTCAAGGCACTGCGTCATTCGACCAAGCATTGTTATTGTAATTTCCTGCATAAAATTAACAGCGAGGTCAACCGGTCAAACTCTCTCGGCATTTTTTGCTCACGTGTGAACACGTGAGCATATGTCGCAGCGATGTCTGTCTGTCTGTCTGTCTGTCTGTCTGTCTGTCTGTCTGTTGGTCCATTTTCTCAAAAACGGCTGAACGTATTTCAGTCAAATTTGGTAGACATCTTCAGAATTCAAATGGCTAGAACTGAAAAGGTTTTGGTGGGCGTGGCTTGGATATTAATGAAGTTATGAAAGTTTTAATTTTTCTGTTACGCCGCGTATGACAAGTGAAAACAATCGACTGTTTGAGGGCGCTGTGAAATGTGCTTGTCCAGGTTGGCTACAGCTGGATAGCACTTGTTTCAACCACGGTCCCTCCGTGTTTCAACCTCGTATTGAACATTAAAAATATGATATTTTATTACTCATTCAACTCACTATTCAAGATAAAATATCGTTTAGCAAATTAGCTTTATCCTTGGTAATTGATTGTTTCCCTCGCTGTTCGATCACCAGAAATGAGTACATACGTTCTCTACCTAGCCTCATGGCATGGAAGTGCTGATGAATAATAACTTTGGGTCAAAGGTATTGAAGTGTCCAATCAGGTTCGTGCACAGAGTCCAAGGCCATGACCTACTTCATGTACTTCTGCACTGTTTTGAATTTGCTTCGCCAAGAAACGTGTTCGTCACTGTCCATAGAAGTATGTTTGCTCTCCTTTGAGGTTGTTTGTGAAACAAATTCCGGGATAGGCCTTGGAATGCATACGATCGGCATCGCGGCAGTGCATGTAGCTAGCCCTACGAGTATGACGAGAGTGTCCGGCTTTGGCTACGCCGCCTCCCACCTCCGGTAGGCGGCGTAGCCAAAGCCGGACACTGTCGCCATACTCGTAGGGCTATTATATATGCATGTAGCGTACCATGCTTGTGTAACTGCCGAGCTCAACGTGCATTCACGGTTGATACTCGTGTACAATCATGATGTGTTCAATTCTGATGAAGATTCATAAGTCTTACTTTTGCAGTCTTTTTTCCGTACGATAATCCCGACAATACGTGTTACTGTTAGACGAGGTGGCCATTTTATGATAAGTTTCAATACTGCACAGCTACATAGCGTCACTATCGTGTGATCGAGGTACAGCGTTGTTGAACGGGATACAGAAACTCTGCAGAGGGAGAAACGATCGTTGACATGAACAGTCAATGTACTTCAGCACGTAGTCCGCAGATAGCGGATCGAGAAAATAAACGTGTCCCAGTAAATAACGGAATATTTATGTACATTAACTCGATATTAATCAAATTTCCAGCTCATCGCAAAAAAATGTATTGCAAAGATTAATTTGTCACTGACAAATACTGCACTGTATGGAAAAAACAACTTCAAGTGGTATTACCCGAGACAAACACTTGTGTTGTCAATTTTGATTTCATTTCATAAACTTCATACTTCATCGAGTATCGTGTATTTCAGCCTTTGTGAAGCCATTTTATTGATATTTTCATTTTTGTCTTGGCTTTGTTGTGGAACATGTTGAATCGTCTCCGTGGACATGTAGGCAAAAGTGTGACGGGGTCGAAGTGACTTGGGTACCTGGGCCGACCAAAACCAGTGTGAATTACTGGGGTCAAAGCGGACAGCGGCCGGGATGACGTGTTCCCCAAGCGAGCTACCTTCAGAAGTCTGTTTCATCGCAAAAAAACGTCAACTTTTAAAACCCGTCATTTATTTACTGATGTTATTCTCAGCATCACAAACATATACGCCTCTGCTATGTATCACAGCAAATAGTTATATTTGAGCGCCCCGTAAATGGGATCCTCGTTTTTTGCGAACCCGGAAGTGTGTCTTGCTCAATGCATTTCCTACCCACAGCGAGGGAAACTGCCCGCGTTCCCATGCTCCCATGCACCCTTTTTCAATGCCAGTGCAACGCCATCTGTGCAAAATTTGTGGTGGTATGCTCCCGTGTGATGGAAAACCTCTCTTATTCTAACAATGACGTAGTTGACTTTGGACTTCGATTTCGTAAATGTGATGTCCATGCAGTGAGTTTGGGTTGGCGCGCTTATAATGCAATCTTCGCCCGCCTGCGGTCCGATATCCCGCATTTATTAGCGATATTTATCTGTTTTGACTTGACCAAAGTTGGCAAAACTTGCTATGTACATTAAAGATACTATGATACAAGATTATTGAAAGTCATTTGACATTTTTTTTCAGCCAATTCCCAATATGCATATTTAATGAACCTTCCAAATTAGGGATATATACTGGCATTTACTTGATAAAATTTGGCGAAACATGCTGTGTACATTGATCATTATACCAGGTTATAACAGTATTGAAAGTCATTTTGCATTTTCATGTCAGCTAATTCATAATTTGCATAAATAGCTAACAAGCTTTCACGGTTTGGCATATAGAGCTTGAAGGACTTGACCAAAGGTAATTACACATGCTATATTGTGATACAATGACAGTACTCAAAGAAATTAGTTATTTTTATTTCAGCTAATTACATATTTGAATACTTAATGACCTTTAGAATTGATCTGTGGTGAAATTCATTGTGTTGATCATAACACTTTAAATGTAGCAAAGCATGTAGCAAAGGTTCAAACTTGCACATAAATGCAATATATAATGAAACACGTGAGCATTTTCAGTTCATATCTGGTCTCTCATGTAAGCTCACCCGGTCGCTATTGTGATATTGAAGATTTTGTCTGTTATCGTATACCCATGCCAATATCGCTACGTCCTGGCGACGGATAAACGTCGAGCACGATAAATGGCATCGACTTTGGAGTGTTCCCGAACTACATTTGTAATTTGATAGTCAACAACGTAAACAAACAAAATGGTTGCCGCTCTACGCCTACGATGATATGCGATGTTGTCGACATAACACAAAATTTGATGGGCTTGAGAAACAAGGACATATTCGGGTGCCTAAATACGGGAATAACATGTTGAATCTTGTAATACTTTCCAATGGTTATCAGTTTTTTTATAAATTTTAGACAAGCTCCGGCAAACATGCTACTTTTACGCACGGCACGGTCTACCTCCGAACAGGTAGTGAGCGCGTGGCGCCATGGCGTGATAGCGACGTCGCGCGCACGACACCTGTTGACATGGCAACTCCCCGTAAAAATAAAATGGCCGCCTCTCTCGAAGCGCAATAGGAGATATTTCAACATGTTCAAGCAGAGGAACGTTTTTTCTTGGATACGATTGTAATAACATATGGCATCATAAAAATTCTTCCTGTTCGACTATTTTTGAGTCCCATTAGGCCTATCTATTCTTATGGTGTTTATTGACATGTGGAGGATTTGTCACGGGAGTTAAACTGCGTAGCCTAGCCTATAGTCTATAGATAGTTTATGAAGAAGCCTGTTTACACAAATATTTCCATATTTCTGCGCATGACTGAAATAAAAGAAAATCCTAAAAATTTAAGGTTTTGCCTATCATTTGGAAAATTTTGGGCATGTGTATATGATAAATCGGTTATTACCCAAATATCGCCAGTTCCTTGTGTCGTATCAGCATTCGTGTCATTTGTGCTGCGTCAGACTCTCGACTTCGGCTCGTGTCTGACGCAGCACAAAACAGGAACATGCGACATTGGGTAATAAGCTCTAAGCATATTCCGGGCGGGTAGTTTTTATCATCGTGGGGCTGAAATACTTCAATATTCTCCAAAACAGAGAATCAAGCAAAGACCAAGAGGACGAGCGGGGTCCGGTATTCAATTGTTTACTGGGATTTTTCTGGAGGAGGGAAAAATCATATATGATAGACGAGAACGTTTGTGCAAGAAAGAGGGAGGGCAGAAGTCGAAAATGGCTGCCCCGTATATGAGAGAGAGAAAGAGACAGAGACAGACAGACAGATAGACAGAAAGACAGACAGACAGACAGACAGAGACAGAGACAGCGATTCATTCACAAATTTGCTTATAGATACCAACGGATATTTGGTTTTGCTATCGGCATATTTTCATTTTTTGTTTTAATGGGTACCAGATACTGATCATTGCAAATGGAATCCTTGCCTGAACAGTGGAAGATGTGAAGATATTGATACTGGCTATATCTGTCATTGCACCACACCGTACGAAGGGACCCGTTGTGAAATTGGTAAAAATCATGCTCTAAACTTTATGATTACTTTTCATTTTTCCCTCGACTCCAAACGTCAATCTTCGAGTGCTATTGAAAGATATAGAAAGGCAATTCAGAGAAAATTCTTGAACTGTTCATATAAGTGTTGCGATTCATGATCTCATCTATCAAACTTCGAAATCAATGAATGACAGTCTGATCCGTGTTTAACTGGAGGTACTTGTGAAGACCATATCGACAGGTATGTCTGTGATTGTACAACGCATTATTTATGAATTAGTAAAGTTTCTTCAACTGTATATTGCAGTATCTGGTATAGCTTCTTTTCAGACTGTGACAGTCTTAAATTCATCAGTTTATCACTGGTGTATATTGACAGTGAAATTTAAGCAGCTTAAGCATCCCTTCTGGATGTCTCTCTCTCGATATAAAATTGCAATCGCTATGATTAATGCCAAAAATATTTCAAGAAAGGGAGTATTCTGTCCGTGTCAGTTTCTTGGATAAATTTGAAAATCTACGGTTTGCGTGAAATACTGTTGATGTGACGGTGGTTTCTCTATCCAACGTAGATGTGGACGAATGCCTGTCTGACCCGTGTTTGAATGGTGGAACGTGTGAAGACTTGGTTGGTGGATATATGTGTCACTGTGTGACGCCATACCAGGGAGTTCACTGTGAGATTGGTATATATTCTCTAATTTCTCTTTTTAAGTGCTTACTCGCATACGCAAATTTTGACGGCCCATACATTTCACATCGATATCACTGTATAGGAAAATTAAAACATCTTTCATAAATCACATCAAATCTTTTGCTGAAAATTTATTTCATCATGAGAAACTTTGGGTTTACTCTCTTTACTCTCTACACAGCCCCCGTAAATAAAATGTTTCTTGTCCTTGGCTGGATCAAAAAATTATGAGGTCATGTGAATTTTTTCTTCTTCTTATTTTCGGCAAACCCTCTTCTTTATTTGGAGGGGAGAATCAAACATGGTCGTCATAAAGTAAAGTGGCTGCCACCAAAAGAATAAATCCCTGATGAACATTTACATTCATTTATTCAACATTATCAATTGATCCATAACATGTCTTTACATGCAGATGCTATGTTTCTGCTAGTTCGAATTTGCACAATTCAGTGTACATAAGTACAGACAGTATGTCCTGGGACTGAAACTCTGGATATATCCAAGCTCACATTCTGTCTAATATCAGTTATTTTTGTTCAAAACTTTTAAAAGTCGTGACGTACATGTTTTCACATGACGCGCGCGATGATGGATAACAAAACGCTTTTTTGGCATTACGGTAATCCGCTAAAATGACCCCAGGCATCAAAACAAACGTTGCAATTACTTTTCAAAGCTCAAGAGGGCTCAATTCGCGATACAAGTTTGAACTTGAAGGGATATGTCTCTCTTTAATGCCCAACTTTGAAGGTGAATTCGTTGCTTTATATGGTAAGGTGTAATATTCTAAGTATTACTGTTTCCCGGTGCATTACTAATCCCACTCTAAGTACTCAACATCCTCGTATGGCAATACTCACCATTGAAGTCTTTTTCTTCCACCCGCAGAAAACACATGCTTACCAAATCCATGCCTGAATGACGGCACCTGCATTTACAACGTCGCTCATGAAAATCACACCTGCAGCTGTGTGCCCGGATTTACCGGCACGAAGTGTGAAATCAGTAAGTTTTACATCATTCCGTTGCGGTATTTCAAAAACCACTGTTTGGTTTGAGCTAGCAACATCACAGATCCTTTGACCTTTTCACACAAACTGATATGTTACAGAACTGTTAATCCCAAAGGATGTCATTATTGCTATCCTCATGATAAATCTGTAGTAACCACATTAATTGTTATTAACCGACTAGCACATTTTAAGCTGAAATGAAGGCAGGTGAAAAGGAAAAAAAAGAGATTTCATAAATACGCCAGAGACCTAGATTTTTTTCCCGAGGGCCTGTGGTTACACAAGCTAGGATAGTTCACGGCACAAATCTCAAGAGCATTGATTTTGCAGATATTCTAGCTGTTTATCCATAAAGAAAATTCAATCAGTGTTAAAAACACAAATATCTCAATTCTGAACACCTAAATACCGTCGATCCGTCGTGTTTCAGTGACTTTTTATGTCAGAAATATTGTTTCTGTGGCCGAGTACTGCAGCAAGGCGGCACATGAATTAAGCAAATACACCGAGGCGCGTATGTTCATTAACGGAACAATATCACACTGAAGGGACGCGAGACAATCGCTTCTTTACTTTCGTCGACTCCTGAAAGTGAGGGCGTTGTCATGCATAATGGAAAAATGTTGCCCCATCCTAGAGTTAAGTTAAGTTAAACTAAGAGTAATTAGGAGTGCTGGCTAGAGTTATCAAAACGATGCAGTAAATTGTAACTCCTGTAAAGGGATTGTTCTACGTATTTTGGTAACAGACATAATCAACCTTTCCTCCTATTTTAGTGAGATTGTTGCAGCAGTGCTGTCTCTGCCTAACAAACAGTGTGCATTGCAGCATGTTTGAACTTCAAACATGTATGTTTCCGTACGACATTAATGTAGATTTAGGTCCGGACTCGTATCCTATTCACAATAACAGAGTGGATACCTCGTATATTTCTTTCGATTTTTGTGCATGCAGTCAACGATTGGCACCCCTTTTGCTCTTATGCTCTTATGAGAAGAAAAATATGCAAATGACGAATACAAAGAAACATACATTTGATCACAAAGATATAGGAACAGTGGATGGAGACTAATTGTCATGACAACGACAGAAGGGTATGCCCGTTTTCTAATTTGCAGACATCGACGACTGTTTTCCTGGAGCATGCTATGGTGGTGTTTGTATTGATGGCATCAATGCATACCATTGCAACTGCAGTGCAATGAACGGTGAGTAAAGAGAACAAAACCCAACTTTGTGACGTAAGGCAAAATAAACAAATATGCGTGTTTAAGTTAAACCGACCGACCTTTCATTATAGAACTCTATGACCCTAATCTAATTTTTCTCCTTTTTTCCCAAATACATGCATAATTTTGCAAGATTTTGCTTTTTATGGGCCGCATTCCGTTAACTAGTTTTAAAAGCCACGAACAATTATGCAGTTATGAAACGAAATTCGAGGGCGCCCTAACCTATTTGCCGAAGATATGTCAACGGCCTTAAGTTGATTCTATTGTTCATCTCCAAAGCCCAAGAGGCCCTCGATCAGTGATTTCAGACTAAAACCCCAGTATAATAAGTAGTATTTAGGCTTATGGCTATCAGCTTAGTTTTTAATTCCAAAGAAAACTGGGGTTTTTTAACAACTTAGAACACGAAGTTACAAGGTATTGTTCATGATCAGTATCCACCATGTGTCTCCGGGATAATCTTAATTTTGCTCTCATAAAAATAAATCTCCACCGCGCTTTTATCTGCTGTGAACCGACCTTGCCCAAGGTACACTCGTCTTTTCACCTTGTGACTATTTCTCGGCCGTAGAGTGAACAGCCCCGTTTTTGGTCTTTTTCTGATTTTCTTGCCTTGGTGGTATTTTCAATAAGACTAGTCAAGAATTCCAAGTCTGCATCTGATATCGTCACATCGTCTACCTGTGACCCGAAGAACGCTTAGCCCATTGACAACTAAATACGTATTAAAGTACACAAACACAAATCTACGCTGTTAAACAAAAGCTCAGAGTTAGTTTCAAAATGCCGCCACCAACACAAATATTATTTTTCAAATTTTAACACCATCTACAAAGAGAATGGTACGTTTCCGACCATATATATGAGAGTTTTGAGCTAAGATTCCTTTCACTTCTTCCGTCTGAAGATTGTAGGATGCATGAAACTTAAGTAACAGATATCATTACTATGTACTTGAAGTAATTTTTGTTATTATTTATAACGCTCTGCTTTAGCATCGAGCACTGTAATTTCCCAAGAGGACGTCTATATACTTCGATATATATATATATATATATATATATATATATATATATATATATATATATATATATATATATATATATATTATATATATATATGTGTGTTGTGTGTGTGTGACACTCATCTACCTCTTACAAACATGTAGTGATGAATATCTCAAGTACTTCTCGCTTTACTTACATGTCAGCAGCTTTTTATCGACAGGCATTGATTTAATAAATACCGCTTGGAACAAATGGGCGATCCAGTCTAGCACTCACGATTACAACTATGCAAGCCGAGCAGTCGATGACGTCATCAACCCAGATGCACTGGAGGGCCTTTCCTGTGCGGTCACCAGCAATGTTACTGGCGAAGAGAGTTGGTGGAAGGTTGACCTGGGTCAAGTTTCGTGTGTCGCTAGAGTTATCATCTCAAACAGACAAGATTGCTGTGGTAAGAAAACCTTGTTAACCGGAGAGAGTATTGTAAATTGCAGAACGATGCTAAATACATTGAGTGAGGGAGAGAGAGGGAGAGAGGGGGAGAGTCAGACAGACAAACAGATAGACAGACAGAGACAGATTGTCAATGTGAAGAGTACACTATATAGCGAAGTACTTGCAAGCGATTATACAGTCGATCACATGATATAGGCAGACATGCTGGTTGATGGGTGATCATGTCACCAGACTATTCACAGATGATTTGGAGTGTTCAAATATATCGTAATCTCGTTGAAATAAAACTTGATTTTTGACCATTGTAAAGCTTTTGCCAAAATTACTCTGTTCATTATCTATGGAAGTTCATTGCTGTCTGAACTAAATGCCATCGAAATCCTAGAACATTGTGTCCCCACGTACTGTCATAGAGATACGTTGCAAACATGATGTGTTCAAGGCCATCGATCATGTCGATTGAACTTTTAAAATGCTGGTGTTACATTTGGGATGTAGCTAAACAAATGTCTCACGCAAGAACCAGAAAATATTATTATCATTACGAAAAAAAACACAATATAATGTACTTGCCAAGGAGGGCTAAGGTTAGAGTTACTTTTGCAGTTGATGCAACACTGCACTGTACAAAGACATTAGACTTTGGAAGAAATCTTCGAATAAAGAGGTCGAGGAGATTGGGAAGCCTATGGATCAGAGTGGCCTTTTATTACTTCCAAGGGTCTCAAAGGCTACCAAAACTTTAGAATGGCCCCGTCAAGTGACCTGGTCGAAACTTTCAGATCGATTTTATTATTTGCAACCTGAAACCATAAATGAAAATGTAATAAAAGTAACAGATTTGTCCACTGTCTGACAATAAAATAGCCGACAGCAGTTCACAATGCGTTTTCGATTCTGTAAACACTGTCAGTGTTTTTATTTTTATTCGGCAGATGATAGTATCTTTGGAACAGAATTGCGGGTTTCCAGTCACTACGACATGTCAGATCCAAATATCTGTGGTACCATACATGAGCCGATGGCCAATGATGGGATGATCAGCCTGGAATGCGCTCTTGGCGCCGTCGGTAGATACCTTGAGGTTCGTTTACCCCGAGATGAGGAAAGGTTAGCTTTGTGTGAGGTCAAGGTCATGGTACCAGGTGAGAAAATTCAGTTCGGGGTCAAATGACATTGTGTTTGAAATGCAGAATATCTCTGAAAGCAATTAAAGAGATACGAGACAATTAATTAACTATATCTAATAATCTTTTCATCTTCTCTATCCTGAAATGTTCTTCACTTGTGTGACAAATAAAACAATATACATAAAAATAGGCAATATAGGTCATTTCAAAAACGTTTCAATTGTTCATACCATAGAAGCATTTGCATAACTATCGCTCAAGTCAACAAAGAGCGTATTTCGATTTGTAATCTAACATTAATGATGTATTAATATATTAATGATTAATGATGTAATTACTTTAGACATGAACGGTGTTTGCGAAGACGAGACACCTTGTTTTGGAGGATCATGTGACGCCTCTGTCGACTCACAGTACACGTGCGATTGCAACCAGGGTACGTATTGATCCAAGTTATGACATATAAAAATTATTTTAATGTTGTCCTCAAAGAAAGCCTGCAATCTCGTGAAGGGACTTTCAAGTCTTTCTCGCGATGAAAGTATTCATCATGATGGGAACTAACGGTTTTTTGTTTCAGTTTTTCTTTGTTCTTTTTTTGCGATCACCTCATTGTAGAGAGAAAAAGTATGGAAAGAGTTATAAGTTGAATTACGTTATAATAATATCCGTTATAATTGGAGGGTGTCAAAGACCAAAAATTATCATTTACTGATTTTCTGTTGTTTTTTCTGTTTTTGGGGTTTTTTTGTTCGTTTTTGGTTTTTACGTTTTCTGAATACTTCTAGTTTATGAATCCTTGACTTTTACGACGTTAACCTCTGACAATCAACCTTATATAACTTTTCAAACGCTTTTGCGAACTTTGACTTTTGACATTATCAAAGTCTCTCCATCCACAATTTGAATATAAAAAAGTTAAAAGTGCAATAAGGTATGAAGTTGTAAAGAGCATAACAAGCCAGCTTGTCTGTGTATTATTCCCTCCACTACTGTCCTCCTTCCTTCACCAAAGAGGTATGTCGACCGCAAATCATCGGGGGCCCTAGGGTGTTGGTAAAAGGTGTTCGTATTCGCGGCTGGCGGGAGGCCAAGTTTGTTGTTGCGTTTTTCGTATTTATTGTTTTACGTAGCTGACAATTCGAAAAATGCGAGGTGGGCGACAAGATTCGCTTGTTTTCAGAGATTTGCCGATAGTTACGGCAAAGTCACGTGAGAGGAGAGGGATTTTGTAGCTTTTTCACTGAAAAAGGGCAAGGGCAAATCTTCCTAGGGAGCGTGAATTTTCATCTTTTACCAGAAAGTCATTTGCGAACACGTCTCGCTTTTCCCTCGAAATTTACTTTTGTTAAAAATCTTACTTAACCATTACATTTTCGTTTACAATTTCTCGAAGTCGGTTGGTTGGCTGCACCTGTACATGTAAAGTCCTTTGAATTCTTACAATATTAAGCTGATTGACTTCTTGAGTCATGGTTTCATTCAAATCCATTATTCTTATGGAAATCTATGTCAGTTTCAATTTCTGCTATCTACTTGGACTGCCAGCAGGCACCAGTATAAATCGAATGGTTGAAAATGTAAGCTGACGAAGTGATGCGCGAAAATTTTACCGTGTCTTGGAAAACTATCAGCAGAGCACAACTAACAAACTAATGCAGTCCGTGTAAAGTTTAGAAGCGATAAAATTCTCGTGGCTGATGATATCATCATTATCCTTCAGCATGTGACCTAGCCCTATTCCGGAAATGCTCGACTGGCAGATGTTCAGAGGGGGCACCGCCCTATTAAATGCCGGATGTCACGATCCATCATTGGAGCAAAAAATTCAATATACCAAACATTAAAGCACCTTTGCAATCTCTCATTTCAAATAGTGACAGAAAATGTGGCTATAGGGAGGTTGACTTGGCAATCGAGTACGCACGGTCCTGGTCGCGCTGAGAAGGCTGTTGATGGGGATACTAACCCTTTCTACTTTGCCGGTAAATGTACTCACAGCGCCTTCGGTGATGCCCATCCGTGGTGGAGAGTTGATCTAGCTGAACCTCATTGCGTCAAGAAGGTCACGATTTTTACAAGAGGGGACTGTTGTGGTAAGTCATTATTTCTCTGTTGTATAATTTAAAGAAAATGTTGAGTGCGGAGGGCACTGTGAACATTAGTAGATGGTTGCTTTCTCATCTTGCCTTGTATTGATGTTTAGCCTCTTCTAATGTTCACACGCGTGCCCTCATAGCCTCAATTTACAATAGGTATGCCTTCATGTGAAAAAATAGGCCCAAAATTTATTGTTAAACAATGATATAATATGTCAAATTAAAACATTTCAGTGCATTGGTCCATGGCTTTAGATACACGTACAACTGTCCTGCGCTTTAAATCATCGACCTGTATTGTTCTTTCTCACCAACATTTAACAAATCAAGGTGACCATCTATAGATTCATGGCACAGTCAAGCTTCCACTCGTTCGCCATGAATGATTTTGCGCAAGTGTTGCTGTACTGTTACATCCCTGGCGGGAATTATTGGACACTGACCGCGATGAGAACAGTTTGTACATTTCCTGCACCACCATGCTTACTTGGAGTAAGGAGTCGTTTTAGAACCACAACTTTTCTCTTCCAGACGAGCGTCTTGCTGGTGGTAAGGTGTTTGTCAGTAAAAATGCAGCCTTGACTGATACTACACAGTGCGGTCCAACAATCTCATATTCCATGTCACAACAGAATAGCATCGATTTCAATTGCAACCCAGGAAGCGTCGGCCGTTTTGTTCACTTCAAGCAAACTAATCAGGGAATTATATCGTTGTGTGAGGTCAGGGTCTTCGCTCCAGGTAAGCTTTTGAGGTACACCCCGTGGACAGAAAACAACTTTTAATTTCCTACATGTTCACCCGTTTACAAAAGTTGATAAATTTATTGAAGTTTTGAATACAAAGTCCATACAGGGTAAAAGGATCGCAAGGATCTTAACTCGGTCAGTATTCCCTATCGCAGTGAACATCAAAAATATATTTATGTGTGACAAAGGCAAGGTGCTTGAATCTCAAGTAACATGTACAAATACATTGGAATTTGAACTTAATATATATGTGTGTATAAAAAGAGAGAGAGAATATATGTGTGTGTATAACAGAGAGAGAGAGAGAGAGAGAGAGAGAGAGAGAGAGAGAGAGAGAGAGAGAGAGAGGGAGGGAGGGGGGAGGGAGGGAGGGAGGGAGGGAGATTTCCAAAACAGCAGTATAGTTCAAGTGGGCGATCGATGCACTTCGGGATATTTCCCAGGATGAATATATTTTACCAAGCAAATTCAACAACATTGATGTTCAAGTTACTCATATTATCTGTCAGTTTATACTATACCTATGCTGCAATATTTGATGTAATTGTACTAACGGAAATTGGCTAAATATTGACTTTTTCAATATGCTTGGCAATTGTTAAGTCCACGTTGTATTCCACGGTTTATTGGCAGTCAGGGGAAGATACCAACCGGTAATGATGTGGAAACCCACGCTGATGCCCAGGCGTACTGCGCGGCACAATCTGTTGGGGGACATTTAGCCAGACTTACAAGCCTTGATCAACACGACTACGTAGTCGGACTTATCAGGCAGTCTGAACGAGAACTTGAAGATGAAGCAGGTACTGATACATATAATTATTCAGATGAGAATAACAAAGTCTGTCTGGTATGGACAAACAATATGCCTATTGATTTCAGTCACCATTTCACAGTAATGTTCCTGCCCTGTCGTCAATATAATTGGTATATTTTAGATTATTATAAAGGTAGTATGCGCCTCGAAAGTGAAATACTTAAACGTTTGCTCAAACTTTCATTAAGGTATCTTTCAACCATTCTTTTTTCCAAAATAAAAATAAAAATCGTGGGTCATCGTGCTAGAGAAACAAATAACTCAAGATTTACCGATATTTAAAATTCAACTCAATGGAAAAAAACAAAATTTTCGAATTTCGAAAAACTAAGCTGGTGAGAAGTTTTCTTACACCAAGAGCTTTGAAATATCTGTCCCCGAGGCGCATTCTACCTTAATAAGCAGTGCAATATACATTTTGTTGAGACTATGTCTATAGGTCATGGGAAGATCTTTAAATACATGAAAATTAAGGTTTTTAGACTGAAAGTATTTGAAACAAGGTCTAAAAAGGTAAAAACATAACTCTTCGGAGCGATCCGAACATACCATTCTTCTAAGAGTTACAATTACTAGATATGACTATGACCATGTCCTTCGATCACGTGTCCACCTGTGCAAGCAGCCCAGGAAAGGTCGACGCAAGAAAATTGCGCAAGCGCAGTCAGTAGAGTCAGTTCCCAAAATGTTTTAGTCATTAACATCCAACAGCCTTAAATAAGTGGAGCAAACGACACTGACTGAATTTCAGTACAAATTTTCTTTTCTACTGGCTTTTATTATTACAACTGTGTACCGCTCTCTTTGCATTGCCGTTGATGCAACTTGTCCTTTCACACTGTCAGATTATTGGTGGGTTGCTGGCAGCTATCAAGTAGATCAAGGTTGGAATTTCTCCGACAACTCAACTCTCTTCTTCACAGCATGGCACGCTAATGGTACAAGTGTCTTGGACGAAGCTCGCTGCCTAAGACTGTCGTAAGTATCTTGCACATGTCTTTATGTAAATATTTGAGCACACTGTATTGCTTTCCTTATATGCTATGATTAAGCAATAAAGCACACCCAGCGATGGTATATCACGAGATTTTGACCAGTTCACGACATATATGCACGAGCGATAGCGAGTGCATATATGAAGTGAAATGGTCAAAATCGAGTGGTATACCGTCGCTGGGTGTGATTTATTGCTATTATATCATAACAGTATATTGAAATTCTGGCGTTGAACGTCATAAAAGGACTTTTCCTCAAGCTGAGAGCTAGTGCGCGTGCAAGCCGTGGTATATTGCCAATATACCACGGTTCTTTTCGCGTCTCGACCAATCAGATCGCTGTATTTGCACAATCAATATACTGGTATGATATAATATGTGATATATAATGCATGCAAGCGGTCCATATGTGAATATCTATATAAATATTCAGCATGAAATATTCTGAACAACCCATATATAAAGACAACGTTTTTACATGCGTTGTTCATCATGTGCATGTCCTATATATGTGCATTTGTGTCATGACGTACGTACACACACACACACAAACGCACATACATACATACATACATACATACATACATACATACATACATACATACATACATACATACATACATACATACATACATACATACATACATACATACGTATGCATGCGTGTGTGTGTATATATATATATATATATATATATATATATATATATATATATATATATATATATGTATATATATATAATTTAATATTCAATGATACAAAAGTTCTGCATCAGATTTTACAGTTTGCACAATGTGTGAAGTTGCAATCCTATTTCTCTTCGTTTTACAGAAAACAACAGGATTATCAATGGGATGCTGCTCTGTGTTCAGAGTCTGCATACTTTGTTTGCCGATATGGTTGAAGCGTAAATGTCAAGTTCAACTAAAACTTCGGTGTTATATATATATATATATATATATATATATATATATATATATATATATATATATATATATATATATATATATATATATATATATATATATATATATATATATATATATATATATATATATATATACACTGTTTATATACTGTATATATCCTATAAATTCGGAAATCTTCACGGTGTAAAACAGCGCTCAACACCTGTATGGCAGAGCGATTTACGGTAAAAATTGATAACAAGTAGAAAACAGTATAATAATGTATGTACTGATATATATATATATATATACAACAAAATACGTAGACTATAGTAGAACCTTCAGGTCGTATTGTTCTAATGTCTTCCTTACTTCCAATCCAAAAAGAACGTATTTAAAGCAAAGTTTCGATGTGGCAAAAGACGATAATTACATGACGAAACGAGCGAGATATGAAACCATGGCATGGAAAATTAGTTTTGAACGGGGTCATATACATTTAGTCCTTGAGGATATATCGTTACCATTTTGTTTATCCATAAGCTTTCTAATTGTTTTAATGTCTCCGTGTTGGGATTAGGTGAACGACAGATGATCGTTGCTGTTAAAGTATAATCACATAAAGAATGTCCTGACATCCTGAAGTGAGTGAGGTACAACATATGGGGATCTGTCTTTGCTGTTCGTTTTGATATTGGAACGATGTCCGTTCATTCTCTTATGAAAAGGTTGTGTGGTCTGGCCAATATACTGAATATTACAGGTACGGTATGTTAGGGCGTATATTACGTCAGTAGATTTACAATTTACATGATCTTCAATGCGAAAAGATTTTGGATTGAACAAATTTCGTATTTTGTATCAGAGCGTAGCAAGCAAGTCTTGCAGTGTAGCAAGGTTTGCATCCCCAGATGACCTGTTCTGACTTTGCATGTTTAATTTTGATAAGGTGTAGAATGCTACCGATAGTGGCTGGTTTACGATACGCAATAATGGGTGGTTTTGGCATCACCTGTTTCATACGCGTTGATGAGTGGAAGATGAATTGGTTTTCAGCGCTGATTTTCTTTAGATTAGGTTGACGTGGATCGTACATAGTAAGCTAGGGTATTTGTTCAATTTAATATAAGCTTGTATATATATATATATATATATATATATATATATATATATATATATATATATATATATATATACAAAATGTATACACAAAATGTATACAATGTGCCCTCCCGGTTATCACCATAATGGCTTTATGGCAACCTCTGAACTTGGGCACAGAGAGTATATATACAGAGAGTATATATATATATATATATATATATATATATATATATATACTAGTATATATATATATATATATATATATATTAATACTTTATTTCTAGAACCAGCTCATATGACACACTAAATGTTTTAAAAAAAGACTAAAAGACTTACAAAGCGAGGATTTAAACGCAATCTCTGTACAATATTTTCCAAAAAGCACATAAGACGCACATACATAGACAACGTAGCACCAATCAGAGAATTTTCACTTTTTTCCAATCGTAGATAATACTTGGATCGCAAAGTGCGTTGCTTGCTTTCAAAAGTCATGATATTATTATTTACAAAAGTACTTGTGAAACTTAGTATGCGGTCAACCCGTAACAGGATTCTGAATTTTTTGTGAAAAGACGCCATAAGTGCGAACACTACATAATGCAATAAGCTTGAAACAGAATTATTTTGACTAAATAAGAACAGTTCCAAAATTGGCGAACATAAGAATTGGCAGTCGTAATATAAAAAGATCTCATCTGACGCTTCATGTCATCGATATCATTACCCATGCAATTCAAAATTACTCCAAGGTATGAATGGTTATCAACAAAAGACAAAATGGTGTTATTAAGGTATACATGAGCGAACTGGAAAACGCTCAGATAAAACAGATCCCCATTCGACACAAAACTCTTGATGTCTGTACCAATATGTTACGATTCTAACTATGAAAACAGATACGCCTCCATATAGGAATTTACGAAAAAATGTCCAGTCATTCACTCTATCGAACGCCTTAGTGGCGTCTAAAAAGCAAAGAAACACGGAACTATTATGACGATTGTGAAAATCAACAACTTCTTTCAAAAGGAAAACACACATATCAGTATAGAGTGACTTTCTTTAAACCCGAATTGGTGGTCAGTGGAATTGAGCAACCTGTCACATTTGTTAAGAATCAAAATTTTATACAACTTTGAAATAACTGTTGCCAATGGCGATTGGACTATAATTACTTGGGTCAGTCACGTCACCGTTTTTGTTTTTAACAAGAGGGATCAAAATTGTGTCAAACATACGGGGAGGTAAATACCCATGGATATGTGAAGCTGTAAACATGATAGAAAGAAGAATATGAAGACGCTGATGCGTGTATTTCAGATGCTCCTCCACTAGACCATCGGGTCCGGAAGCTTTGGCACTTGCTAACCTAGTAACAGAATCACTGATGGCTGTTGGAGAAATGATTATTTCTTCATCAAAAGTAATCGTAGAAAAACTATCCTGTACATATGGTTCATTACTACAATCTGAAGCAGACGATAATAACTCTGCAAAATGATCACGCCACATTTTTGCAATATCACAATGCCCACTGCAACCTCCAATAGATGAAGACAAAGATACAGACTTAGCATTTTTCTAAAATTGCTTAACATTTTTGTTTCAAAGATTGTCAGCCAGAGCATCCGCTCTCATCTGAGACTCGTCATCTCTACAAATCTTAAATGCATATTTGAACTTAGCTCGAGTCGTCCTCATAATATCAAAAATCGGACCGCGACGAGGGCTGCCACTGTCTCTCCACAAAAGGAAGGCATCGCGGGCAAAGTACAACAAAGTACTGCAAAGTACAACAAGCGAACGACAATTTGTTTTGCGCAGAAAGGATGCGCAGTAAGTAAAATGACGTCATCCATGTAATATCAAATGCAGAGGGCATCATCACATTCGCAGAGGGCATCATCACGTTCTTTTAAATGTCACGTGAGTCGTGTTTAACCAATGGCAGTGCACGCTGAATGAGTGAGGTGTAATAATAAACCATATCACCCGTTTCACCAACGTACATATGTGTTCGCACTGTTCACAGTAAATTCCGTATATTACATTCGTTGACTTGCATTTTACATGCATTACGATTCTGAAAGTGGTGTTGTCTGGTCCTAGGAAAGTGGACGTTGTTTTCATGTACTTGCAACTCGCACATCGTGTTGTTTGACATTGGTATGACCCTGGTTTCTGCTGGTTGAACAGTATTTATCTCTCTATCACAAAAATACAACGTATCTTATAGTACACTGATAGAGTCATCAACAGCAGTTGGACAGTCTATTTCTTTGAAAGTCTTCATGCTCTATTTAGGCCAAAAAAATGTTTCTGGTTTGACATTCAGCGAAAGCGGCAGCGCAGTTTTCCTTTCTCTTTCTTATTTTCCCTTTCTTTTTTTATTGCTAACAATGCCGGTTTGGCAGAACTGATGCAACGATTACTGGCTGCATAATACTTCCGTTTTCTTTTTCTTTTTTTGCATTTTTGGACATGCAAACAGGGATATCGAAGATAGCTGTACTGATAAGTATGTAACCGAAAAAAGACATGACGCGCAGGTTTTGAAATGACACGCGAAACAGTGCTTTTTTGGCCTTACCTTCTTTTTTAATATTCGAAAGTGAGTACTAAAGAAAATGTATGTAAGGGAGTATCAGACAAAACGGGCTGTCTGACAAAAATCATTTTACTTGTAGCCTATGGAGTCTCTTAGCCAAATCCCTGCAGCTCAAGGAGATCACACACTGCGTTTGATGGGGATTTCCTATTCGGTTTTCCTCTACCGCAATTGCAATTGAGATTAATTATTCTGAAACATTCAATATGGTGAAGCATCTTCTTTTTGCCGATTGTTTTCTCATGATTGAAAAATAAATGTGCGTTTTGATAAATAAGCCTCAGCTTGTCATATTCAATGATCCCAGCACGTCACTATTAAAATTTAATGATATGTATATTCACAAGTTTGAATCTAGTAGTCGGTTGTTTACATTATTCATTTTGTTGTACAAAGTATTTACAAATGTAATACTGCTTACATCTCTATTGTTATACGTTTTGTTTTTCATTATTGTGTTGGTTTGGTAGCCACGAATGTGTTTTACATGAATTATTACAAATAAAGTTTGAACTAGAAGAAAACGTGCATGAATTATGCATATCATCGATAAAATGTATAACTGTAAACTTAGACGAAATAAGGTATATATATGTATCGCCGTTTTAACTTCTCTTTCGTCTCAATGTAGACTTTTGTCCGATGAATGTCAATAAATATAGACTTGACGGACGTGTTTGCCTCTAGCACGGTTCGACTAAGCATTTGGAGAAAATGTAGACTTTGACGCCTGTCATTTGGCCAAAATGTTGACTACTCATCCGTCCCCTATTTGAAGAAAAATTCTAGAATCTGTGCTTTGTACTTCGAGCTGTCCAGGTACACCTGCACCTACATCAGATGTGAATTCACCCACTCCCTCCCCGGGAGTGAGTAGATTGCGTCCGCACGTGCGTTAAACTGGAAGATCCGTCGCTCGAGGGCGCTCTCTACGAGAGGAGCGTAGGAAGCGTCCTCGACTGAAGGATCTTTCAGTCTACACGTGCGTAGGTTTCCATAGTTTTCGGGGGAAACAAACTTTTCAGCAGTATTTTCCATTGTTGGCGATATTGTGCTGAAAAACCAAGCCATGACTTTTAAAAACACAACCATCGAACCGTTGTGGTGACGTTCAACGACGCCCTTTTGAAGCATATAGTTATACACGTATATGTGTGTATGGTTGATGAAAATACTGTCAAATATACATGTTATGTAGGTCATTTCCCCACACTCATCATGACCTGAGTTCAATTAGTCTAGAACATTCTCAAGGTCACTGCCCTTGATGACCTCACAACCTTGAATTCAATTAGTCATGTTTGGAATGTTCTGGAAAGTTGATTAGTTGTGTAAGAGAGATAATTTTAGAACAGTAATTAGCATGTCAATAAAAGTTCTAGATTGTTCTTATATGCCTTTATAAAGGGACGTGCACAGCTTCCAGTCAGACTTTTGGGATCGTGTCTCTTGTGTGTTACTAAACTCCAGCAGTAGTCATTCTCAAGACTTTTCAAGACCTTCACTGTCAACGCTGGATTTATACTGTGGACTTTGTGCAGCTTCAAGCCTGCAAGCCAAAGGACTGTTCATTCATCCGACTGACTGTTACAACTCTGAGACTGGAGCTTTGCCGTCCCAGCTGAGATAAGTAGTCTGTACACTTTTAAAGCTTGTACTCTATCCCTGACTTAGCAATTAGTTTTATTTTTGTAATAAATTCTGTTTAAACGTAACTGCTGAGTTCACCCTTTTGTTCGTATCTCTCTGCACGTAACAAATTGGGGGCTCGTCCGGGATTCGAATATTTTGAGCCGTTTGACAACATTTTGACAGCCTTTTCAAAACTACTGTATACTGTGAACTCAGCGAAATTTAATCATGGCGGAATTTAAACCAGACGAATTATGGTGACCTTGATCAGGACACATTTAATTCCCTCAGAAAAGACAACGTCATAACACTGGCCAATTTCCTTAAAGTAGAAGTCAAAAGATCTATGCGCAAGAGGGAAATACAGTACCGTATTGCCAAACATCTAGTTGATTTAGGCCAATTTGAGGAATCCACCTTGAAAGATTATGAGCCCGAGTCTACCTTTGAACTAGAAAATTAGAATTAGAAATGCAGACAAATTTGGAGATCAAGAACTAGAATTACAAATGAGAGAGAAAGAATTACAAATGGAAGAAAGACAGAGAGAAAAGGAGAGAGAATTGGAAGAACATCGACTACAGTTAGAAATGAGACGTTTTAGAGCTTGGACAGTCAGGAAAATTCTTCCCTTCAGACAAGTTTGACATCACTAAGCATTTCAGGTTAGTTCCCCCTTTCCAAGAAAAGGATGTTGATAAATATTTCCTCCATTTTGAGAAAATTGCTCAGAGTCTGAATTGGCCTAAGGAGTCCTGGTCTATGCTTTTGCAGAGTGCTTTGGTGGGTAAAGCCAGAGAAATTTACATTCATTGTCAGTAGAGCAGGCTTCAGATTATGATTCTGTGAAGGAATTAATTCTCAAGGGCTATGAGTTGGTGCCTGAAGCTTACCGTCAGAAATTTAGGGATTGTGAGAAGGTGAAGGATCAAACTTATGTTGAATTTGCTCGAACAAAAGAACAACTGTTTGACCGTTGGTGCTCTTCTGAAAAGGTCAGTCAGAATTATGACAAATTACGACAGCTTGTTTTGATTGAGGAATTTAAAAGGTGCATCCGGAGTGACATCAAGACGTTTATCAATGAACAAAAGGCAGATACATTAGAGGTTGCTGCACGTTTGGCCGATGATTACTCATTGACTCACAAATCTTCATTTCTCAGCAAACCATCCCAGTCCTTTTCCTACAGAAACAATGCAGGTAAATTTAACTCCTCCTTTTCATCCAAGAATTTCTCAAAGGAGAGTAGGAAATCAAATGACAACAGTTCACAAAATTTAAGTAACACTCCCACATCATCAGATCCCAAGTCTCAATCTCCTTCTGACAAACAGTTTGGTACACTTTCTTGTAATTATTGTAAGAAAGACGGCCATTTAATGTCAGAGTGTTTCAAATTGAAAAGAAAACGTGAAGGTCAAAGTGGTCAAAGTGGATCTAAGCCAACCGGCTTTATTTCTTCATCAACTCAATTAGAGTCTAATAATGTGTGCAACACATTTTCTGAGGTTAACCCCTCTTATCCCCAATTAATGAGGTCAAGGTCAATTCTTCTCAAGATAGCATTATGGGTATTTTCGAGCCATTTATTCATAATGGTTTTATATCACTTTCTAGTGATTTCTCTTCCGCTACCCTGTCAAAATTTTAAGAGATACCGGGGCTTCCCAGTCTCTTTTGTTGGCAGATACCCTGCCGTTTTCTGAAAAGTCATTTTCAGGTTCTAAAGTTCTTATTAAGGGGGTAGATTGTAATGACTACATTCCTGTTCCTCTCCATAATGTCTATTTGTCTTCGGACTTTGTTTCTGGACCTGTGGCTTTAGGTATTAGGCCTTTTTTTGCCTTTTGAAGGGATTCACCTTCTTCTTGAAACGACCTTGCTGGGGACAAGGTCATTACTAATCCACTTGTGACTGATAATCCTAGTTTAGATCAGGATCCAGAGCCAATTGAACAAGAGATACCCGATTTATTTCCTTCATGTGCCATTACTCGAGCCATGTCAAAGAAAACTTCCGAGAATCAAAATACTCTCAAAATAATGTCACAGATGTTGACTTAAATGACAACCTTTCTCAGTCAGGTGTTTGACACGGATCATTCCGTTATCCCTCGTGGATTTGAAACTTCCAGTAAAACTTCTGCTGACCAAAGTCAGACATTTTCTAGATCAAATCTCATTGCAGAACAACACAAAGACCCAGATATTTTGTGCTTGTTTGACAGGGTAGATGATGAAGATAAAACTTCAGATAGCTCTGTTTCCTATTATACAAAATCTGGTATTCTCATGCGTAAATGGAGACCTCCAGATGTTTTGGTTGATGACGATTGGGCTATAAAACATCAAATTGTGGTTCCAAAGCCCTATCGTGCTGAAATATTGCGCCTGGCCCATGAAACGCCCTGGGCTGGTCATTTGGGAGTAAGGAAAACTTATCATAAAATTCTCAGTCACTTTTATTGGCCTAATCTCAGGCAGGATGTAGCACATTTCTGTAAAACTTGTCACACATGTCAAATGGTAGGAAAGCCAATCAGACCATTCCAAAGGCCCCTTTACACCAATTCCTGCATTTCAAGAACCATTTAGTAGGATACTAATAGACTGTGTTGGGCCCCTACCAAAAACAAGATCAGGAAATGAGTATATGTTGACAATTATGTGTACATCAACCCGGTTCCCAGAAGCCATACCACTGAGAACATAAAGACAAAGACTATAGTGAGAGCTTTAGTCAAATTTTTCACTTTATTTGGCCTCCCTAAATGTGTCCAGTCCGATCAAGGCTCCAACTTTATGTCTGGTATTTTTCAACAAGTAATGGATCAGCTAGGCATTAAACAGTATAGGTCATCCGCCTATCATCCAGAAAGTCAGGGTGCTCTTGAGAGATTTCATCAAACTTTGAAAAACATGATTAGGACCTACTGTTTTGACACAGAGAAGCAGTGGGATGAAGGAATTCATTTTCTGCTCTTTGCTGTTAGAGAGTCAATTCAGGAGTCTCTTGGTTTTAGCCCATTTGAGCTTGTATTTGGACATACAGTCCGTGGCCCACTTAAGCTCGTTAAAGAGAAATTCCTATCAGACGATGATGATTGTCTGAATATTTTGCAATATGTGTCAGATTTTCGTACGAAACTCTCTAAAGCATGTGAATTGCCAGAGAAAATCTTGAGTCATCTCAGCAGTCAATGAAAACCAAATATGATAAAAGCACCTCAAAACGGAAGTTTGAACCAGGTCAAAAAGTTCTTGTTCTACTTCCAATTCCTGGCAAACCACTCCATGCTCGTTACTTTGGGCCATACCTAATTGATAAGAAATTGAGTGATTTAAATTACATCATAATAACACCTGACAGGCGAAAACAAAAACAGCTATGTCACATAAATATGCTTAAGCCATATTTGGATAGGGATAATCCTACTATAACTCAGCCTGTCAGTGCAGTCAGTTCAAACCATTATGAAGATAGTGATACTGAAACTGACTTGAGTGAAAATACTCTAAACTCAAAGCTGGGCTCGGTCAAGCTTCAGAACTCAGAAATCCTGGAGAAGCTGGAGTCTACAAAGTTGGCACACCTCCAGCCAGAACAACAACAACAGGTGAAAGAACTGCTCCATGAATATAAACACCTGTTTCAAGATGTTCCAACGAGGACGAACGTCATCTATCACGACGTTGATGTTGGGGACAGTAAGCCTGTAAAACAACATCCATACAGACTGAATCCAACAAAAGCAAAATATCTCCAGGAAGAAGTCAAATACCTGCTGGGACAATGACTTTATTGAACCCAGTAAAAGTAACTGGAGTTCGCCGTGCATACTTGTTCCCAAATCAGATCACAGTTATCGTATGTGCACGGACTTTAGGAAGGTCAACACTTTAACAAAGACAGACACTTTCCCAATCCCGAGGATTGATGACTGCATCGACCGAGTGGGAAAAGCCAAGTATGTGACAAAATTTGACCTACTGAAGGGATTTTGGCAAGTCCCTCTGACGGATCGTGCTCGTGAAATATCCGCCTTTGTTACACCAGACGGATTGTTCCAGTACAAGGTGATGCCATTCGGAATGAAGAACTCTCCGGCAACGTTCCAACGGATGATCAACGACGTCATATCCGGGCTAGACGGTGTGCAGCTTACGTTGACGACGTCATCCTGTATAGTGACACCTGGGAGGAACACATCAAGCTCATGCGGAAGTTCTTTGAGAGACTGAGTAAAGCAATGTTGACTGTCAACCTTGCCAAATCTGAGTTTGGTTGGGCGAGGGTAACTTACCTCGGACATACTGTAGGACAGGGTGAGGTAAAACCTGTTGATGCCAAAATCAGTGCCATTTCAAGTTTTCCCATACCAAACTGCAAACGACAACTGATGCGCTTTCTCGGTATGGCTGGTTACTACAGAAAATTCTGTCCAAATTTCTCCACAATTACTGAGCCTTTGACTAACTTACTTAAAAAGAAAGTAAAGTTTGTTTGGTCAGAGCAATGCCAACAGGCATTTGATACACTTAAAGCCATACTGCAAAGTGCCCCAGTGTTGTCTGCACCAGATTTCACTTTGCCATTCAAATTAGCTGTAGATGCTAGTGATACGGCTGCTGGTGCTGTTTTATTGCAAGAGGATAGTCATGGTGTAGATCATCCTGTTTGCTATTTTTCACGCAAATTTAACAAATCCCAGAGAAACTACTCTACAATTGAAAAAGAGTGTTTATCTTTGATATTAGCTTTACAGCATTTTGAAGTTTATGTTACTTCTTCAAATCAGCCAATAGTGGTTTATATTGATCACAACCCTCTTGTTTTTCTGCAGAAATTTAAAGGCAAAAATCAGAGATTGCTAAGATGGAGTTTAATGTTACAGGAGTTTAATCTTGACATTAGACATATCAAAGGCAGAGACAATTTAATTGCAGACTGTCTCTCTCGTATTTAGAGTTTATTGTTGTTCACTTTCAAGAAATTTTACTTTAGAAAAAAAAAAATTTGAGTACTTAAATCCTTTTCAAGATTACATTTGTAAAAGAAAGATTTTTCTTTGAAAAATTTTCTTTTTTTTGAAGAGGGGGTGTGTTATGTAGGTCATTTCCCCCACACTCATCATGACCTGAGTTCAATTAGTCTAGAACATTCTCAAGGTCACTGCCCTTAATGACCTCACAACCTTGAATTCAATTAGTCATGTTTGGAATGTTCTGGAAAGTTGATTAGTTGTGTAAGAGAGATAATTTTAGAACAGTAATTAGCATGTCAATAAAAGTTCTAGATTGTTCTTATATGCCTTTATAAAAGGGACGTGCACAGCTTCCAGTCAGACTTTTGGGATCGTGTCTCTTGTGTGTTACTAAACTCCAGCAGTAGTCATTCTCAAGACTTTTCAAGACCTTCACTGTCAACGCTGGATTTATACTGTGGACTTTGTGGCAGCTTCAAGCCTGCAAGCCAAAGGACTGTTCATTCATCCGACTGACTGTTACAACTCTGAGACTGGAGCTTTGCCGTCCCAGCTGAGATAAGTAGTCTGTACACTTTTAAAGCTTGTACTCTATCCCTGACTTAGCAATTAGTTTTATTTTTGTAATAAATTCTGTTTAAACGTTAACTGCTGAGTTCACCCTTTTGTTCGTATCCTCTGCACGTAACAACATGACACACTGACAAATTTATTTCAAATTTATTTTCAAACCTTTCGGAATTTGGGTCGCAAAATAAAGAATTTCCTTACTTGGCCTTAACAGTAGAACAACTTTACCGAGTGAATGATGTGGATTTTCGTGGCATCTTTTGACACAAACCACATGGAACCCCATGGAACAGGGACCCCGTGTTTCACGTCAATTGTCAGGTTATGTTGTAGCCACAGGTGGTTTATTTCGTCACCATGCGTACATTACTCATATTTACGGGTTGAAAGTCACTGTACATCGTGGACTTCTATCGGATCTCATGATTAAATGCTCTTCTTTCGATAGAGGTTTTCACTTATTTATATACAGCGAAGTTGAATTACCGACGTCCATTTTCAAGATTTGAATGACATGTCTCGAACTCATCCCATATATGCATAGTTGGTCCCCGCCCTGTGAAAACGATCATTGTACAAGCACTATACCTTCTACCTGACAACCATGCCGATCGTATAGCAATATGTAAGCTAGAATTGTTATTTTTGGAAATCAGGACCAGGTTTTCTACTCCACGGTTGTATACAAATTACAGTATCAATAACGTAAATATCTTTCATGCATTTTTTCGCTATGAAGGCACAACTTTCACATTTTTATCTTGTTGATTTGAAAAGTACATTCATAATGTATGTCCACCTTTTACCTTAAAGGCCTTATTTTATAAACAGACTTACCAACAAACAAACAAACAAACAAACAAACAAACAAACACACAAACAAACAAACAAACAAACAAACAAACAAACAAACAGGACAGTTGATAACAATTCCAATGGAGAGAAGTAGATTGTCAAAGCATCAAAGAGCATTTTTCACATCTATTAATGCTAGAACCACTGGGTTTGACAAGGGCACAATATACGGGACACTTGAAGGCCTGTGTTGGAACCACATTGTCTCTTGAGAAAATTTACCTACTAGATTACAATTTCAATGGAAAACAAAAGGCTATCACACCTCCATAATCCTCTTACAGACTAGAACAAAGGCGATCCCAGGGATCGCCAAAAGGGCCTTTAAGGTTGGCTTAGGGTTGCATTGCACAAAACCAACACGCTTTTTTTGCAAAGCAAACTTTCTTATCAAAGAAATTAAAAACCCTCATACTATCTATTTTCAAAGAGCAGTTAATCTAGTTTTTTAGCAATGGTTTACTCGAAGGACAAAGGTGTAAATATTTTGGGTAGAAAACCTCAATTTTGGTATTACTGATGAAAATCAATTTAAGCCAAACGTAACATCTCATTTAGAACTTGGGTATATGTAGAAAAGAAGGCAATTTTGCTTAGCTTTGTCTATTCTCATTTTTAAATGACAGGAATTGCAAAGCTGACATAAGTGATTAAAATTATGATAAGCAAAATAAACTCTTATTCAAAATGTGAGAACTTTGTTGCCAAAAATTTCACAAAAATTTGACCGAGCCAAAGTGAAATTAAGTTTTTTGAAATGTAGAAACGGTAGAAAAGAGGAGCCAGGAAATAGGTCAATTTACATATATTTGCATAAATTAACACGTCTTTATAACCCAACTCACGACTGCTTGTCATGCTAAAAGGTGAACCAAATCAATATTTTAATCGCTGGGTAAATAAATAAATTAAAATTGAAAGAAATTATTTTGAGCAACATACGCTGTGTCATGTGCAACGCCATCCAAGTTAACAGCTTTGTCTCTGAACAAATTGATAGCTTGACACAGCTTTGTACAAATAAGTAAACACCATGAAGATATTCAATGTGTACAACAACTAATGCAAGAACCAGGAATTGAGATTGCGGCTTAAGACACCAGCGTACTTCAATAAACTTTCGTCAGAGAGAAAGTTCTGTACTTCCATCTAATCGGATTTATTCTAATCATTCTTATTTGAAACTGAGTACGAGTTACAAAGATGAAAGGGTAGGCTTATCTTGTGATATAGACCAAAATTCCCCCTCCAAAGCGAATTTAAAATGGCAAGGCCACTAATCCCAAGAAGCAAACATGTCCCGAGCGGGCGGACTTGGAGCTACGCCCGGAGAGCTACGGCGAACGCCAACCGATTGATCACCATCTGCGATTGTTATGAGACATGCTGAGGCGAGTATGAAACCAACGCGGTTATTGTTGCAGTCTTTATCATGTGCAATAAAGTTCAACAATTTAGTTTTGATTCCACCAATACGACACATCCGTAAGTCAGTTGTCCGGACTGCGAAATAGTCTGGTGCCGAAAACCCTGATTTTTGGTCGAACCCAAAAATTTTGGCCCCACAATGGTTCTCGGTGGTTTCTGTATCTTCAAAGCCTACTGAATCAGGATCTGCATGATGCCACCCTGGCACCCTTGGGCATTTTAATATATTCAGATGGCCGCCAAGATGGCCGCCAAATATGTAAATGGTGATATCTCAGCTCTGTGAAATGTTATCAAAATGATTTTAGTGTCGTATGCCAGGTAAACAGGGCCAAGGATTCATTTCTTTCATTGCCGAACATGTGCAACCCTTAATTTGCATAAAATCCAAGATGGCTGCCAAAATGACCTCAAAAACAGCTAAAATACCATATCTCAGCTCCATTAGAAGCTGTTGGAGTCATTGTGGTCTCCTTTGCCAGGCAAATGGGGCTAAGGAACTCATATCTTTCATTGCCTGATATGTACAACCCTTAATTTGCATAAAAATAATCCAAGATGGCTGCCAAGACGACCTCAAAAACAGTTAAAATGTCATATCTGAGCTCAATGACTAGCTGTTGAAGTCATTTTGCTCTCCTTTGCAAGGTATATTGGGTCAAGCAATTCATATCTTTCATTAGCTGACATGTGCAACCCTTAATTTGCATAAAAATCCAAGATGTCAGTAACAAGTCATATCTCAATACACTATGCCACTGATTTTGGTGTCTTTCGGCATGTTTAACGGGTCAAAGAATTGGTATCTTTTGTTATATTTGCTGTAAAATCAAACATGAAAATCTGAAATTGATACTTACAATCCAAGATGGCAGCAAAGCTGGTTTCCACAACAAATATCAAGGTATATCTTAGCTGAAATTGCATCCTAGAGACTAATACATTAAGGGTTCAAGGCAGAAGAATAAGTTTCTTTCGTTATATAAAATGTAAAATATTTCATTGAAAGCCAAAATGACCACCCAATATCAACTATGGCCACAAAAATGGATGCCACAAAAACATTGAGTCGCATCTTAACCAACCAAGCATTCTTGAGACCTATTTTGTTTTGTCCAACAACAAATATCAAGGTATATCTAAGCTGAAACTGCATCCTAGAGACTAATACATTTCAATATCGGTCGCAGAGTTTTCATTTCTTGTTTTCTTGTTTTCATGTTATCCCTCTAAAGTTGTACCCTTAGCTTTGCAATCATCATGCTGCAAACAATTTTATAGTTTCTGCCACAGGGGCATCAAGAATATGAATGTTTTGCGCTTGACACCCCATCCAAAGCACTTTCAACAGTTAATTGCAGTCCAATTATCCAATCTTTAATTGAATTGTTGTGTTTTTTATAATTAAACATATAGACACCTTGCTCCTCCGAAAGCAATCTTCATCACTAGTTCAAATCCACTACCTGACATAAAAAGGTCTATACTGATAAGCATGTGCAATTTTCCTTGTGTCTCGGAATGAAACCGAAAGTACATAAAAGTGCTGACGTGTTTCTTATCACATCACTTCTCCAATTGATGGATTGCAGACTAACCTGTACTGTTTTGATGGCTTGTGCCAGCTTTATTTGACTATGATAAGAAACATACCAACAACCAAAATGTATGCATACAAAGAGCCACAACTGCTAGGTGCCTTGATATTTGTTGTGGAAACCAGCTTCGCAGCCATCTTGGATTGTAAATATCAATTTTAGATTATCATGGTTGATTTTACAGCAAATATAACAAAATATACAAATTCTTTGTCCCGTTAAACATGCCGAAAGACACAAAATCAGTGGCATAGTGTATTGAGATATGACTTGTTACACACTTAAACATATCATTGGATTTTTATGCAAATTTTATGCAAATTAAGGGTTGCACATGTCAGCTAATGAAAGATATGAATTGCTTGATCCAATATACCTTGCAAAGGAGAGCAAAATGACTTCAACAGCTAGTCATTGAGCTCAGATATGACATTTTAACTGTTTTTGAGGTCGTCTTGGCAGCCATCTTGGATTATTTTTATGCAAATTAAGGGTTGTACATATCAGGCAATGAAAGATATGAGTTCCTTAGCCCCATTTGCCTGGCAAAGGAGACCACAATGACTCCAACAGCTTCTAATGGAGCTGAGATATGGTATTTTAACTGTTTTTGAGGTCATTTTGGCAGCCATCTTGGATTTTTATGCAAATTAAGGGTTGCACATGTTCGGCAATGAAAGAAATGAATTCCTTGGCCCTGTTTACCTGGCATACGACACTAAAATCATTTTGATAACATTTCACAGAGCTGAGATATCACCATTTACATATTTGGCGGCCATCTTGGCGGCCATCTTGAATATATTAAAATGCCCAAGGGTGCCAGGGTGGCATCATGCAGATCCTGATTCAGTAGGCTTTGAAGATACAGAAACCACCGAGAACCATTGTGGGGCCAAAATTTTTAGGTTTTGTGTTTCGGCACCAGACTAAAAGGATTGTTAAGAGTTTCCACAGCTGTTAACCTGTCACAGGCCCTTTTGTGTGTATCCGTACCAAACGACGCTATACCATGTGACCATAAATGGACGAATCATGACACAAATTTTGGTAGGATGTGTCACAAAAGAAATTGATGCGGCAAACTAACAACAAAGAACGCTCTCCGTTCACATATAAATGTACATATTCTGGTCAATTTTTACAAGGTGTTTATTTATTCACTGTTAATATCAGAACTAACTTGTCCGCACATTTCCTCTGTTAATAAGCCGATCGAATTATTTATAGGTGTTTTCGGTCTCTTCGATTAAAATATTACCGTATGTTTTACATCAGGCCTTCATACCATCAGAAGCAGCGAAAATCAGTTTCAAACTAGCTAAACTGGGGACACCAATGTTGCTCTGATACATTGAAGTACGAAAAATAAATGCAAATATTAGTTTCATGTTGATTATATTAGTTTCATGTTCACTGTTGATGATTTTGTCACATTTCGTTTGAAATCAGAAACTTTTCCAAAAAATTATAAATGGCAAGGATTACAAAAGATTGAATCAAAGGCACTACACACCACATCGGCAAACCAGAATACGAAAGGGCAAGAATTTTAAATACAACTTTTTCAACCCCCCCCCCCAAATAAAAAAAAACAAAACAAACAAATTGAAAATATTTTTCTTGCGGCGAATGTTAAACTACAAATGTAATGACAACACAAAGGATCATTTTGAGTTACACTGGTTAGCAAAGAAAATGACAATGCAGTACACATGCGCATACATATATATATATATATATATATATATATATATATATATATATATATATATATATATATATATATATACTGAGAATGTAGGAACTTGTAGTTGTCACTCTACAGGGGCTGAATGTAACAATACATAAGTCGCAGTGTCATATTAATATTTCCAATCTAAGATCAGGACACGTACGGGCACGTGTCAAATCCGTGGCAAAACTCGTCCAACTCTTTTCCTTTAATCTCACATTTAAATGTAAAAAGAATAAGGACACCTTTTTATGTTACTCATTAAAACGTTATCGAAAGAGAATTCGTCTATAAGCCTATGGGTGAGAACACCGCCAAAATTATCTTGAAAACTTTATTTAAACTTATCTCATTATTATTATTCCATTGTTTGGTGATTTAATGATAATTATATCAGTATTTGGCCATTATTTTGCAATTATTTGATCATTATATGGATATTATGAATGATTATGAACTTATTTGGTAATTCGGTTGTTTTGGACATTATTCAGCATTGATGTCTTGATTTGGAACTTATTTCATCATTATTATGCCATTATTTGGTGATTTGGTCATTTTTATGTCATTATTTGGTCTTTCTTATGCAATTATTTGGTCATGATTACGACATTGTCTTGACATTCTCTTGATATTGTCTTGACATTATTATGTTAATTCGGTTCTTTTGCCATTATTCGGCATTGTTGTCTTGATTTAGAACTTATCTTATCATTATTAGTCATTATTTGGTGATTTGGTCATTTTTATGTCATTATTTGGTCTTTCTTATGCGATTATTTGGTCATGATTACGACATTGTCTTGACATTCTCTTGATATTGTCTTGACATTATTATGTTAATTCAGTTCTTTTGCCATTATTCGGCATTGATGTCTTGATTTAGAACTTATCTTATCATTATTATTCCATTATTTGGTGATTTGGTCATTTTTATGTCATTATTTGGTCTTTCTTATGCGATTATTTGGTCATGATTACGACATTGTCTTGACATTCTCTTGATATTGTCTTGACATTATTATGTTAATTCAGTTCTTTTGCCATTATTCGGCATTGATGTCTTGATTTAGAACTTATCTTATCATTATTATTCCATTATTTGGTGATTTGGTCATTTTTATGTCATTATTTGTCTTTCTTATGCGATTATTTGGTCATGATTACGACATTGTCTTGACATTCTCTTGGCTTTCAATTATCTGACCTCCTTTATTATCTGAACTCATTATTTGACCTGCATTTGAACCCTACCCAGAAATCATTTCACATTCACAATGGCGCAGATGATACGGTCTGTTCCCTCGCATAGATATAGAAAAACGGGCTTTGCGTAAGTTTTAAAGCGCAGCTCAGCACATCGCATATCTAGAATAGTTGGGCGTGCTCGAGAACTGAGATCGACCACAATTTTGGATTAAAAATCGATTATTTTCGGCGGCGGAACTGGGCTGTGTTGGGTAGCCTTTGGTGGCCTGTAGTATCATAGGGGGATTCAATCTCCGATGATGACGATGATGATGATTAATATTTAAAAATGAAGATAAATAAACATATATTTGGACTCAGTAAATTTGTTGTTATTGTTGTTGTTATTGTTGTTGTCGTTGTTGATACTATTTGCAGAAAAGAACAAAGTATGCGCTGCAAATTTCAACACAGCCTAACTATACATGTGCGTCGCAAATTCAATACAGCCTAACTATACATGTGCGTTGCAAATTCAATACAGCCCTTAAACTATACATGTGCGTTGCTGCCTAACTATACATACTACGGATAGTTTTCAATCGGATTCGAACCCACAACATACGGCATCAGTCGCCTAGCTGAGAGGCCTGAGACAGAACCAGTCGGCTAAATCTCCACTCCCAAAAAAGAGTGGTTCATGTGCGTTGCTGCCTAACTATACATGTGCGTTGCAAATTCAATACAGCCTAACATTACCCAAGGGGTGTCACTTCATTGCCACACACTTTTTTTTGATCGCCAAAAATGCACCTAGCATGCATCGAAATCGGTAAAATTCGACGTAGGGTCAAAGCACATTAGTCCTTCTCAATAATACTCCAACATTTTTACCTCTTACCGATGAAATGTCGAGAAATCAGCAAGTTTTTCAGCGTATCTGGACGTCTCTTACATTTCAGATTTAAAAGGCGCGGCAGTGTATTGAGTCACGTGGGCGCTTTTCAAATCGAACCAATAGCAGAGCTGAATGGACCAGCGTGAAAACCCGGAGGCAACGTAAGTTTTCTCACATCTTTGGAAAGAACGATCTCTTGCTGCGGGTGAACTGGAACTGTTAAAGTTACCAGAATTTCGTATGCAGACGCACGCAGACAGTGTCACCCATAGTCTTCCAAAGACGTGAGAAACTTACGTTACTGCCGGGTTTTCACGCTGGGCCATTCGTTCAGTACGGGCTCTGACCCTACATCGAATTTTACCGCTCTCGATGCTTGCTGGGTGCATTTTGGCGAGCTCTGCTATTGGTTCGATTTGAAAAGCGCCCACGTGACTCAATACACTGCCGCGCCTTTTAAATCTGAAATGTAAGAGACGTCCAGATACGCTGAAAAACTTGCTGATTTCTCGACATTTCATCGGTAAGAGGTAAAAATGTTGGAGTATTATTGAGAAGGACTAATGTGCTTTGACCCTACGTCGAATTTTACCGATTTCGATGCATGCTAGGTGCATTTTTGGCGATCGAAAAAAAGTGTGTAGCAATGAAGTGACACCCCTTGGGTAATGTTAGGCTGTATTGAATTTGCAACGCACATGTATAGTTAGGCAGCAACGCACATGTATAGTTAGGCAGCAACGCACATGTATAGTTTAAGGGCTGTATTGAATTTGCAACGCACATGTATAGTTAGGCTGTATTGAATTTGCGACGCACATGTATAGTTAGGCTGTGTTGAAATTTGCAGCGCATACTTTGTTCTTTTCTGCAAATAGTATCAACAACGACAACAACAATAACAACAACAATAACAACAAATTTACTGAGTCCAAATAGATGTTTATTTATCTTCATTTTTAAATATTTAATCATCATCATCGTCATCATCGGAGATTGAATCCCCTATGGTAGTATTAGCTATTACACCTAGCCGAGCGTACAGGTCTGTGTACCGTGTGTTCTCGGCGTTATATGGTACAGGCCCACGGCACGTTTCGTAGATCGTCGTCGGATGGGAAGTGACTAAGACCGAGGTTCGGTCTTCGGCCTCACAGTGTCAGTCACTTCCCATCCGACGACGATCTACGAAACGTTCCGTGGGCCTGCTATGTTATATGGTGGAGGCCGTATAACACCGGAAACACACAAGACCTGTACGTACGCACGGCTAGGTTACACCCAGCCTGCCACACAGAGATCAGTAAAGGTATCGATACCGTGGACGAAAACGACAATCGCCGCGCTGTCTTAAAAAAATCGCAACACATAGAAGACTAGGGGACTAACAGTTACCATGGATTTTTGAATTCTGGCATATGAGAACAATCAAATATTAGAGAAAAAAGATGGGGTCACCATACTTGATCTTATGCAAGTGTACGATGAAAAGTCAGTTTTTCTAAAATCACTTAAAATCAATATATAAAACCATTCATTTCAAGTTCATGCAGTAAATTAAATTTTCACATCTGAACAGTAAAGACTCTAATTTCAATGGAAAAATGTGTGACTAAATGGAAACTTTTATTTGTTATTAAATTTGCCATTATTAGACCCAAAATTTCTGAGATTAAAACATTAATTTCATGGAATATTTTAACCTTCCAGTATTGTCAATTTTGTAAAACATTTTATAAGTGGCATCTAAGTTGTACATGTCTTGTACTTTTGAAAAAAAAAATCGGTAGGTCACTGTGCTCATTTTTTCACAATTTGGTTAAACGTAGCTAGGGATACACAATTTTCATACTCTCTCATGATTGTCATTTTGTGTGCTCTTCAGCTGGTGCCATTGAACTGGCCAGAGTTGGATAAACTCAAGTCGGCTTAGACAGAGAAATCCAAAAAGTTCACTGATGCATTTAAAAATGAATCAATTTTAGAACTTGCCCTAGGTATATGGCTCCACAACCTGCTGATAAGAGGTAGTGTTAAAGATTTGCGTGCAGAACGACACATTACATGTTTTTTTTACTCTGTGTGCATTCCTAATAAATATGCGGCTATATGGTAATTTTTTTTGGGGGGGGGACTTGAAAATTTTTGCGGGTATTGAGGGGGGGGACTTGAAAATTTTTGAGGGTATTGAGGGGGGAATCTGAAAAAAAATAAGATTTCAATCGTGATTCCTCCAGCCCCCCCCCCCCTCACCATTTTTTTTGAACGCAGCCTTAAATATGTTTGACCTTGACAAAGCGATTACATTGTCGTATTTATTTGCCAAATATAGACCACACTGCATTTGATTGTATTATTAGAATCAAAATCATCTCAACATACTCGTGCCATTATTGAAGCTTTCTTATCCAGATGAGTCCAGATGGGAATTATGAAAAAATGAGAAAGCAATACTTTTATCTTTTATCTTATTTTACGGCCAGTTAGAGTTGCACCTGTAAGCTACAGACTGAAAAGCCGGTACTAATAAGTATCAAGGAAATATTCGTTCACGAAGATGTTTTATCGTAGGTATGCCACATAATATTTTTGGTTGGTCGGGAACTATTCTCGAGCATGGTTTTTTTTTTATTGTAAACTCATAGGGGCACGGTCGCTAACCTAACGACTTTTTATTGCTTTGTTGGTATGAAACTGCAATGAATCAATATACTTCTTTAAGGCAGAAAAGTCATAACGTGGTGAGCGGGGCGATAAGCTGTAGAGGAACACACAGCATCGTACGCAGGGTTAGGCTAGGTGTAATAGCTAATACTACAGGCCACCATCGGCTACACAACACAGCCAGTTCCGCCGCCGAAAATAATCGATTTTTTATCCAAAATTGTGGTCGATCTCAGTTCTCGAGCACGCCCAACTATTCTAGATACGTGATGTGCTGAGCTGCGCTTTAAAACTTACGCAAAGCCCGCTTTTCTATCCCTATGCAAGGGAACAGACCGTATCAACTGCGCCATTGTGAATGTGCAATGATTTCTGGGTAGGGTTCAAATGCAGGTCAAATAATGAGTTCAGATAATAAAGGAGGTCAGATAATTGAAAGCCAAGAAAATGTCAAGACAATGTCGTAATCATGACCAAATAATTGCATAAGAAAGACCAAATAATAACATAAAAATGACCAAATCACCAAATAATGGAATAATAATGATAAGATAAGTTCTAAATCAAGACATCAATGCCGAATAATGGCAAAAGAACTGAATTAACATAATAATGTCAAGACAATATCAAGAGAATGTCAAGACAATGTCGTAATCATGACCAAATAATTGCATAAGAAAGACCAAATAATGACATAAAAATGACCAAATCACCAAATAATGGAATAATAATGATAAGATAAGTTCTAAATCAAGACATCAATGCCGAATAATGGCAAAAGAACCGAATTAACATAATAATGTCCAGACAATATCAAGAGAATGTCAAGACAATGTCGTAATCATGACCAAATAATCGCATAAGAAAGACCAAATAATGACATAAAAATGACAAAATCACCAAATAATGGAATAATAATGATAAGATAAGTTCTAAATCAAGACATCAATGCCGAATAATGGCAAAAGAACCGAATTAACATAATAATGTCAAGACAATATCAAGAGAATGTCAAGACAATGTCGTAATCATGACCAAATAATTGCATAAGAAAGACCAAATAATGACATAAAAATGACCAAATCACCAAATAATGGCATAATAATGATGAAATAAGTTCCAAATCAAGACATCAATGCTGAATAATGTCAAAACAACCGAATTACCAAATAAGTTCATAATCATGTCAAAATAATATCCATATAATGATCAAATAATTGCAAAATAATGGCCAAATACTGATATAATTATCATTAAATCACCAAACAATGGAATAATAATAATGAGATAAGTTTAAATAAAGTTTTCAAGATAATTTTGGCGGTGTTCTCACCCCATACAAGCCCCTTTTGATTACTTGGCTACTCACACCGAAAAAAATCTAAGAAAACGAGGGTACCCGCTCTCACCAAACGGGGAGGGGGTCTAATTGCGTCCATTCTTTCCGTCGTAGCTGCCGATACATTACTTAAAGCACTAGACACTCGAAACGAAGATTTTCTAGTGTCTATACCCAGGGAAAAGAAAACAAAAAGCTGTATTTATGTATTTTTCCTTTTCATGAGTATGCGACTTAGAATAATCTCCTGCTCGTTCAGTGTATAAGTATGCGTATTCTATCCATAGTAAATGAACTGTACGCCTATATAAATACTTAAGTTAGCGACAGTGTAGCAACAAACCGCAGAACTTGTTATATTTGTCCTAATCTTTTGTTACGTAGACATTGTGCTATTTAATTTAGTTCCCGCCAAATCAAAAAACAAGCTCAGGTTTGATGGATGGGGTTGACCCACAGCACGAAGTCGTTGATTCAGCTATAACTAGCAACATTTCAGCCTGTTGATAGGGCAACTGGCACAAGCCCACTAATTCACTTCCGGGTTCGAAGATAGTTCGGAAGAAAAATAGTGCAGACCTTGAAGTTTTAATATCTGTATGGATGCTTGTTTAGTTTGAACTTTAACGTCAAGAATTTTTGAATTTTTGTAAAGATATTTTTCTGCCTGAATCAAAATGCAGACTGTTGTGAATAATGGCTGAAGCATTTGGTGGTAATATGAGGAGTTCTAGGGCTAATAGAAATCATAATGATAAGCCTGAATTTTGTCAAAAACACCACTGAGGGCGCTATTTTCATCGCTATCTCAAAATTTCCGTGGACTTGACCACACGAAAAATTCATCAGTAGTCAAGCTGTCATTGACCTTACACCTGTTATGAGGATTCGTGCCGCTGAATGTTTTAAAATGCTACTGTGGTGGCCTATGGGAAATTAATTAGTGGTCTTGTGCCAACTTGAGCGTCAGACCCCACATAACGGAAACATTGCACTCGTATTACAAGAACCAGTGATGCCATGGCGGCATCGATATCATTTAGGCCTAGGTCTTGTTTAGTCGAAGCTTACATATTTGCGTATTTCACAATATAAGAACGTTCAGAGTATTTTTCTTCTATTCGATCTATTTATTATATCTTATTTGTCACGATAAACATGAAGGCCGTGATAATTCTGAAGCCCGCAGCTCCCCGTCCGCGTCCGCAGCTCCCATTAGATAGTCATTAGATAGTCCCATTAGAAAGTCCGTACTTTCTCACATTCACCTTCAGCCCATTTCGAGCAAGAGTTATCCCCTATATATAGTCTCGGCGTGAACCAGGATGGAGGGCGAAATTTTTGTGAGGGTGTAACTCTTAGGTACGACACGCCAAAATCGCCACCCGCCTGGATTACTCTTCTGCCGGCAAAGCCGAGACCGCATAGTCTTTTATTTATAGTCTGTACTTTCGGCCCGGTCAGGCAAAACCGAGCCCTGCATGAAGCTGCACTTGCAGTTTTTCCCGGGAGGGAAAACAATAGTTTGCGGGCAGAAGCCCTGTACTTTCGACTCGGCCAGGCAAAACCGAGTGCTGCATTTCAGCTGCAAGAAATCGCCACTTTCTTGCAGTTTCGCGGGCAGAAGCCCTATTTTCTGTGTTTGCGGGCAGAAGCCCTGTACTTTCGACTCGGCCAGGCAAAACCGAGTGCTGCATTTAAGCTGCAAGAGATCGCCACTTTCTTGCAGTTTCGCGGGCAGAAGCCCTATTTTCTTGCATAGTTCCCTTTCCGTCTGTGCGCGGTACATCACCGCAACCGCGCACATACTGCACGTTTTCGTCGCAGGGGCGACACCTTGGCCTCGGGGCCAAGGTGTACGTACCGGCAATGCTGAAGCTAAAGCCGCCAAAGCACAGCAAAGTCCGTACTTTCTCGCATTCACCTTCAGCCCATTTCGAGCAAGAGTTATCCCCTATATATAGTCTCGGCGTGAACCAGGATGGAGGGCGAAATTTTTGTGAGGGTGTACTGACAGGTACGGCACGCCAAAATCGCCACCCGGCTGGATTACTCTTCCGCCGGCAAAGCCGAGACCGCACCGTCTTTTATTTATAGTCTGTACTTTCGGCCCGGTCAGGCAAAACCGAGCCCTGCATGAAGCTGCACTTGCAGTTTTTCCCGGGAGGTAACAATAGTTTGCGGGCAGAAGCCCTGTATTTTCGACTCGGTCAGGCAAAACCGAGTGCTGCATTTCAGTTGCAAGAAATCGCCACTTTCTTGCAGTTTCGCGGGCAGAAGCCCTATTTTCTGTGTTTGCGGGCAGAAGCCCTGTATTTTCGACTCGGTCAGGCAAAACCGAGTGCTGCATTTCAGTTGCAAGAAATCGCCACTTTCTTGCAGTTTCACGGGCAGAAGCCCTATTTTCTTGCATAGTTCCCTTTCCGTCTGTGCGCGGTACATCACCGCAACCGCGCACTTACTGCACGTTTTCGTCGCAGGATCGACGATGGCTTCGGGGCCAAGGTGTATGTACCGGCAATGTCGAATCTAAAGCCGCCAAAGCACAGCAAAAGTCCGTACTTTCTCACATTCACCTTCAGCCCATTTTGAGCAAGAGTTATCCCCTATATATAGTCTCGGCGTGAACCAGGATGGAGGGCGAAATTTTTGTGAGGGTGTACTCTTAGGTACGACACGCCAAAATCGCCACCCGGCTGGATTACTCTTCCGCCGGCAAAGCCGAGACCGCACCGTCTTTTATTTATAGTCTGTACTTTCGGCTCGGTCAGGCAAAACCGAGCCCTGCATTTCAGCTGCAAGAGATCGCCACTTTCTTGCAGTTTCGCGGGCAGAAGCCCTATTTTCTTGCATAGTTCCCTTTCCGTCTGTGCGCGGTACGTCACCGCAACCGCGCACGTACTGCACGTTTTCGTCGCAGGGGCGACGATGGCTTCGGGGCCAAGGTGTACGTACCGGCAATGCCGAAGCTAAAGCCGCCAAAGCACAGCAAAAGTCCGTACTTTCTCACATTCACCTTCAGCCCATTTCGAGCAAGAGTTATCCCCTATATATAGTCTCGGCGTGAACCAGGATGGAGGGCGAAATTTTTGTGAGGGTGTACTCTTAGGTACGACACGCCAAAATCGCCACCCGGCTGGATTACTCTTCCGCCGGCAAAGCCGAGACCGCACCGTCTTTTATTTATAGTCTGTACTTTCGGCCCGGTCAGGCAAAACCGAGCCCTGCATGAAGCTGCACTTGCAGTTTTTCCCGGGAGGGAAACCAATAGTTTGCGGGCAGAAGCCCTGTATTTTCGACTCGGCCAGGCAAAACCGAGTGCTGCATTTCAGCTGCAAGAAATCGCCACTTTCTTGCAGTTTCGCGGGCAGAAGCCCTATTTTCTGTGTTTGCGGGCAGAAGCCCTGTACTTTCGACTCGGCCAGGCAAAACCGAGTGCTGCATTTCAGCTGCAAGAGATCGCCACTTTCTTGCAGTTTCGCGGGCAGAAGCCCTATTTTCTTGCATAGTTCCCTTTCCGTCTGTGCGCGGTACGTCACCGCAACCGCGCACGTACTGCACGTTTTCGTCGCAGGGGCGACACCTTGGCCTCGGGGCCAAGGTGTACGTACCGGCAATGCTAAAGCTAAAGCCGCCAAAGCACAGCAAAAGTCCGTACATTCTCGCATTCACCTTCAGCCCATTTCGAGCAAGAGTTATCCCCTATATATAGTCTCGGCGTGAACCAGGATGGAGGGCGAAATTTTTGCGAGTGTGTACTGACAGGTTCGACACGCCAAAATCGCCACTCGGCTGGATTACTCTTCCGCCGGCAAAGCCGAGACTGCACCCGCTCTTATTTATTAGTCTATACTTTCGACCCGGTCATTGTCTCGGCATGCTTCCGCCGTTGGGTCCAATAAGATTTTTTTTCTCTCGGCTCTCCCCTTCTCTACTACGGGAGCACACGGTGCCGACTGGGGCCCTGAACGCCTCTACCGCCTGGCCTCCTGCAGTCTCCGTACACTGTACAGTCCTGCTGGCACATGCCCACATATATATTGTCTCGGCGTGAACCAGGATGGAGGGCGAAATTTTTGCAAGGGTGTACTGACAGGTACGGCACGCCAAAATCTGCCACCGGGTCGGATTACCCTTCCGTCGGCAAAGCCCGAGACGGCACGCTCCATAGATGTACTGCGAAGAATTTGCATAATGAACTTTACAGATGCAAAACAGGTGGATATCAGAAAACTTTCATTGTGTTTGTGAAGCTTTACAGTGCTGGGCTGCGCATTTTCACAACTTTGTTGTACACTGGGACACGAGGCAACGACCACAAGTTAGTTTGTTGTGCGCTTGAAAATCCAGTTTCGTATTTAATCAGAACAGTTGATGTTCGAGGGAGGAGTTAACTTGTCCACCTCACGATCAAAAATTCTGGAAAGTTTGCGTAATGCATGTCAGAAATATAGATATCGAGACAATTAACAAAGGCGCTTGATTTTCACTGCAATTTTCACGACAATTAAACTGTACCAAAAATACGACTAGGATCGTTTCCCGCATGAAAGTTGTGGTCAAGGAAACAATATTGACAACCTAGGAACAAGGATATTCATTCAGAATGTAGCATAGACAGTGGATGGTCTTCCGTTCCGCTGCCTATGGATGTAGCCAAGATGTAAACTGGTTGGGAAGGAAATCAATTCTCTCTTACTTGGACCTTGACGATTTAGCCAACGTATGTATGCCGTCGTCATATCAAAATATCTCTACAACGCCGGCTTGCTGAACTAACGATGAGGTTTTTTCAATTTTGGGCGTGTACATAGCGTATTCATAACGTATTCATAGGTTAAAAATACGTTTTGGGTACGGTTGACAATTATCTCGACGGCATTAGCGATCTTTCACTAAACGAACGTGAAAAACGAACGGGCTCGTCGTGTTTCTAAGCATGCTTTTGGTCAGCTTTCGTCACATTTTCATGTCTCGTCTCAAATTCTGCAACCAGGTTGGACAGTTAGCCTAATTAATTAGTAATCGTCAATTCTTTCCGTCGTCTTTCGTCGCATTATAATACTCGGGTACTGCTTTGTGTCACTGACAAGAAAATAGACAGAAATAGTTGCTCAAAGGGAATATTCCTTGCTGCGGTTGACGGGGGTGTTATATATCTGGAATCTTGGATTAGCGATGAGATTTCAGATGATAGGGTTCAAATCCTAAGTAGCACGACTTCTATAGGTCAGAAGGTAAACCATTCGTTTTTACTGAGATAAAATACTGATTACACGCACAATGTATCGTAATAATAACGATGATTTTCATTCACTTATATTAAATAACCAGGCAAACGAAATTGGTTGAGTGAACAAAATATTGCGGGATTTTCCCAAGCGTAGTCTTCGTACTAAGATGATTTGGCGTTGAGCGTGAGGGCACATACATCGGCAACGACAGGCAAGAACCAACGGGGTTGGTAGTACAGTTCTTTCTGTGGCTTTCAGAGGTCTTGAAATATGATATTACGTATTCAACGTCAATGCGACACCGATTAAAGTCACGAGTGAATATTATACGGTACACCCGATTCTCGCAAAAATCTGACTCGCTGGAAACTTTGTCATAAGCGGAAACTTGTTAATGTATCTATCATTAGCAAATAAATGTGTATCGTCCGAAATATCCAATGCCATTCCAGAGCCGATGCCCAGCAGCAACTGAAAATCCAGACTTTTATAGTTCATATAATATTCTCCCTGGTGTCACAGATTAGTTTGGTACTCCCCGCATGATATCGAGAATGTATATTTTATTTTAATTAAATAGCAGCAATAAAAGTAGTTAAGAACAGTGTAAGTGGACTTTGGCCGCAAAACAGACAACAGTGCTGCTTGTGACAGTTCGAGACACAATCACCGAAACCCATCCAAGAGAATATTCGTAACGTCATGCTATTCCGAACGGCCATGCAACGCGACTGTAACGGTTCCACAAAGTTAATTTGATTACAAAATTGGGCTATTCAATGGATTTTCTTTTCTTTTTTTCTTCCGACCGACTGACCACTGAACCCAAAAATAGATTTTAAAAACTCTCCGTTATTGCAATGAAGAAATACATCTTAATTTTTTAAATTTTATTTTAAACAAGTGATAGATATGCAACGTAATTTTCCGAGACATCATGGCTCACCACTATAAACGACATGAATGTATCAAGGTTGCGTAGCCCACAATAGTTGTAAAACCCACGAGCACATGCTATCACAATGACAAATCCCTTGAATTGCAGGAACACGAAGACAGGTGTGCATTTATATGTACTCCCGCTCACAGTCCAGCCATCCCATTTGTCATACATGAAGCTATTCTCTGATTGGAAGGCATGCATCGGCTGCTACCGTGGCGGCAATACAAAGCAATGTCTGAATATTATAATGTGACGAAAGACGACGGAAGGAACTGTTGAGTCCTCGGCGGCTACTAATTAATTAGTCTTCAGTCCAATCACTATGTAGATTTGGCGACGAGACATGCAAATGTGACGAAAGCTGACCAATAGCATGCTTGGAAACACGACGTTCTCGCTCGTTTTTCACGTTCGTTTAGTGAAAGATCGCTATTTCGACTTATGAGTAACTTATAAGTAACGTGTGTTAATGTGTGCTCATTTTAATATGAAAAGGCCATAGTTTATCGAGACGGCCATGACATCAAACGGCGTGCCGCGTTTCTATTCTGTGTTTCTCTTTGTCTGTGAGCGAATTAACCAAACTATAAAACACTTTCTACCTAAAATTGTCATTCATATATTTCAAACATCTTATCAAGCATTTTTAGGTTTGAAATTCGATTCATTGATTTTTCTGAATCATCCCTGGTCCAACCTAAAGTTCAATGGAAGAAAGAAAACGTATCTGAACTAATGTTGAAGCCGACCCACATGGCCGTAAGCTTACAGATTTGGTAATTGTGAATAGCCGAGCTTACTCTGGTCATCGATATGGCGGTCTGCTGCAGATAGGTACTATAATGCTGCAAATATTTATTTCTGTTGTAAATTGGCATTATGCCTGCTTCTAATCTGACAGATGCACGCAAAAGCGATTTACCATTATTTGATCCATTTTTTCGCGTTAAACACTCTTGTGACATTTCATTTCTGGAAAATTGTATTAAACAGTTCCATCTATAAAAGGCCTGGATAAATCTTTTGCGATAATACGAATTATCAGTAATATTATTCCGTGGCACATTCCGGCCAGTTGATATTCCAACTTATTCATTCAAATAGAAAATAGAAATTAGGCTAATTATCAATTTTGAAACGTTCCTTCACGTTGATGAAGCGCTTTTTGGTCCTTTTCGAAATGAATACGTTTTCAACGCCTGTGAAATTATGAGAATTTGGTAAAAACGTTTGTGAGGATAGTACTTTGCGGCCAGTCAGTATTTCACACACAAACGTCATCGTAAATGATATTATCTTAGAAAAGTGCCTATTTTCATTTATGTTAGGTAACATTGTGCAGTATTGTGTTCATCTTTCAAAGCTACGAGCTGGAATTGGCGACTGCAAATCTGCCATCTTCCGACTTCCTATTTGAGATTAGCTGTGGTTTATGCTAAACGGAGGCGGAGCACGAGATGAGTTATCATGCCGTCTAGATTGATAAATGTCTAAGCATTCCCGTGAATTCCCTGCTACTATTAAATGTTTCGATCGTTTTGTTCAACTCTATTTGACGTCACAATGGAATTATGTTCTTTCTGGTTATGATATTTTGCATTGCAAACTCAACTTCTTCTTGTAACCAATACATCAAACAATATGTACTTTTGGACGTGTGTGGAACTAATTCGAAATTGGAGATTGTTCATTCTGATAGTCTCAGCGGCAAACGTCACACGTAAGTCGCGGATGTCGCCTGCCGCGTGAATAGTTTTAGTAAAATAACTTCATAAATACCCCTCTCCCATGGATATAAAGCTGGAGATATGTGTGATTTTTGCATGAGCTCCACTCTTTAATTTGACCATGGTCATAGTGGCCACGCATTACCTGTGCGTGTCACGATACAAAAGTACTCAGAACTTCCCCATCAGAGTTTCACATGATCATGGAAAGCAGCTGAAAAACGCCACGATTTTTAACGTGAAATCGTCATTTTTCTACAATGTTTCACCTAACAATTCAAGCTTCTATGCTGTTCATCTGATTCCCACGGTGTTGTCGCTCTGATGCTGTTTTTGAAAGCAATGAATAATCGACCGTGCAATATCAATAACACTAGTAAAGTTAGTTGAAAGACATAATATAAGCTTCGAATTCTCGGCATACTACAGCAGCTTCTAAAGGTTGACCCATCCCTCTGAAGACAACTTTGTCGATCACTTTCGATAAAATGAATATTTATTCTAATGAAGAATCGGACCAATCGCTTACAAGTGTAAAAAAATTAAATATTCAGTTGGTGAGTAAGGAAACTTTGTAGTCTGTCTGACATCTCGGCGAGGAGAAGTTGGGTTCCACTGCTTTCCATCACATTTTTCAACTGGACCAGGTCATCTTCAGCTTTGAGAAATATGAACAACACCACCACAACGGGAAATGTGGTCCAACTGCCAATGCCGGCAATATGGACAACACAAGTTTCAAGCACCATCGAACTTGCCTTCGCGGTGATCACCCTCTTGGGCAATTTTGTCTTCGTCGGAGCCGTCATTTTCAAGAAGAAACTGCAGACGTTGGGAAACGCTTTCTTGGTCAATCTCAGTTTCACTGACATCTTTTCTGCCCTTCTCGTCTCTACCTTCTCAAGCGACTCCCAACTCCGTCGTGGCTGGCACCTCGGGTACACCATGTGTGTCACCCATTTGACGTTCCATCCCATTGCCATCGGAGCATCGTTGTATTCGACCGCTTGCATCGCCATGAATCGGTATTTCTTCATCGTGCACCGTAACTACTACGACCGCATCACCACAAAATTAACACTCACTCTCGGCGTCCTGTTCACATGGGCCCTGCCAACTGCTATTCACGGCTACGGCATCCAGCGCAACGCCTCATACCATCCATCGATATTTCGCTGTCGGGCTGACGTCTCCGAACTAGAATTCGCGGTAACTGTGTACTTTCCCAGTGTGGTGACAGTGGTCTTCTACGCGCTAATTTACATCTACATACGCAAAAGTCGTAAGCGTGTCCAGGCCTATCCCGGCCAGAGCACATCGACTGCAAACAAGGGACCGAATCAACAAGAAATTCGAATGCTGAAGGTGCTGATTGCAATATTCCTTTTGGTTCTGCTCGGTTACCTACCGTATATGTTCATTTTGAATATATACATGGCAATGGAGAAACTACCACCAATGGGTTCTCTCATACTAGCATATCCATCCAGAAATCTTGCTGGGGCTCTCAACCCGATTCTGTACGGGTGCAGTAACAAGAATTTCCAAATCGCCTACAAGGAGTTGCTGAAGGGAAAGTTGTTCCGTGGCAAGGCCGACAAAAGTGCCTTGGCTCCACTGACCAACGCTCGTCAAGACCGCCCCGTACCGACAGTGAGCTCTCAAACGACGGACAGCAAGATGAAAACCGTGGCGCCAGCGACTACTTTGGCAACAAGTTCAAGTCTCTCGGCGGACATGACCCAAACTGACGGCAACAATTCCGTTGTCATCGATGCGGAGCATCTAGTTCGTTCTAGTACTATTTAAAGACAGCCGTGGCATTCGCTCAGACAGCATCCCACGCGAAAGATATGAACAAATCATGTGTTTTATCATATCCCTGCCCATAACAGAGTGATTGAGTACTTTTAATATATCAGTTATTTTATTTTACATAGTAACTTTACATAGCGAACTCCTATCATTAGTTTCCTCTGTTATAAAGCATATTCTTCAATTGTGCTACTTGTTACCTTTTCGGGTGTTCATGACTCAAGTGAAAAAATCCCATCAGTAAATGAGGAGACGAAAATCATCATATGATGTAACAAACCACTCAAGTTTGCTACTGTCTTTTTTACTAAACGAAGGAATTCGAAAAGACCATATATACCCACCTTCATATCGTCTGCAATTTCATAGAAGAATAGAAAAATCCAATAATCAAAGTCATGGAACCGAATTTTGGTGATGTGTTTTTGTCTAAGTATCAGTTGTGTGATCATGAACATTCTTCGTTCGTTTCCAGTATTATTAAAACTCCCGGCATAAATTGCCGTTTGTTTCCCATTTAAATATTACAAGGGAACATGAGATAAGGAGAAAGGAGATACCGCAAGTTTTTAATTGAGGTTGTCTGAGCCTCGAAAATGACACACTCAAACTTTTGCTCAAACTTTCAATGCACCGCTATTTTCCTTTTAAAGTAAGGGGTCCTGTAACACGCACCTTGTGATAAAGTTAACGGTGAACAAGTCTAGTGCTATGCAAACTCACTCAATGTGGATTTCTATTAGTTAACTGGGCAGTTAAATTTGATGTGTATTATTAACTCGCATCGATAATTTCACGGTAACGTACAAGCAATGTAACATTGCACAATATGTAAATGACATTGTACAAATCTATTCTTAGTCCGTGTAATTGAACGTCGAAAATTCTCTGAGAAATACTCGATAAGTGTGATACGTAAACATTTTTCATGTTGCTAACTGTTTCATGTACTTACTGTATAACGCACTGTACCGTCATGTTCATTGAAGATAAAATAAAATGTCATCCTCGTCCGTGTTCCTAAATCAATGTTTTCCAAGATCGATCGACGCACACAAAACAGACCATTACCAAAAATGTAAAGCGAACAGGAGTAAGACATGGGCATGATCAAATTTCATGAAAGATATATGTAGTAGGCGTTGTCATATGTTTCGAAAAGGTATATTTGAAAGAAGCATATGTGCATCTAGACTGGAAGATCCGTCGCTCGAGGGCGCTCTCTACGCCCCTGTAAGTGGAGGGGAGCGCAGTGAGCGTCCCCGAGCGACGGATCTTTCAGTCTAATCTGCATCTACATTCAGTGATAAATAAACGGCGTTTCGGGATCTCCAAATAGTTTCTTTTACTCGCTCTCTAGTCACTCGTGCTGATTTACTTCTTCTCAATTCAGAAGGAAAAATAATTTATATTTGACGAAAAGGATCGCTTCGTCTGTTGAAGCAATCATGCAGCGCTCAGAGTGGGGACTACTTTATACTGATGCACGACCAAATTTCATATCTCGAAGCTATTATACCCGACGAAAAACTCTCGAGACTGGACTTGTTCTGTAATATCGTACCCAGGAAAATATCGCAAATGACTTAAGATAGTGCCAATTTACACCAGCTTCTGACGTCACGGTCGCCTCTCAGGTTGTTTTGATTTGTGCATCAACGCTTAATTAATGTGCTGAGGGGCAAAATTCTACTAACCCAAAACGTTTTTTTTTTTTAAATCAGTCATGCCTATGAAGAAAACGAACGTGTTCTAAACATGCTAAAAAGGGGTACTAGTACGCATGACTATTCGGCGCCACGAAAGTTGACAATGCGCCTATTATGTCGGAATCGGATACAGGAAAATGAATTATTCACAATCTGAAGATTTAGAAATATTACTCAAACACAAATGACGACGACGACGACGATTTCAATCGAACACTATTCATTTGCTTGCTGTTTGTTTTTCTGTTCAAGCAAGCTCTTGAAATTGAAGAGGGCAAATCATTATGGAATTGGCCTTGATGTGCTCGTCATCATCGTTGTTATAATTATGAACGTTGTGGTCTTCCATCGAGCAGAAGAATTTATAAGCAATTAATAGTTAGACTTCCAGAAACAAAGATAAAGGACGGAACATATTACATGCAGCAAGGGTATTCCGGCTGTCCGTTAAGGTAGAGTGCGGGTCGGGAACAGATATTCGGACTCACAAACTTTTACAATTCTTTTCTTATCTACCACTTGTGGGGTTCATTTTAAAGCTCATGGTATAAAAAAAACTTTTCTTCGGCTTAGTTTTTCAAAGTTCGAAATTTTTCTCCATAGAATTAACACAGGGATGGCAGCCATTTTGAATTTTAAATATCGGTAAATCTTGGGTTATTTGTTTCTCAAGTATCAAACTTTGCACGGTGACCCCCCTATTTTGTTCTTGATTTTAAAAGAGAATGGTTGTAGGATTCCGTGAGGAAAGTTTGAGCAAAAGTTTAAGTCTTTCACTTTCGAGGCGCGAACTACCTTAAGCCTGAAAGCATTCTCTGTGTCTTGAAGGCTCGATAGCTATCGATCCGAATATCTCTAGATTTCGATTCAAAACATGTTTTGTCACCGACATCCGCCTGGGAAGGTTTTAGTAGAATGTACTGTGGGTGACCAATTTTCTAATATCAAATTCTAAGGGTTGCATTCTAACGAAAAAGCACTCGATGACAAAAATCGCTTGATTACATCTAGAATTAGCTGCATAAGTGCGTGTTTTCAACTATGTATTACGACACCACGATGGCATTCTTTCATAAATTCTGCTCAAACGTGTTCCGTGAAATCAGGATCCAGATAACTATGGTGATATTTTGATAGCTAGTAACATTTTAGAGGCAGAGTACAATATTAATCCTATTGTAGCTGTCGGCAGTCCTTTTTACGATACAGTAGGCGTGAAAAATTGTACCGACACATACTTTGATAACATGGTTGGCGGTATTCTAGCTGCTCCATAGGCATTGACGAACCCCGACACGCGTTAAATTGATCTTCCAAAATATTGTCTTTCACAAACAAAATGTCTTGGAAATCGCAGAAGAAATTTCTTAAGAGTTTGCTCGGTGACATATGGAAATATTCCTCGCAATTATCTTCGACGCCCAAGGCTAGTCTGCTTAGCTTTTGTGTCTCATGAATTGCTATAAGCTATGATGCTTGGTTTTTAAAGTCAAATGACATTTGATATTGGAATTAGTCAAAATTTTTAAATTTCATCTCGGGGGAAACTAAAACATTTAGTTTCGGAAACGTTCAAGGCTCGTTTTCTTTCGGAAAAACACTTACATACATACATATAGGTCCTGTTTGTTCATCAAGCGAGGTATAGATGCAAAGGAGCCAAAACATCATGTATGGTGTATGCTGATTTTTGAAGGAGACGATTTAACACCATCGTCAAATGACGTCTTCTTTCCATTTCCGCTTGGCTTATGTCATTATGTTTCCACTGTGTAGCCGAGTATGATTACAGTTTGGCTATTCCCTTACTTCACAACGCTTCTACGTTCCCAGGCTCTCAATGTTTTCATTTAACGAGGCTCGCTGAATTTTTAAAATTTGCTTCCTCCTTTTCGGATGCTCAGACTATGGAAAAACTCATCGTGAAATGTCAGAAATGTGTTGGTAAGATGCCATAGGAATTCTTTATCTTTGCAACGTTGACGATGTACAGTTGAGTAAAGCTCCCTCTACATCGCAATCATGGCCAAACTGCTGAGACAACAAGCTGCAAACTGTGTATATTGTACCCAAATCCCCTGAATACATGTACGCCACTGAACATCTCGAGCTCTTGCTGGAACATTCCTCATGGAAACTTTAGGATCATTTTGTCAACTCACGACAATGTCGGATTTATAGACCTGGCACAATGGCAGACACGTAACTACGACTTTACTCAAAACGACTGGGCATGTAATCAAGACGAAAACATTCCTTATTTGATAGTAAAATACCAATGTGAATTGAAGTAGAAAGGCAAAAGTATAATTACACATTGAGGTAGAATGCACCTCGGCGACATATATTTGGAGTCTACCTTTTACAATTCTTTTCTGATATACCACTTGTAGGGGCTCGTTTTAAAGCTCTTGGTGTAAGAAAACTTTTCACCGTCTTCGTTTTTTCGAAAATCGAAATTTTTTATTTCTCTCCATATATAGTTAACACAGGGACGGCGACAATTTTAATTTTAAAATATCGGTAATCCCCGATTTTTACCTTGATTTTGAAAGAGAAAGGTCCAAATATTCCTTGACAGAGTTTGAGCCAAGGTTAAGTCATTCACTTTCGAGGCGCATACAACATTAATGTATATATTTTGTTGTTTTCCAGATGAAGGCATGCGCCTCACAAAGTCCATGCTGAGAACAGACGCCCTCAACAAGCTTGCTTCTACGAAAAGCCAAGATATAGAGTTCATGGGGTCCTTCACCTTACAGACTAGCGTCCAAAAACGTATAGGAAATTATGTTAGAAATTTGAAGAAAAAGTCAAACTAGATGCTGAGTATTTTTGATAAGTACCTAAACATCATGCAATATCACGATCAATAATAAAGTGGTGAGAAGTTGGGTTAATTTGGCTTGATATATTAGAGACTTTTCACTACCCTCTTCTAATGCTAGATAAAGTTTACATACTCACTGAACTGGGTAAAATTTAAAGTCCCCCTCTTTATCAATATGAGATCATTTTTTAGAAAGAGTGAAAACTGCATTGCTTCAAACAACCACCTCAAATATTCTGACTTCATCCATAATTGCATGAATGCACCAAATATGTGTAAATAATAAAGTTGGAGGTAAAATGGTAATGACTGATCCATGAATTATATTTTTTTCACGGCCCCATCCTTATTCCTCTGATATCTCCATGCAGTGTTCGCACACGCAGCGTTATCATGAGTTTCAACTGTTCAAACGTCTTTCCAATTTGTAGTTCAGTATGTGTCATTTTATCGCATCGACTAGCCCTGCGTATCGTGCTGTGTGTTCCAGGCGTTATTCGGCCTCCCACCACAGCCCTGCTGACTCTTATAGGAAAGCAAAGCGACCGCAGTCCCGATTTAGACCGCGCATGAAAAATATGTTCGGCCGAAATCAATTCGATTCCGTTCTATGCCTACCCGAATAACTCAATCGCTCACAGATTGCAAAAAAGTTTGCTCTCGTGGCGTCCTAACCGTTTTTAACAGTGATTCACGGTCAAGGGTCCAATGGCCGGCCATTAGCAAGATATGACCGGCCACTGGACCCTTGACCGTGAATCGCTGGTAAATCAACGATTAGGACGCCACGAGAGCAAACTGTTTTGCAATCTGTGAGCGATTGAGTTATTCGGGTAGTCGGCCGAAAATAGGTAGTTTTCGTGCGCGGTCTAAATCGGGACTGCGGTTGCTGTGCTTTCCAATGAGAGTCAGCAGGGCTACGTGGTGGGAGGCCGTACAACGCTGGGAACACACATGGTACGCAGGGCTATGTACGCATCGACGTGATTGTTGTACCTTGGCTCCCATCTAATTCAAGACCGAGGTCTTGCAGTGTATACTTGGCCCACCAAATATCATAGCTGAAATGGGCATGGCAGGTGAAGTATTTACCCTTTGGTTAGTGACGTAGCTGTAGAAAAGGTTGAGTACTTTAAACTTTGCTATCTGCGTTGTATGGTATAGCGATAATGTATGATAACCTTTGACCATTAAGGTACATAAAAGGCTAAATTATTGTTTGGGTGAACAGAATGCCAAAAGTGAACTTTTGCTTTACGACTTGTCAGAAGCTTGTTTCAATCTAGTTATAAAGAAGCTTTAAACACGATTGAAACTAATTTGGGATAATTTGATTTCATATTTTGCAAATTTCTCAAAAATTTTAGGTGCCATAAAGCTGAATGTTTCAAAATCGCAAATTACTCATAAAAACAAGTGTGTAATATGAACAGAAAAGCAGATGAGATAACATTTGTGGATTAAATCGACATTACTTCACCATCCAATTATCCCAAATTAATTCTAATCGTGTTTTTAAAGAAAATCCAACAAATATGAAAATAGATATATTTATCTGTGAAGATGTCAGACTCGTAGCAATCTACTTTAGTTTGTGAAAAAACAAACGATTTTGTATGTACAATGCTACGCAAAGTGTATATCCAGTTGGCAAAATCATTGATGAATAAGAAATAACCTGCTATTTGCCAAAGTTGTTTCCTTTTTGACATATTGGAGGAAATTAAGGCAAAGCAAAATATACATTTTAGCATTGTTAAAATAAGACGAGGTGGACTCTTCTCAGATGCATTCGCCATGAACTTGTGATGAACTACAAGTAACTTGGCTCACCTAAGTCAAATGGCTTTCGACGAAATAATATATAGATACACAATAAACTTTTTCAGCCAACTTAATTCTCCGACATGAACAAATTCTGGTGAACATTCTCTTGTTAATTTACAAAGCAGTTGTTTGCAAAGTTCTGGTGTAGCAAGAAAGAAATATTGTGGGATTTCACTTTTGCGTAACCCAACTTGTCTTTTACATTGTATACCTTTCCGGTTGGCATTCAGTGACTTTCTGCTTGTATATTTGTGGCACAAGGGTGTTAATCTAGCAACCCTAGCGTGTCAGGGTATAAATGCTGAGTCGGATGTGGATGTGTGCAAGAGATGTGTCGTGTGTATTGTTCCTAATTATACGCATGCTGATCTCTGTGTTTCTTCTGGCGCTGGAGTTCATGTAATTTTTCATGAAATTCAGCGAGAACTTTAGTTCTCGGGCTGTAGAAGAGCGCCCTCAGGGTTCAATCGCAAAATCAATCAGTGGAGGGACTGCAGTTTATTGTAATGTTCGTTCTGTCATTATCGTTGTTTTCTGTACGCCACTTTGTTTTGACAACCTTTTCAGAAGTCATTTAATGGCCCATTGAATTCAATGGCCTTACTGCTGTATTGTTATCCGCAGGCCATTCATAAATACCGGGGAGTTGGCTGGCGGAAATCGGGGGATTTGAAAATTCTGTGTGTAGTTTAGTGGGGACTTGAAGGTTTTATTCTCGGTATAAGTGAAAGCTGAAAACATGGTAGGTAATTGAGTGAAAAATTACTTACATTTTTAAGTCATCCATCGGTTCTAATGCTTGTAATTAAACAAAATCTGGAACCATTTTATCGCATCTCATGGCTACATTTCGAACAATTCTAAAATAGTATGAATATTATATTTTTTCATTACCAAAACATCAAGTAGAGCTTGCAGCAGGACACAAGCTGCAAATTATTGATAATTTTTCATGCAATGTATATCAAATACAGTTTCTTGCTGTCTCCCTACAGCATGCTGAAGCACACAATATTCACTTTGTCAACAAAGCCTGTATATGTAAACATAGTTGTTGATAATTGAATTAGAGTCCAGACTGAAAGTCATTTGTCAATGATACAAATGCACAGAACACATTACACAGGCTTTGTTGGCAAGCTGAATACTGGACAGTTTAAAATGCTATGAAGAGCAGAACAAGAACAATGTTGAACGATGTTGATAAACTGAACAAAAATATTTTCTCAACATAGCTACAGGCCTACCACGGCCCACGGGCAGTGTCACTGTCACTGCATACCGACAGTGACAGTAACAGAGATATAGCTGTGGTGTAGTTGAAGAAGAGGTTTGGTCATATAACGTTCTTGATAGTGAAACATACCTGTACACAAGATCAGGCCGGAGAACAACACATGTACTGTCTAGAGTAACAGGATATGGTTGGGGAAGAGAACGTACATGATGATATCTCATTTTCAATTTAGCGCTAATAGTGTGTTGTACATTTAAGAAAATTATTTACCATATTTCAAAGGTGTATTCTGATCCTTCAATCGATCATCTTTTGCAAAACAATACCCTTTTTTGTATTTTCACGGTGTTTTCCGTGATCTTAGGAACATGCATGGGTACACGTTTTCCGTGTGAATGCCACCACTAAAGGGTATCACCGAGTCGAAAATCTTATGGTTTTACTGTTAGGTTTGCCTCTTTTGAAGAAACTGGAAAAGCCAACCGTCTAAACGTTGCTTTTCTGAATCCGAGAATTTCCGGGTTAGGGAACAAAATAATTTAGGTGTGGAATTACTGGCTATAGGACAGAGGAAAACAAATATATACTTATCGCCTCGGAATATCCCTAATAGCGCGTGCAATGGAAACATTGGAAACATTTTACATTTCAAGTCAGTTCAACTCCGAGTCCCATCCTCACTTTGTTTGACATTTTTTTAGTTTTATTTATAGACTTTCACGTGACTAATTATCTAATCTTGTGACTTTCATCCGTCTGCCTTCCACAGTATGTATTTGCTGAACTATTTTTGCGATTATTGTCATTTTGAAATTATTGCAATTTTTTAATAGCTGAAAGACTACGAGAGAGACAGAGACAGAGACAGAGAACGAAACCCAAGAGTAACGGTTTCCTACTTTTCTTTGAATATGTGTAGCTCTATTGTCGATGCAGGAATAGTTAATGAGCCGTCCTTGTGACAGAAGTGTCCATACCATCTCTCGTAAAAACATGACCTTCTCCTGGTTTAATGATATTATACTGGCTTTGCAAGTCCAACGATGTCGGACAGATTTAATTGTTCAAATTCACAACCATTCTTTATGTGTATTTTTGTGTGATAACAAATTTCTCAACATCTCGTGCCAAATTATATCAATTATCCAACAGGATCCTAATCGACTACAATAACAGGATGAATGTTTAAACAAATTAAAAAAGACGAAGAAATATAGCTAAGAAGACATAGTGAGTCATACACAATAATGAACATACACAATACACCAAATCTTTCGTTAGTGCTGTCTTTGGAACATCTGCTCCACACTGTAAAGTTAAGTGTTAAAGGATAGAACACCAATTAAACGCCTTTTTGAAACACTTTTTGAACGCGTCTATAGATGTTGAGAAATTTAACAATACGTGTTCAACCAATGTTCAATTTTTAACACACGTTTGCAGATTTTGAACACTTCGTGTTCATCAGGCATTATATTGAACACCATGTGTTCCATATCTGAACATACGTTGCACATGAAATGCGTTCAAAAAATTGAACGCATTTACGCGTTCAAAGGGCTGTAACACTTTTTGAACGCATGGACGCCGTTCAACGATAAGTGTGTTAAGAGTTAGAACACATGATATGCACTTGTTGAACACCTTTAATTTTGCGCGTTCATGGGGTGTTCAAGCCCGGAAATAACAAAACAGACCACTTATATTCAGTAAAATTTTATTTAAAAATACACAAAAATTCCTATAGTAAAATACAATTATTTAGTGTCAATTGGGCACATAAACACCGTTGGTGTTTTCCTCTGACAAACTATACAAAGTGGCCATACGGCCACTTTGTAAAGTTTGTCAGAGGAAAACACAACGCTAATTAACACCTTCCTATCAAAACATAAACAAAAGAAAATCCTCATAAACACTGTAGATCGTTTTCAAACAATATGAACAAAGTAGTGACAAAACAGGTTTTACTTATTGTGGATTACGTTATATGTTCATACTTGCAAAAACGTACGAAAACGTGTTTGAAAAAGCTAAAAATTTGGCTTACTTGAATATATCACATTTTGATAATTCCTTATGTCTTAAAATGTCTGAAATGTCTTTAATGTCTCAAAAATACAATTTTGTGTATTTCATCATAACTTGTAGATATATGATTAGGAAAATCCCCGGAAACCTGTACTCCAAATATTAAATAAATCGTACTGGCCGTTTGAAGAAAACGCTTGGGATGTAAACATTTGAGGATGATGCCACACATTCACCATGATATTAGGTCTACGTCCTTAACAGCAAAGCTAAAATCAGTAACAAACCGTTAACAAAAGATTTCTTGATCTAAAATATAAAATAATCAAAGATTTGGTAGCAGGCTATGATCAACTAAATGTTACTGGCATAAGCCTTCAAAGACGTGAAGTCTCCTTCATCAGATGCCAGGGTGCAATGAAGATTTGAAGCAGAAAGCGACAGAAAATTCAGAGTGGAAATTTCAGAAAATTCCGAAATTTAGAGTGTACATTTTTCACTGTGAATTTTCTGTGGCTTTCTGCTTTAATTCTTCATTCCACCATTGCATCTGATAAGGGTGACTACAAGTATTTGAAAGCTTATTCTCCAGTAACATTTAGTTAATCATAGCGTTCTGGACATAGCTCAGATAAATTCAGAACAAAAATACAGAAACTTATCAATTCAGTTACTAACCCTCGAAAGTTCAAATCTACATCAGAGATGAACTGAGGTTCTCAAGCTTGTTTCCAGACAGCTATCTGTACACTCATATTCTTCAATTTCTGTACCATAGCTTCTGTAATAACTCTTGGATTTCACGTTCATCCAACTTTTCACATCCTGAAAATAATGCAACAATAGATAATATGGCGACATGAGACTTCAAATGAAAGACAATTTGGCCTTAGTAGGTTAAGGAAAGAGGGTGACTTTTTTATACAGTGCCTCTTTTCGTCAATGTTACAAAATATTGGCTTCTTCGTGTCATCAACTGATGAAAAGTAAAAGCAAAGCCAACTCTCATATGCTAAAACAATATTCTTCCATGTTTAACTAAAAATTTACATGCGATTGTGGTTACTAAAAGACATGTGTTGGCTGTGAATACGCAGCGGTAATGCGGCATATCGATCGCGCTCGGGTCAAGGGTCATCGCTCCAGTGATGACCCTTGACCCGAGTGCGATCGACACCCATGGCCCAAAACACTGCTGCGTATTCACAGCTAGTGTATGGTCCACCAGCCACTGAAAGAAATAAAGGTTTCTTCACGTAGTTAAGCTTTTTCAAAGTACAATACAATTAATTTCGAAGGATAATAATACAGATGCTTCAAAATCCAATACCTTTTAATATTTTGGAGAGAAAACTTACCCTTTCTGGTCTTGCTTTCGCACGATCACGACTTCAGCGTGCGCTTACAAGAAACATGTCGCAACTTCCGTTTTGATGCATCATGGGATAAGAAAAGGCACCAAACTTGAACACCAAGTGTTAAGAAGTAGAACGCCTCTTGCACGCCGATGTTAAAATTAAAGCGTCCATGGTGGTTTTTTGATTTTCTTTTCAAAATTTCAAAATTTCAACCCGTAATAAACGTGTAAAATTATTTTTTATACTTCCTTTTTTAGAAAAAACATGCTTTCAGCAATTGTAGACCGGAAATATTTTCCACTTATTGTGAAATTCGTTACACCAAAATCCGTGTACGTATGCCGGACAGCGAGGCAGTAGTAAAGTTAATATAGCCATTGTAAAGTAAAAAACACAAAAGATTGTTAATTGTTTCACAGTATTGTAAAATTTCTGTGATGCTGAGTTTTTGAACACTTGAAGGAGATAGTTGTTAACACTACGTGTTCAGGTTTAGAACATCATTGTTAATAATATGAACACTAGTGTTAACAACAGGTGCAGCCAACGGAGCTATTCATCGAAAAAGCTATTCCAGGAGCAATATTTGAGGGCAGGGGAAATCATAATTTTGCTTGGGGAGGGGACATATTTTTAGGTAGCAGGGGAGCAAATTTTAGGTTTTTTTGTCGGGGAGGGCAGATATCAGTTGATTGTCCAGGGGACAGGGCTTTTCGAAAAACGAGGAGAGGGGTACTGTATGATGTCTGCAAGGGGAATGTTAGTTTTCAGTGGAAATTTTTTCACAGGGCAGGGGAAAATCGACAATATTTTTCATCTCAGGATCAGGTAGCTTCATGTCTGCTGGGGAAATGGAATGACAAAATTTTGAGGGGAATTTTTTTGCAGGGCAGGGGAAATCGGCAAGTCTTTTTTGCCTCAGGGCAGGGGAGCTTCAAAAATTGACAGTGGGGAGGGGAAACAGGCAAAAATAAGTGGGGAGTGGGTAAAAATGAAGTTTGAGTGGGGAGGGTAAGTCGAAAGATTTTCAGTAGGAGGGCAAATTATGAACAGCTAATCAATTACCCTAATGACTTAAAATTAGTCAGTTCACATTACTTGTCATGCACAATATATAATTTCATAGTAAAGACCGCTTTAAAAGTGCATTGTTCGTTGGCTGCACCTGTAACAATATGAACACTAACCGTTCAAATTTGAACACCGACATGTACATTTTGAACGCGTAAAGACGCGTCTAGCGTCCGCTATTTTTACAGTGCAGATGGCGTATTGCAAAATAGCAAGACTTCTCCATCCGTATTCGTAGCCATTTGTATTTTCTGTACATCATACAATCCCAGATGTGGATTTTTCCTTTTTCCTCCAAAGTCTCTTCGCACAAATATACTGAGAGTTTCGTCGTATACTGAGTGAAGAATACCTACCTTTGTACTGGGAACTTCCGGATTGCAGCAACGGTTGTTGAAAATCGAGGAGTCCTTCACTTTATAGTAATCTGCCATTTAAGTTTTAGTTGGGCTTTAAATTTGCTGCGACAGGAGCTTTATGTCTATTTAACGAAATGGAAATGAATATCTTATTGTCGTTTGCGCCAATATTGTAATTGTTTCGAACACAGCCACTTCAACTCTTCTCTCTCTCTCTCTCTCTCTCTCTCTCTCTCTCTCTCTCTCTGTCTGTGTCTCTCTGTGTGTCTCTGCCTCTCTCTCTCTCTCTCTCTCTCTCTCTCTCTCTCTCTCTCTCTCTCTCTCTCTCTCTCTCTCTCTCTCTCTCTCTCTCTCTCTCTCTCTCTCTCTCTCTTATTAATCGTAACAGTCGATCATTCGAACTGCAAACACTTCCTTTAGATGGGACCAAAGAGTCTAACTTTTGAAGAAATGAAGAATTTGTAGGTCAAGCTCAGCACATGTGAAGAATGCATCAACATATTAATCCATTTAGTGACCGTCTCATAAGGTCAACGAGCGAAAGTTGCGTGTCACGCGACATTTGCTAAGATTTCTGAGGAACGGTAGCTGTAACTTTTAATGAAGTTTTTCAGCATTTTTCTGTTGAAGTCAATTGCAAGTGTACGTTCTACACATTGAAACTCCTGCTACTTTGCTTATCAACGTAGCGTCTCTGTAACGTGAAAAGTACTCGAACTTTATTTATAGCTTCTTCATGACGTCACAAATTAAGGTTTTAACCACATCATTGCGATAAACTCACCTCACGTAGACCTACTGAGCAACTTGCCAGACCCATTATTGCATGATACCCAATTGATTCACCAAACTTAGGTAAACTTACATCTTGCAATACGTTTACCATCGATATTGAGAGACAAATTCAAAAAATCTGTAATGGCGACAACTAAGAAGATAGTGTTTGCAGGCTCAGGGTAGGTCGGATGTACCGGGCGAGGAAAGATGCTTCGAGAGAATTTGAAACAATCAGGATTCAAGGATTCGTCATTTACCATTTCAGCTTTAAGTTAATGTGTTATCCTTTAACACACATATTTTGATGCATGTTTGCAATTGGCGTAGAATGGGCCTTGGGGACAGATATTCGAACCCCCAAACTTTTACAATTCTTTTCTGATCTACCACTTGTTGGAGTTCATTCTAAAGCTCTTGGGTTAAAAAACTTTTCACCGTCTTATATTTTCGAAAATCGAAAATTTTATTTTTCTGCAAGGAGTTAACACGGGGGTGGCGACCATTTTGAATTTCAGATATCGGTAAATTTTGGGTAATTTGTTTCTCTGGTACCAAAGTTTGCCCCCCCCCCCCAAGTTTTATTCTTCATTTTGAAAGAAGCTTATTGAACGATTTCTTGAGGACAATTCGAAGTCTTTCGTTTTCGAGGTGCATACTACGTTAACAGTATAGAGTCGCATTTCAACGACAATACGCAGCTTCATTGATCGTAGTATTGCATTTTTCACGCAGGCGGTAGCGTTACAAGTCGTAAAAACACTCAGCAACTGTCTTCATGTTTATGACTTTATATGAGGGTTGCGCCCCAAATATAGTATCTATTTTGATTTTTTCTTGAGACTTTCAAGGTAATTTCCCAAAAGCTTTTGTACAGGTTCCTGTAGAACGACGGACGCAATGTCGTCTATATCTTGTCTTTTCGTAGAAGCAAGCTTGTCGATGGTGTCTTTTCGCAACATGGACTTTGTGAGACGCCGTCCTTCATCTGGAAAACAATACATATACATTAATGTGTCATAACATTTCGCTACTTTACTTCACATTAATATTTTACAACCGAATAAAGAACGATTTGTCTTGATCCCATGTTATGCTTCCTGTCATTTTGAGGGAAGTCATTTTTAAAGTTGGCTAGGAGACTCAGACCAGTTGTAAAGGCATAACTAGAATTATACCAATGATTGACTCGGATCAGAACTGATGTTTGGTCAGTGTTATACAATAGAAAATTGTCAAACTCTTTGAGTCATTTAAGAGGCCTTGTAGAAAAAATATTCGTGTCAACCTTGAACATATATGTTATCGCCCGCTTTTCTTACACAAGGATAGTGGTTTACAAAACAACTATATTTTCCTGCATGTCAATTATAGATATACGTGGAAACAACTGTATATTTCCAAGTGGTACAAATGTGAGAGCATTTTCCAATCGCCATAAAAGGATCTTGTTTCTGATCATTGAAAAAACACATGTGACGACAAAATTAACTTGGCGATGAGGTTCTCTTTAAAAAATATTTTTAGCATATTCTTTGCTCGGAGGAGTCCATTGTAAATTATGAATTGTGTCAGAGACTATCAAACAGTAATTAAATTGACCCACCCCTCCAAAACTGACGAAAGTGTTTTGACTTTTTAAACAAGAACAGGATAAGGTCTAGAATTCCTAATATGGGAGCACCTTGCGCGCGGATAAAAGTGGCCAAAATTCGAGTATAAATACATGATTATACACTACCTGCTACTTTGAGCCATTTGTCCATTTCAGCTCTGGCCTGGTCCAAGACGTTATCAGGGTCACACAATTCATCCACTAAACCAACCTCCAAGGCCTGGTCACAGGTGTACAATTTACCCAGACTTAAAGCCTTCTCACTCTCTCTATTACCGATGGTTTGTTTCATCAAATCCATTACCCACGGATTTGCGACCATTCCCTGATATCAAGGAAGCATGAAAGGTAAACGAACAAGCATGAAAAGCACACAATAGCTAAGGCAGGTCCACTAACAAGGGTGATATGTACACTAATAAGTATGAAAGGTAACCTAACAAGCATGAAAGGTACACAACCATGCACGAAAATTACTTACAAGTATGAATTGTACAACATCAATTAGCATGAATCAGTACACTAATGAGCATGAAAAGTACACTTACATACCATTGCATAAAAAGTACACTAACAGGCATGAAAAGTACACTGACAAGCATGAACAGTGCATGAGACAAAAAGATTTGCTAGTCTAGCACAAAATCAGGAACCCTCACAAGAAGAAAACAAGAGGAAAGAATTAGCCATACCAACTGTGTTTCATTGAGTCCTATTCTATACTTTCCCCTGGTCATGATTCTGTAGTCACATGACATAGCGAGCACACATCCAGCCGCTGGGCTGTGACCCTGAAGATAATACAAATCGCTGATCAGTGTGACTGTGTATTACGACTAAGTCGGCAATGACTTTTATAAAATCACCATAAAATAAGTATAAAGCAAGTTTAATAATCCATCGTCAACTTTTGGAACGATCTCGAGGAACAAACAAACCCTATAGAGACTATCACCACCAATTTTTGTGTTTGGACCAGGGAACACGGTCACAAAAGTTTTGATCTGACACAACATTCAGTGTGCAAAAGGTAAAGGATCGATTCATATGACATTAATCAATTTTAAAACTGAAATCATCGATACCCATATTTTTTGGGGGGGAATGGTTAGAGAGGAAAATTACATAGAGGCGAGACATTTTCATCGACTGTTTCTTGGTCCCTGAATGTACGACGAAAACCTTACAAATAATGTTAATATTCTCATACATACATTGATTGCTGCGATGGTAACCAAGGGTGATCCGTACATTGTCATCCACATGTCTTGCAATGAACTCCAAAACTCGCCAAACCTCTCAGGAGTTGTTTGATAAAGCTCAGTGATGTCAAGGCCTGCTGCGAATACATTCTTGACAGCCTGTAAAAGCATATAAAACAACCTTGAACAAAACAAAAGCAAAACAACCGTGACCAAAATCATTTCATGATAAATTCAACACAGATTCAGGCAATCCATTACTACACAGACAACTCAGGTTCAGCATTTTGCATAATTATCAAATAAATGGGGTCTGAGTCGAAATAATATAATTCAATGGCAACTACCCATCTTCTCGTATCATATTAACAAGCAAACATTACACTCGGTGATTCATTTTTAGAATGTTATCTATACACGTGATTGTTGTGAGGATCCGTTAGTGAAAAGTAAATATCTTGCTCCTTGGGAAATTTCTATCGACAATGTTGAATCATCGATATGAAATTTAGAAGTGTTCGCTTCAGATTATATCATCCAGATTTTTCAACAATTGAGAGGGTGATGTTTGCAATAAGTGCAGAGCACTAAGGCACTGTTGTTCAAGGTAATCCGAATAAAAGCGTATACCTTTATTCCTCGACTACCTTATCGAGGGCATATGTATTCCAAGAATGAATCTCAATCTGAAAATATTTCAACAGCAAATTGTGCCTCGACATCACATTTTATGGTGAAGAACTCTGTCATTATTCGACGGAAGGTAATTTTATGTATCTAATCAAAGTATACATATCAGTTCAAGTTCAGGTTTCCTTGTCATCGGATTGATCAGAAAGGTAGAAAAGGAATTTTACTCACCGATGTTAAAATAACACCTCTAGAAGTCTTTTCCAACTCCTTAAAAACCACTTCGATGTCCCTAGTCATGTGTCTGTTCAAACCATTTACAGGTTTGCGGTTCATCTTCACGATGGCTACATCTGAAGAAATGAAAATTTTGTAATAATGGTCGTGGAAGCAAAGTGTGTGAACTATTTCGGATAAAATGTCAGATTCTAACGAATAAAGTTGACATTAGGAACAAACAGGAAAAAATATCTCTTTGAAGAAAAATACTGATTCATTAAAGAAAAATGCCAACCCAATGTTTCCTGTGAGAAATTTAAACATAATTTATTGACAAAGAGATGAAGATCTGGTGGCCAAACACACTGGCTAACCGGATCGAAAATGGCAAATTATTCAATTTTCGGACACTGCCCAAGATGAACATATCGACGGCATCTCAAGAGTGTCGTTTTCCTTCCTGTGATAAAAAAGACAAGGCAGGGAAGAACTTTAAAAAACTTAGTAGAATATTTTAGAATATTTATGCATTCATGGATGTATGATTTTGATGTGAACGATTACCGTAATACTCAGTGTGAATGCTGATTGATAACCAGGTAACTTCTCAGGACCTATATGGTTACGCTGGTTATCAGTGTCAGTAGGAATCTTAGCGGTAAAATTGTCATGATTTGTTTTCTGTTACTGGAAGATGATCTGAAGTGTAAATGACATTTAATTTAGCAATTGTGTGTAATTTGGTTCATATTCGGCTGAAAAACGATACGATGACCGTAAACTATTGAAAAAGCCCCACGTCCTGAATGATATGAATCAAAAATGAAAATGAAGAAACGTTTCATGTCAATCATGAAAGTATCTACCCTACATTCTATCTTTTGTAAAGTTATTTATTTTGTCTGGAAAATTGAATTTAACCTAACAGAACTCACCTTTATTATCTGGGTCAGTCTCCACAGTTATAAGATCAGTTGATAAAGTTCTCCTTGATACATGTCTGGTGGCGCTGAGTAAAGATGGTCTGCACAGTAAACTTCCACGTAAAAAAGAAAAATTCCGCAAGCCTGTGAATAAATTATTGAAATGTGCAGACAGAATAACGACTTGTTGTATACTAGTTGTCTCAAACCCCAAAAAGTTTGACTGTTTTACAACAGCTTGTAAGTTAAAATTTCGACAAGGCACTGTGCACGTGCAAAGACGGTATACTGCACAAAGTGTTTATTAAAACTTCATATCTGTGTATTCGTTCCTTCTTGTTGCAATGTAGTTCGTTTTCTTGAAGTAAATGATAAATTTTGCCCTAGTGAGAATATAAATAACAGCATTGACGCAGTAGTAGATGGTTACTAGTGATTTAAACCTTTTCGTTGTCAGACAATGGAAGTAATGAATTCACGTGGAGGATATCCTGATTGGCGTGTTACATAAATGCGAGACGCTAAGGTGATATTTTTCAGACATGTATACGACAATGTTGTTTCAATTGTGCCTGAGTCGCTTGCAGGTGACAGTCTATTTCAACTGGCCTTTTCAGCGATTGATCTTGGAGAAAGTAATACTGAACAATGCTTAGACGGAACTAAGAAGTTGGAGCGTGCACGTGTTCAAGTCAAACTGAAAAAGTCCTGAAAAATCTAGCGAGTGGCCATTAGTTCTTAGGAGGATGGTCAAAACTGAAAATATCTGACAGACGGAATTGTTTAATTTTTAAGAAAAATTGCGAGTTGCTGCTCGGCAAAGAGGGATTGTGTACATTTTTGGACTATGACAAATGTCTGTCAGCAATTCTGGAAAAAGTATGCATTCCCTTTTATCTTCAAAAGAATATTTCAACTTCACAAAGGCGAAAATTGTCTTCCCTCAGCCTAACCACTTTTCCCAAATAACTGCCCATCCCTTTTCAAAATATGTGACCGAAAAGCTGTGCTCGATTCAAGTTTTTATAAGATACCGGATTTCACGTAGAAAAAAGAAATTCTATCCAAATAGCCCTAATGTTAACGTAAACGTAAGTGAGTTCTCGGTAAACCTGGTCGAGATCGCAGCGGCGAGTGTTGTTGTTGTTGTTTGATTGTTTGATTGCCTAGGCATGGGAACTGTGAATACGACTGCGTTCAGCATGTTCAGCGGGAAGAGGGGTGGGGTGGTTATATGAAATGATCACCTGTCCGCCACATGCACCTCAAAGTACGGTGTAGTGGTCGTGACCCAACGATAACCCTGTACGGTGTACCAGTTAAGGCCTGCCACTGGGTGCGGATGACAATGGGGCCACTTCGAACCCAGCAATACACTTCAAAGATCATTGCTGCTCGGTGCCGTATAGCAGGTTATCTTCTAAGTTAGGGCCATTTTGGGTCACAACCCAGAGTAAGTAAACTGATTGTTTTTCTCCCATTCATCATTCCAAAAGGTAGGCGGGTAAGCGGTTAATAAAAGCAAACAAAAGGTCAACACAAAGTCAACTAATTGATTATTTCACAGTTCATTTCAATAACTACACAATTTCCAAATGTTAGTCAACTTTACTTCACCACATGGTTTAATGGTAGTGATATGATTGGTGTTAGGAAATATTATGTTGCAGTGTAAAAGTCACCCTTTTGCTTTGCGACGGAATAAAAAGTCTGAAGAAACCTACGTAAGCGGACGCGAAACAAAAATTTTACTTGTTCTGGCCAAAGTGTGGTAGATATCGGCCTGACCCAATTATGACTGTAACTAAAACGATAGCTAACCACTGTAACGATAGGTCTACACATGTGTACAATTACAAAGAGTACTGCATGTTTTGGTAAGTCAGCCCGAGTATAAAATCAAGTCAAATAGGCCGTATTGCTGAAGGCAATGAGTACTTGGGCCGTGATAGAGTAATTTTGAGGACAATATATACTACTATTCAAATATGGTCTTGAATTTCCTCCTGTCAATTAGGCATTTGATTAACTGGTTATTAAACGAAGCAATGGCATGACAACGGCAAAATATGTCAAGCAACTATTGTGGAGTTTGAGGCAGGGGTTCTTTATTTATAGTGGAAATTGCTTAAACTCCTTAAATATTCAAATTACTGCAAATTTCTGTTGTTCTCGATGGTAGATGTCTAATATTTAGATGGGCATATTTAGATTTCTACCCTATAGTTATCCCTATATACCAAAAATCGGACATCCAGCTCTATTGGCTTGCTCAGAATAGATATGCACATAATTAATGAGGTACAATATGTGGTGTCATAAGGTGTCCCATCATACCAAATATGAAGGATGTAGCACTTGTGGTCACTGAGTTGTGGACAAATATATATATTTGAGGTCAAAGGTCATTCAGGTCACGTCACATTTTGTCATAATAATTGTATTGCTAAGTTATTCCTATATACCAAAAATCAGACCTCTAGCTCTATTGGCTCGCTCAAAATTAGATATGCGCATAATTAATGAGGTACAATATGTGGTGTCATAAGGTGTCCCATCATACCAAATATGAAGGATGTAGCACTTGTGGTTACTGAGTTGTGGACAATTATATATATTTGAGGTCAAAGGTCATTCAGGTCACGTCACATTTTGTCATAATAATTGTATTGCTAAGTTATTCCTATATACCAAAAATCAGACCTCTAGCTCTATTTGCTCGCTCAAAATAAGATATGCGCATAATTAATGAGGTACAATATATGGTGTCATAAGGTGTCCTATCATACCAAATATGAAGGGTGTAGCACTTGTGGTTACTGAGTTGTGGACAAATATGTATATTTGAGGTCAAAGGTCATTGAGGTCACGTGACGTTTTGTCAAACAAATTATATTGTTAACTTATCCGTATATACCAAAAATCAGACCTCTAGCTCTATTGGCTCGCTCAAAATTAGATATGCGCATAATTAATGGCATACAATATGTGGCGTCATAAGATGTCCCATCATACCAAATATGAAAGGTTTAGCACTTGTGGTTACTGAGTTATGGACAATAATGTATATTTGAGGTCAAAGGTCACCAAGGTCACATGATATTTTGTCAAAATGTCTGAGATATCTGCGTGAACCGATGGACTCACTGATGGACTCACGGACGGATATGACCCAATCTATAAGCCCCCTGGACTTTATCCGTAGGGACTAAAAACTGTGTCACTGCATCCTTTAGGCAATATGAATACGATGAGAAACTAAATTTTTATTTTTCTTGGCCTTATACATGGGAGTCTATGGAGAACTGCCTTATACATGGGAGTCTATGGAGGTGTAAACTAAAAAGTCCTCTAACACGGCCAAATTCGATCGCATTGTGAAACAAATCGACGTGCATCTGTATGGGGTTGGGTACTATTCTTGTACTGCAAAGTTTGAAAGAAATTGACCAGGGCATGTCTGAGATATCTGCGTGAACGGACGGACGGACGGACTGACATGACCAAACCTATAACTCCCCCAGGACTTCGTCCGTGGGCACTAAAAACAACGCAACAGTTATTACAGCTACATCGGTGGTAGGTTCATATCCAGAGCCCCGTACGGTCTGCCGCCGTCGCTTGAAAACAATCTCATAAACCTGGCCATATGGGCAACTGTGTATGGGCAGCTGGATACTTGACTTCCCGGAGAAGGCGAGCTGTCACGTTCAAGCTCAGGATTATTTGTCGATCAAATTTCAGTAAATTTACCTTACCTAGATGAAATTTTGTCTATAGGCTGAAATTTCGCCGAAGTTTGACAAAATTGCATCGATTTTTCAGGTTCATATCCGACATTTTTGAGTTTTGAGTGCAGACAGAAATAAGTTTTGAGGCAACATACATGGCTGCGACCCCATGTTGACCCCTAGCCCTGCGTACGATGCTATGTGCTACAGCTAACACACAGCATCGTACGCAGGGCTAGCGAGAGAGTTGCCGACATCGACGGTTATTTACGAGAAGTGAATAGAAGACTGTCATTTTTGGAAGCGATCGAGTAGCTGAGGTAGGCTGGGATACGACTTGGGCCCAAGAACGCTGAATTTCGGCAGTAATTTGGCTTTTTACGTCAAGTCCCAAAATGGATTTGAAGTCACCGACCCTACGTACGGGTCTTTGCAGGGCTGTGGTGAGCGGGGCGATTAGCTGTAGCGGAACACACAGCATCGTACGCAGGGCTAGTTGACCCCAAGTGAAAATGTGTTCGCGATCAATATCTTTCTTTTTTTCAGAATTTTCGACAAAATCATTGCTTCTTAAATCTTTTGTAAAATATAAAATACTAAAATAAAAATGCGATGTGCCATGTCTCCAGATTTCTAAAATATCGTTCGTTGACCGTTCGACGGAATACTCATTTCGCAAACTTGTGACGCAGTTGAAATTCAATACTGACCGCCAAATAATCTTAATGAGACGAGATCATTCTAGACATCCTCCAAATTATCCAACCATTCGCGTTAGAGTTCAGCTCACTTAGAGTATCATAACATTCTTCGGCCTTCGTTTAGATCGACCCTAATCTCTCCCATTTAGGAAATAAATACACAAGCTACCTTGACAAAACTTCATGCACCATCAAGGACCAAACGCACTACAAATCTGTCTTGACGTCATCATCTCCTTACATGGTAATCGGCATACCGTATTTTTTAGCAAAGGAGACACAGAATACGTCGGAGTATTCAGTTTCAAAACGTATTACATTGTGTGATGTTGTCAAAAAAGGTGATGTTACTGCAGTGGTATAAATTACAAAACACAAAAGTTCAAATCAGTTTATTTTGGACTGGCTTTACCCAACATTTCATATTGTTTCTTATGCCAGATTTGACCACGTGCTTACTGGAGACCCTTACATGCAAATTTTGTGTCAAATGGTGTGTTCTCCTGGAAAAACAAACGTACGATTTCTATATGAAGGAGGCGAAATTTGCCCTCAAAACTCGAAACCACCCCTTTTATGGGTGTACCTAGCTATTTTGAACGAGCTTCTCGAATCTGCAGCTCTATTTCGAAATGATGGTCTGGTTTTCTCAGCTCAAGGATAAGTGTTCTCCATCGCTGTAGGCATTACTATTCTCAACGGGGGTACAGTTTCCAGTCGTAATGTTTTTCATTGTGTCCGGGATATAAAACCTTTCCTTTTCACAATTTTACTTTGATTAACACTAGTCCACATCTTGTCAGCGATTAAACATGTTACAAGTTTAAATGTTAAATTCTGGTCTTGAGCCCTCTTGTTCGACCAAACTGAAATTACCCTCCCACTTTGGCTCGTCCAGTGGGTGTAGCAAGGGTCGTGCCATCGCCTAGGAAACGGAGGGTGCATTAATTGTTGCATTTCGATGCACATTTTGATTATATTCAGAAGATTTTGTGGCAAAAACTCAGATAGAGAAGCATTAATATTCACATCTCACTTATTCAAGACTGGCTGAGAGCAGCACTTCCATTCAGTTAACATCATTACGCCATTTATTATGCCAAGAAAGATGAAGCCAAGACATTTTGCCCTCCCTGGTCTCAGCCAGAAATGGTTATACCTTACAGAGTTTTTCCCACGGAATGAAAACAAATGTAAGCTTACTTGGGCTGAGGCCCAAGTACAATAAATGCATAACGCGGATACTCGGCGATTATGTATAACCGATCAAAAATCATCACTAGAGTAGTAAAGACACGTTTCTTCGCGAAACGTAATGAACGGACTCGCGAAACTGGATTTAGAAGACACCATTCCTGTCAAACAGCTTTATTAAGAATGTGTGATGAATTGTTAGAAAATATTGACAATGGTCAAATTTCTGGTATTCTATTTTGGATTTGTCAAAAGCATTTGATCTAGTTAATCACCAAACCCTTCTTAAAAAGTTATCTTTATATGGACTAGAAATTAATGGGTTAAACTGGTTTAAATCGTTTTTATCAAATCGTTCTCAAGTAGTTACTTACATGGGTAAAATTTCGAATATTCAAAAGGTGACTGTAGGTGTGCCTCAAGGATCATTAATGGGACCACTACTATTTACTATCTTTATCAACGATTTAACATTTACTTTGCATAACTCTCAACTTGATATGTACGCTGATGACCAGACCCTTCTTACCTCAGGAATTCTGTTCTGCATGTTAATGAATTCCTTCAAATGATGTATGTAGTCAAATAACCGGATTCAAGTAATGGAATGATGATAAATGAAGGCAAAACGAAAGCTATGTTAGTCGGATCTCGTCAAAAAATAAAAGGTGTTTGTATTTCTGGTGAACAATCGGATATCTCTATTAATAACAAACAAATTTTTTATGTGTCACCTCTGAAAAGATATTGGAACTAACAAAAGACAATTTTACCTCATGGGATAAACATATTGATAATTTGAGCCTAACTATGAGCCGGAGAGTTGGACTACTTAGGCGCCTGTGTAATTTTATTCCTTTGCACCTTAGAAAACTTTTATATTACGGTTTGATTCAATCTGCCATTGATTATTGCTCTATTGTTTGGGGAAATACGACTTCTAAAAATATAGATAAGGTTTATAAAATGCAGAAGCGTGCCTTAAGAGTGATACTTAATGCTGATTTTGATACCCCAACTGAAGTACTTTTTGAAAGGTTCAATGTGCTATCTGTTAGACAACGTATTTTTTACTTTACCTGTATCATGGTGTACAAATGTTTCAGCAATACTGCTCCAAGTTATCTTATCGAAAAAATTGTTACGCTGAATGACGTTCATGCTTATCAAACACGAGGAGCCTCAACTTGTAAATTATTACTGCCTCGATTTCGTACTGAAACGGGTCAAAGGACTTTTGCCATGCGTGCAGCTCGAGCTTGGAATTCTCTGCCTGATGTGGTTAGATGCAGTACGAACATGAAAAATTTCAAATCCCAGTTGAACTCTTACATCAGAGACAATGTAAACAGATAGACAATTCGCATTTCAACAGTTTTTTATGTATGTTTCTACCTGTAGTCACTGCTTTTACATTTTACTTGTACTGATTTTATTTTTTATTTGATCTTTTATAGTTATTTTCACGTTTAAAACTTGAATATTTTATTCTTTATGTCGGACCCCATGGTAGATTACAACCTTATAGGAGTCTTTACCCTGTTTGAGTATGTAAATGGGAAATCCTTTAATGTGAAATAAATAATAAATAAATAAATAAACGTCGATACATGGTGAGGTCTTAGCTGTGATATCGCAGCGGTAGCCTACTTGTGGCGTATATCGAACGCGATCAGGTCATTGGGGTCATCGCCGATGACCTCAATGACCCGAGCGCGTTCGATACACGCCACAAGTACCGCTGCGATATCACAGCTAGGTGAGGTCTATGAATTCGTGACAATAGATTGAAAACTACATGGACCTCATGTTAAAATAGTCACATACTCCAAAATTGCATGGTTCTCTGTGTCATGGGAACTTGGTGCAACCGTAGACACATTCGGAGAGATCATCTTATGCAAAACGCTGGCGTGGTGCTTATACTTACCTATAGTCACCATTTTCTTGATCGCCATGAAGCGCAGGCGCATTATGTGGCCTTTATGCAATAATTATCTTGTTTTGAGGGTAGTGTCTATGGATTTTGTGCGGGGTGCGCCCCTCAGTGACAGAAATCACGTCCGCGTTCACACCAAATGAATGTAAGCTTAACTAGTTGTGCTTGTTCCGTTCACATAACCGAAGAAACACTGCAGAAACGTGCCCCACTTTGTCAGAACAGCTAAAAGCTGACCGAGTTTGTCATCGAAACCTGGTCTTTGTCAGAACAACCAAAGTTTCCAAAAGTCTCGTCAAAATTTTGAAAATTTTGCATCCCGATGAACCTCTTACGCCATTACGAAGAAGCCATATTGTATTTCTCAGTCAGTGCCTCGATTTTACATTCTCTGCCTAGTCTCAGTATGTAACTTTGTCAGGTGATGTGCATGATGTAATGCGAAAAGTATATTTCAATAACATAAATAAATGGTAGATTGGCAATTTTCAGGAAATAACATCACTTGATGGCATACTAAACTCATAATCTCTTTTTAGCCCAGGGTGTTCTGCCATGATTCTCAGAGTATTCACAACTGTGTCGCGGTTTTGATCCCCTTGCTGCTTGTAGACCTTTGACCAAAGAAATGTTGATAAAATTAGACTAGTCTTTTAACCCTGTTATCGAATCTAGTTTTTGATCACAAATAAAACATTGTTACTTACTATTTTATAGAAAATGCGGAGTTTTGACAAAATTATTTGGTCAAAATTGAAGACTTTGTCACAGATAACAAAGGTTAGTTTTCTCAAGTCTTTTTTCTTCATCATAGGTTGGATAATACTGCCAGAGGTATGTTAAAAATACTGTTTCGTTGAGGCAATAGAATTATTCACACGATATTATAAAGTTATTATCCGGAAATTGAACGAAAAGGAGTGAAATTACGTGCGCAGTTATTCTGCGGGAGGGCAAATAAAGCAATTATTAGTGGGTGGGGGAGAAAGAGTCAATTTTTACTGTAGGGAGAGAAGAATTTTCCATTTTTGCGGAGGGCGAAAATAGGTAGAGGGATGGGAATGCTATCATTGATAGAACTTTAGGGAAGGTTGAATGGTGTCAGTGGGGAGAAAGCCCGAACTATCGGGAAATGATGTGTCGTTAAGAATTCTGGCCATTTTCCATGAAACCCTGTCAGGAACTGCCGGTCACGTTTAAATCCATTTTTTTCTTTGCCATTATCATGTGTGAAGGCAACTTAGAAAAAACAGTTTATGATGTCAGGTCACCCTTCAAGAGTTTGCTCGCTACTAAAAACTCATAAAACTCCTATCTCTGTTCACAACTATACACAAAGTGAAGGTTTGAAAGGCACAATTATTGCTAAAGCGATGGGACAACGGTCATGGTTGTTGAAAGAGATTCAACACTCGAGATGTCGCGGAGCACGCAAACAATACAAATCGGTAAGGTAAGTTTGTTTTAGATGGCATCATAGTATTGTACCTGCCTGTTCTTTATCGTATCGTTGTTAGTTGGATCTTGTTTGAATTCGGGATGAATCGTTGGGTCTGTCGTTCAGGGGTTTCCATCAACCGATATTTGTTTGCGTGATTAGACCCTTGTTGTAATAGATGTCCTCGTGTGAAATTACAGTGCTCGATGCTAAAAGCAGAGCGTTATAAATAAATAATAACACAAATTACTTCAATTACTATACAATCGGAAAGTAATAATATATGTTACTTACGTTTCATGCATCATACACACACACACACACACACACACACACACACACATATATATATATGTATATATGTATTATATATATATATATATATATATATATATATATATATATATATATATATATATATATATATATATATATATACACACACACAAAATGTATACAATGTGCCCTCCCGGTTATCACCATAATGGCTTTATGGCAATCTCTGAACTTGGGCACAGAGAGTATGTATATCACCTTGAAAGAATATATTCCCTCGAAAAAGTACGCCTTTGGACACCTAGTGATATCGATTGATATTAGCCATCGGGTTTTGCCATGGAGTGAATCGAGGATTCAATAATTGACTTTGGGAGTGCTAGAATAAATATATTCTAAACACAGAAGTCAAAATATAATGTTTTCTTGGAACAACTCCAGATGTACAACTCCGTCAAAGTGTCGTATTGTTAAAGTAAGCGATATTAGTAGGTTTTCAGAGGGTTCAATTCAAAATTATTGAAGAGCAGGTGAAACATTTTTGACGAGATATACCAAACTTCAAAAAACTCGCTTGCTTGGCCATAAATTTGTAATCTGGAAAAACTATGGCATCGATAAACTATCAAACATCAACTGCATACCACCCTTAGAAAAATATCTTGCGGGCAGGGACGAGAGAGAGATATATATATACAATGTTTTTTTGTTCGCTGCTGTTACCTCGACGAGTAAGGTTTTGACACTTCTGGGTACAGAAAACGAGATGTATACGGTGGAACTAGGCTGTAAGGGAGTGTATGGAAAAATACTAACACTGCCTTAAGATTTCATGATGCTAATAACTATATGAGGAGAGTATGTCGACTTCACCGGAAGTCTTGGTTCTGTGACAACTATCTGTTTGCTCATAAACACCTATTCATCCATGCAATTCCATGTTTCTGTTCATATTTTCATTGCTGTTATGTTCAATGCAGACTACATTTTGAGAGTGCGTGCATATTTTATGATATGAAGACGTCAACGAAACAAGGAAAAGTTCGAGTAAACCAGAGTGGGAACAGATGCCAAAATTTGATCGTTATTAGCAATACTCCCTGCAATACATGTGTACAGAACAAACAGATTGTAGGTCGCCTTCACTTGAGTATATAACCATGCAGCAAATGGAAGTAGATTTTAATGAGCATGATAATACCGAGCAAAAAAAAAAATTATGCTCGACAAACAGTGCATATCTATATTTTGTGCACCATTTTTTGCGGTCGAGGAGAAGCAGTTTAACCATATATCATAGAGAAAAGGGTCTGTGGTTTAACTGAACGGTGCTTATAGTGTGCAACGGGGTACTTAACACCACAAACTAATAGTTACAAATAAACCATGAATCAGTAAATACTCCTCCTGTCTTGTACTAAAAGTTGTGAGCATTGACAATGTATGGATGCACGGACCAGTTACAGATATTACACATCTGATGGATAGACAGAAAGTCCAGGATACGGTTACATGTGTGTTTAGTCAATGCGAGAGATGCCAGTAAATTGTAAAGCAATGAGAATATAAACGTGTACTGTATTTTCACAGTAAATGTAGACCCAAAACTAACCGTCATTAACTGTAAGGCTGCATTCACAAAACCTGCATGGGGAGGGGTGGGAGCTATGAATTGCGACTGAAATCTTTCTTTTTTTAGACCCCCTCCGTACCCTCATAAATTTTAAATCCCCATCTGATATTATTAAAAGTTTTCTCCCCTCACTATCATATTGCCAAATATTTAGTAGGGATGTACGCGCAGAAGAAAATAATTGCGCAGTTTTAACCACGCAGATGTTCGACACTACCTTTTCTATGACGCATGCATAAATACTCTGTAGGCTAGAGCTTATAGAAATATCGTCTACAGTTTGTAAAGTCATTAATCCTAACACAAGTTCTTCAATTGATTCATTTTTTCTGTTGACTTTTCATCTTATTGTCATTTGTAAATACATCAGTGGACTTCTTGGATTTGTTCGTCTAAGCCAACGTTATTAATCCAAATCTGGCTTGGTCGATTGTGCCCGATGATGTAACTATGTCCAAAATGACGATCACGAGAGAGTATGCTATTTGTGAATTCCTACCACATTTTTTCCAAATAGTGAAAAACTGAGAACTGTGACCTGCCAAAACAATTATTGTTTTGAAAAGTATGAGATACGACCTAAAAATTTTACAAAATTCACAATACTGGAAGATTGGAATATTCCATCAAATACAACGTAGGGTCTCTGAAATCTTGGGTGTGATAATAGCGAATTTGGTAAAAGATAAATAACCCAATCATTCATCCATACGCTTTTGATTTAATGAAGGATCTTTACTGTTCAAGGTTAGAATTTTCTGTTATTGTACGACTATAGTATGTGAAAATTTCATTCACTGCATGAACTTGGAAGGAACGGTTTTATATATTGATTTTAAGGGATTTTTGTGAGGAACCGTGGCTTTTAATTGTTGGTTTGTAGCAAATCAAGTATGGTGACCCAATACCGGATTGGATTATAGATAAAGCGGGTATGTGTCATGACAATATCGACGTGGCTGTCAGTGCATTTACGATTATCTCATACACTCCTAGATTTTATAAATTAGGGGATGTTTTCTGGTTTACTTTCCTGCCATAATAAGGGTGTCTTTTCGTTGAAAAACCCCACAGAAAGGGTGTTTTGAACAAGCATGGGTACCCAGCCTTTCCTGTGAAAGCTACTGGCACAAGGGCGATACCATTCGGTCAGAGCCATGTGAGGGTCTAGGTTAGGCGTACCGGAAACACATTTATTTGAGCCGTAGATATAAACCCGCTCTCATTGTTACAATAATCGAGATGAAATTAAGTCTAAGTCACCAGAAAATGTGCTGTGACCACACTGAAGACGGTGGAACTTCGTCGGATCGCCGCACTTTGATTCCGAGTATTCGACGAGCCAGACAAAGTTTTGCGCGTGCGCAGAGCTATCAGTGCGAAAATGGCGACTTTGGCTTTGAGTGTGAGCAGAACTGTGTCGTGTGGTTCCACGGCAGGTAAGCATTTTTTCCCCAACTTTACGCTCAAGTTCCTTTTTTCTTGACTCTTTTGGAAGAAGCAGCGTGACCTGCTGATTTGCAGTTTACAATATTGCCGATACTGTAAGTTACGTACAGTTACACGTCACGATTACGCTAGTCATGTTATGATAATTGATATGGCAACTTACGTGTGATAACTGGGGCAGGTATTAAAGTGGAAATTTTTGCGGCACTTCGACCCTAAAAGTAGGTTCCCCACTTTCTGTGAGAGACTATACATTAAATGACTCGTAACTTGTCTGTACTTTATCACAGACAACGGGACTAATTCACCAGTAGAGTAAGCTCAGCCCGTACGGTCGCCGTTAACTTCAACCTAACCCTGGGGTTATCAAACTATTCATAGGATACAAGAGATGTCGACCAGTTCATTGCGCATGCATACATGATAAGCCGCAGGCGTACGGGTTGCGCTGTGGCTTTCAATGAGTCTTGATGTTTAGAGCCAGGGTGTAAGCATGAGAGCCAGTGCGCAAGACATACACCAGTGCTATAACCGTGGCATAGTAATGACAGAATGAAATAGCAAGAAACAAAACTGATGTGCAGACTTACAGCAAGAAACAATTGAACGAAAGGCGTAAACAATGATGGGATAAACAACAACGAAACACAAAGTAGACAATAAGACATAATCATGCTGGAAAATGTGAACATTTACTCATAATTTGTTAATGTTTATATTAATTAGTTCTGATCTTTATTACTCCCTTGAGGGAGAATAGTTAAAAATGAATGCATGTTCACAGGAAGCATTGCAATAATCTTAAAATGGATTAGAAATTACATCAAAGTAACTCATCATCACCATCGAAACCAGTGTCACACAGTGAAACATTCAGGTCACCAAGGATAGATGACAACATGTAGACCTGTGTTGGTGTCTGTCACAATAACACCGTGTCTACTTGAAGCAACTAGAATGAATCCAGCTACAGCAGTGCCCTGTGAAACCTTCTTGTTGGAAAATGATTACGGAACATGTCAGTGTCCTGCGTAACCTTTGTTTAGAAATGATTACAGAACCTACATTTCAGACCTCAATACAGGGACACCTAATAGCTCCAATTCACAGACATTTGATTTGCCACTCACGTCAGCTTGCCAATTATGAAACATATGATAATGATTGCAGATATAAATACAGATCTCTTACGTACTCAGCTGTACGTGCCCATCACAACAACCAAAGGGATAAATGTCAAAATGAAGGTTATTCTCATGGATAATTTTCATAGTTTTTAGGAAAGACGTACACTCATTACAACTTAGAAACAGAAAAATTATTAGAAAAATTTGTATACAGACTAGTTTAAATGTACACAACCCTTGGCCTTCTTGTGTAGTCTGCAGCAATATGTACATGTGGTACTGTACATTTGCTCTTGAAGAACCATGGAGGTAAAAAAAAGGTGGTTTACCTTCATGAAGAACCATTGAAACCAATGGGAATAGATGATATTCTGCAAGATCAGATCCATAATTCTGTTGAAATTTGACAAGCACAGATTCACAACAAGATAATAACTACGAAAAAATAAACGCACAATTGACAAACACAAAAAACCTGGACTATTCATGAAACGTTTTCAAATGAAAGACATTAAACAGTGAACAGATATACATAGCTACATACACAAATAAAAAAAAGTAAACAATAATGAATAGATACTGGCAAGGAAATGGATACTGCTGATGTTCCCGTACAGTAGAAAAATGGGTACCTAGCTGTGTGTGACTCACATTTACTATGTACAAATCTGTTTATTTCAAAGTATAGTACTTGGAACACTTCAAAACCAGGTCAAATGAACAGCGATAAAAGATTCGCATGTCCAAAGTCTGAAAAGGTCTCACATTGTTGCAGGGATCATTTGTTATCGCGATTTTTCTGATACCATGCCCCTCGAAATTTAAACATTTTCTCAAACTTTTCTCAAGGAAACTTTCAACAGTTCTCTTTGAAAATCAAGAATAAAAATTGGGGGTCACCATGTAAATTTTGGTGCTAAGGAAAAAATATTTGAAATTCAAAATGGCCGCCGTAGCTGTGGCAACTCAATAGGGGAAAAATGAGGTTTTTGATTTTCACAAATATAAGACTACAACACTTATACTTATTTCAAGAACTTGAAAATGAGCCAACACAAGTGCTGGGTCAAAGAAGCATTTTAAAGTTTAAGAGTCCAAATATTTGTCCCAATCCAATGTGTACATGCTACCGTAACTCCAATCTGAAAATTGTAATACCACTTGAAGGCAAAAAAATAGGCTCATCTATTGTTATTGCCTAGAGCTCAAGGACGATACTTTGATATGGAACTCAGCATTCTATCGATAACAGTTCAAGAATTGTTAATTGTAACCCCTGAAACAAACAGAATTAAGCTCTTAAATATCGCATCACATAAAACATTAAATCTGTGAAATCTGACATATTTGGTAAAACTCATCAGGGTTCTATATTGCAATCTACGGTACTACCTTCAGAAATGGGATAAAGTCGTTTTCATTTTAGATTTCACAGTTGTATTTATTCCATCATCATAATTTTGTGATATTTCATGTTGCTTTTAAATTGTCAATCCTCAGACAGACTATGTCGACTGTCATCTGTATTATATGTTACAAGCTAGACATGACATGAACAGTATGCCCTCTAAGCCAATATGACCTGCTCAATGCAAACCAAGTGCCCGTAATGCAAGTAATGTTTACACAATTCCTCAAACTGATGCAAAGTTTCAAGAAAAAGAAGGCACGCTGGACATAGAACCATCTTACTGTTAAAATTCTGAATTGGCACTTTTGAATTACCAGTAATTGTGTGTTTCACATTCAAATAAGGGGAGAGATAAGTACTACAACCAGCTTACTAGACGGATTGCTAAATCAAAAACAACCAAAGCAAAGCATCTGGGTGGCGTCTTTGAATGACAAAAGAAATAGGCCGGTTTCATAATAACCCCTATATGACCTTTACATTATGGTGTGTTGACAGACAGCATGCAATATTCAAAAGTCATCATTACATTCCGCTACAAACAAAGGGAGAACAATTTTGCCTAAAAGGGAATGACAGTGGCAATTCAGTCTTTGAATTCACCTGTGTCTCAGAGTATTGAAGTCAAACTGAATGAATGCCAACAAAAGTACAGACGTAAAGGTCATATAGGGTCATGAAAACAGCCTATGGTATTGTTAAGTGAAACCAGTCCAAATACTAGACTGATGTTGTTAAACTCGTGTATGCAGTGTTCCTTCAAGTATTTGGACAGATTTTCTGGCTTTCAAAATCTTACAATTCTTTTGTGGTCAACAAAATGGGCTGACTCAGTTTGAAAAAACACGTTGAGTAAATTAAGTTTCTCCTGTCATGTTCTATCTACAGGTTTACGATGTTGCTTATTAAGACATGGAATAGCATCAAGTAGATTGTCTGCACCTTTTGCCGTCAGAGAAGTACAAAGAAGATCTTTATCAACTGATCTTGTTACTGTGGAAACAGACCCAGATAATAAAGGTGGGCTATTGCATGGTACTAACTGCATGCCAAGCTTGTATTTCTAATTGTTTTATTCATGCTCATCTAGATAATGCCTTTGCCAGGCGTAGAATTTTATCTGAGGCAAGTAACGTCTCACAAACATGCACAGGCTTATTTCGTACGTATCTAATCATCAATGAACTTGGGTAAGCCCATTGGAATGGCATATGATAATACCTGGAATAATGATGGAAGGAAATGATTCAAAATTGGAAATCCCAGGTTGGAAAACCCGGATATGAAATTGCAAAGTGGAATTTCCTGTACTAACCTCTTCACAATACTGATAGCTTGATTTTCCTATTCAAATTTTCCAGTTTTAAACCATTCCATGATAGTATTTCCAGTTTGGAACCAAGCCTAAATGGAACTTCCAGTTTAGAATTATTCCATTTCAGCATTCTGTGCAAGGTTCCATCACATGCCTTCTTGAACTTGAAGAGAGAGGTTTGACCTTGACGTAGAATAAACACACATACTGGAACAGCCTACCATTGAGCATATAAATCTATCTTTACAATGTTGCATGAGCAAGAAAAACAAAACCAGAAAAAACATTCCAAGCAGTTGCTTGATAGATGGGTAGGCATTTTGTATGCCAGTGGACGGTAAAAGACCATTCATTTCCATCAATGAGTAGGGAAATTTATTATTTTGCTCAGCAGCCAACTTGGGAAAAAAACAGCAGGCAGACATGGAAAATATTAGGTTGCTCACAAGGCTTTGCTGATGGTAAGGACAAATAATGTGGCAGAGAGTAGGGCGGTGGAGAGAAGGTAGTGGGGAGAGGGCAGCAGGGAAAGGTCCATTAAAGAATTTTTGTAATTGAAATTGGGAGGGAAATCTTTCAAATCATAACAGACGAGCATCTGTAACATATATATCCTCCCTTTTCCCTTCTAAATTCAATTGTTTAAAATATCTGATAATAGAGTAGATACAAAACACCTATAGCTGGTTGGCTACTTCCATTGTTAGCGTTCATATTTATGTATACAGTAGATAACCTAGTCGCTATGATTTGCAAAAATATCAGAAAATGTGAGAAAAGTCAGACAGCAAAGGGCTTATTTGCATTCAACATTTCTTCAGAGGGTTTGTCTTTGATATTTTTAATGCCGCCAGCATGATGTGAATAAGTTTTTTTTTTGCAGAATTAGCCTCTTCAAAATTTGCTATATGACGTACCTGCTGCATTCTATCATGACTTCCCCCGGCGATGACTTCACTTTGCCCTTTGACCTACATTCCTCATTGTGTTGACCTTCTATGTAAAATAGGTCACTTCCACTGACTGTCTCCTTTTCTCACTGACAGAGTTGTAGCAGCCATGGATGCCAATGCTGTTCATCAAAATCACATTTTTAATGCTTATATTAAATGTTTATGTTTTCTTTACCAATCGATATAGTCCTCCAGTAACAAGAAACTTTCAGTATCCCATTTCCTACCAAGCCTGCTACTTTCCCATCTGCCAAATCAGTAGAAAGCAGTACAGTGCCAAAACCTAAGTCCTTTATGTATAGTCACCTTCGTGGCATTTGTCACACTGGGTCAAGTCAGTAAAATTCATGTTTACTCTATCTATGTTTTCAGGCGCCTAAAATGTCCAAGTCTTTGTGAAAATGCAATGTATGGGGTGTGTCATACCTCACTAATTTTAACCCTTTTCCTGCCAGACAGTATCACTTCCCCATCAACCAAGTCAGTAAAAAGCAGTATTGAGCCAAAACATGACGTATTTTCACCCACTCAGGTTGGTCTGTTATAGCATCTTTAGTAAAAAAAGGTTTACAGTATTTTTGTTTTCAACAGCCTTCAAATGTACAGTATTATGTTAAAATACACCATATGGAATATGTTGTTTCATTAATTTTAACCATCTTGACCTGGTGGTGAAATATTGACTTGGCGGGAAAAGGGTTAATGAACTTGACCTGATAGTGAAGATGAATTTGGCAGGATAAAGGGTTCATTCATTTGTAAGCTACAGTCCTTTCATCTCATGATCTGACATAATCCGTAGAAAGTCAATTTTGGCCTTGAGATTAACAGTATGCATTCACACTTCCTTGGTCAGGGCAGATAATGATCTATTATATCCATTCTTATAGATGTAGCAATTCTTAAGATGAACCACAAACCGGTGAACGGCCTGAATATACAACTGATGACAGAAATGACTGCAGCCCTGGAGAAATTGGAAAACAGTGCAAGAGGTGTCATTTTAACATCAGTGAGTTTATTCACTTTACAATATTACTAAGTGATTAACTTTTTACAGTGGTTTGCGATGAATCGTTAGCAATATGGAAACTAGACGTACCGTCTAAATTGAAGAGTTGCCAACTCTGTATTATCGTTTCTGTATCAGTCAGTAACAAAGACATAGACTCTGTGAAAGTTGAAATATTGTCCAGAACGCATTATTTGCAAGTGTTGCTTGACTACACGGGAGATAATCTCTTGGTTTTAAAAGGGAATGGTTGAAAGTTTGTTTAGGAAAAGTTTGATCACAAATTTTATTTTGAGGACTTCATTGTCTTACTGTATAATTCTTTACTTGTGACTCAACTGTTTACTGCACATATGGGCAGGTAGACAAGGCTTCCATTTTCTAATTGCCTGCAAGTTTCTGAAACTCACATCCAACTCTATTTTTGTTTACTTACTTTCACAGAATGTCAGTAATATTTTCTCAGCAGGCCTTGACATCACTGGGTTTTTCCAAAAGACTCCGGAAGAGACAGATGCATTCTGGTGTGCCTTGCAAGACATGTGGTTAAAGCTCTATGGATCACCCCTTGTCACCATCGCAGCTATTAATGTATGTGTTTATCCAGACTGTCGTGGTCAATGTCCATACTGTAGAATTTGTTTTTACTATTCCCACCCCTTCCCTTTCCTAAATATTACATCTAAAATCTAGTCACACATGTCATTAAATGTGAAAATGATAACAACATAACATGAACTGTTACTAAATTATATTGGGAAATTTTCAAAAAATATTCAATTTGTTAGCTTTCCATCCATAGCCACTGTTGATGTCATGATTTTACTTTCAGTGATTTTTTAGGGTTTTTTGTATTTTCCACAGTGATAAAGAATTACAACATATATTTTACATGTATTTGAAATTTATAAGTCTTATATGACCAGTAAACATGCTATAAGATGGTACTTACAGAAAATGAATTGCTTACACATGGTCAGTGTATCTTCCCTATACAGCTACTGAAAAAGCTTAAATTGCATCACTGTGGATGTCTAAAAATCCAATACAAGTATCAAGATTTCAGATTCTTTGATTAGATTGATTCCGTCAAAGTACCATGAAAGATCTCCCAATATTACTGGTATATCTTACATTTATCTGCAGGGTCACAGCCCAGCTGGTGGTTGTATGCTAGCCATGTCATGTGACTACAGGATTATGGCCAGGGCAAAGTACTCCATAGGACTCAATGAAACACTCTTGGTATGTTTTTCATAATACAAAATCTGTTCTCAGAATTCTTTAGTGTCTGTAAGTCTGTGTCTCTTCAGATAAGTCCTACACTATAGGAAGGCATATATGTACTTTCAAAGAGACAGTAGTTGTAAGTTGTTAGAATATTTTCATTAATTCTTCTAGAAAAGCATATTTCTTCTTTTCCTTGGGAAAGTATCTTGAAATGCAGAGTGTTAGCACAGAAAACACTGTGTAGGATGTGCAATATTATTGTTGTAGCATGAAATCTAGTCAGAACGAACATCAAACATTCGGCTTTTAACAATAACATTTGAAATTTAGGTGGTTTTAAACAATTTGGGGAGTGGGTAAAGAAACTTGTGTCTCACTGAAAAGTTCATAAAAAGTTTGAGATAATGGCACTTCCAGAACAGTAAGCTGGTAAATGCCTGTGGGAGCCGCTCACGTCACGTGACAAGTTTCCTTTGGTAAACCAAAGCAATGAAATCAGATCAGCTGATGCAGTATCATACTCCCAAAAGCATTGACATATCTTTCCTAAGCACTGCCTGATCAGTTATCAATCTGGAAAAGTAATAGTTGTTTAAGAATTGCAAAGATGTGAAAGTTGTTAAATGTGTACTCATAAATCTTATTTCTATCAGGCATACATCCTTATACAATTGACAGAGTTTGAAATAATGTTCAAATTAAAATTGAATTATTACTATATGTTGTATTCATGTTACAAGGCTTGTTACTATTTGCCCACCAGGTTCTCTCTCATTAGTTTTCATCAGTAGGTACAAATATTATTCTTTCATGTGTGAGCACCATTGTTAATGTTAACACTGCTCATCGCTCACCCAAAGATCATACATGTGTGATGATATTGCCACCTGGTATATGTGTTTAGATTCCTTTGATAGAGTTGCAAGTTGTCAGTTCCTTCTATGCACTGAAGTCTTTCACAACATTTCTTTACATGACAATCGCATTACAGGGCATTGTTGCACCATTCTGGTTCGTTGATGTGATGAAAAGAACTATTGGACACAGAGAGAGTGAGAAGGCTCTACAACTTGGCACGTTGTATACCTGTGAACAGGCCTTACAGATTGGCCTTGTGGATGAACTGTGTGACCCTGATCAAGTGTTGGACCAGGCCAAGGCTGAAATGAAGAAATGGCTTAAAATACCAGGTATGATACTGTGTACTCAGAATTGTAACTTTCACACCATTTCAAAGTTACATGTAACTGTCATGATAGAGAAGATGATCCGATAATGGTTCTACTCCGGAATAAAAAGGACGCGATGCGTACGCCGTTCTACATACTTCAGTACGCCCAAATGATCATGTGATGCCGGTACAAACAAACCACATGTGTACTGAACGCGTATGGAAATACACGTACGTCTATGCGCGTTTGCGCACATGGCTTTGTTTGTACCGTGGTCGATTCGAATTCCGGGTTTGGCCTATTAGTCTCATAATAACCAAGCAAAGCTACACACACTTTTTAACGTTTTATTTGAACCTGGAATTGTTGTCAGATAAAAAGAATGATTTCTTGGTGCGACCCAATTATTGTAACATTTCAACAATTTATTGCTGTATGGGTATATAAAGAACTTTGACTGGTAAGACAGAGCAGCATTTCCTTTTGCTACTGTCATACTCACTGCTTCAAATCTACTGACAACAACTTTTTAAAAGAAATATCACAATATTCGTATATTTGTCTGGTCTCAACCTTAAGGGCCAGTGGCTGTGATTGTTGATGAATTTTTTCACTAGATATTTTTTTTTTAATGTGAACTCAGTGTTCTGTTCTGACTTAATCACAAAAGCATGTAGAGATACACAGTATTCAGCTTGTCAACTCAGCCTTTACATGTATAGACAACATTGTTATTGTTGACAAGTGAATTCTGGTTCAAACAAGAATTCAAATGTAAACAATAACAGTGCATTTTACATTTACAGACACTGTGTTAGCAAGCTAAAGAGTCGGTGTTCCAACATGCTTTGGGGAGTAAAAAAAGAACTTTCAATCAACATAAAAAACAAAACAAATGACAAAATCATCTAAAGTTACAGTTTCTAGCCTTGTTAAGGTTGTGTTGCACTTAACCGAGATACATGTACATTTTTTCAAAGCAATATTTCTTGTCAAAGATGACATGAAAACCCCCTAATACTATGGTAGCAATAGTTTACTCAGAGGATGAAGGGGAACATATTCGGTGTAGAAAAACCTCAATTTTGGTATTAATAATAAAAATTAATTTAAGTTAAAATATTTGCATGGTTTGCATAAATTTGCATAAATTTACACTTTCGCATTCAACTCACGATTGCTTGTAAAAAGGTGAACCCAACCAACATTTTGATCATGGGTTAATAAATTAATGAAAATTTAAACTGTAGTAATGGTGGACTTCTTGCTGTTCAGAAACCTATTGTTTGTCATATCTTTTGTCTATCCCCACACATTCATCATTGTCTTGTCACCATCGTTCAAGTTTCATAATCCCTTTAGAACTTTGCTGCATCTGTATACAACCAGGGTCATCAGTTTAGGCCCAGTGGATGCAATTAGAAACGTCATGTACGAAAGAAACTCAAAACTATAGGGGTTTCAGCATGGGGTACTTAAATGGTGTTTAACTATTGACTATGCACTATTGGGCACTTGCAATGTCCATTTGTCAGAATGAGTTCGGAAATGCACCCATTTCAACACAAGAAAATGTACTTGAACTTGTACTTGACCATACCGTGTAGACTGTAAGCTGTGAAGTCATGAGACCAGTCGAAATATCTTATTAATTTGTTTCCAAACACAGAGAATATCTGCTCGCATGAAGTAGGCCAAAACAAGTCACCTGGCAAAGAATGCTATTTGTATTTTTGTACACTTACATGTATTTGTATTTAAAATGTGATTGAGTATGTGCAATATGTTACAATCACTGCCTCGTATACAGTAGCTTTGAATTAGGAGCAACTTGACTCTTATTTTATTCCTGCCAGCCAGAACAAACTCAGTCCCAAATCAGACATTCACCACCAAGAGCAATTGCTTTTGCTTATTTGTTTTGCTTATTTATTTATTTATTTATTTGTTTGTTGGTGTGTTTGTTTCAGATGCTAGCAAGAAATCTGACAAAGTCCTCCTTACGGCAAGACCTCATCAGCAAGCTGACTTCATGCAAGAAACAAGACATCAACTTCTTCACCACGTTCATTCAGCAATCTTCAGTACAGAAAGCTCTAGGAATGTACCTCCAAAGTCTGAAGAAAAAATCAAGATAGCTCCATGAAACAGTTATTAATTTGAGAAATTCTCTCCACTTTGACATTGTTTCACATCTATCAAATATATCTAGCTTTTAAGACCAATGGCAGTGATGGTCTCTATTGAAATCAGTGTTTCCCCTGTCTGTTTGCAACATTGAATTACGTTACTGAAAAGCAAGTTTGGTGAGGAGAGATGTGCCTAGATAAACCAAATAGATCATGCCGAATTTCACTAGCCTCAAACTTGACACATTTATGATATGCGTTTGTATATCACTCTATAAGCAGTGCAAATGTACTGAACACTCAAATATATACAACTTGTACACTGTTTGCCTTACCATCCCAGTGTCTTTGGTTGAACTAGGACAGATTACAGGCAAATTAGTGTGAGAAGCAGGCCAGAGAGCAGGCATGTACTGAAATCAGAACTTCAGAGTTATTTGAGGACACTACAAATGCAAATGTTTTTCATTGTTCCATGAGGCTTTGCTTAATGGAAGTCATGGTTAAAGGCACTGTTCGCGATCCCTAGGATCGCCTTTGTTCTAATTTGTAAGAGAATTATAGAGGTGTGATAGCCTTTTGTTTTCCATTGAAATTTTAATCTGGTGCGTCAATTTTCTGATGAGACAATCTGGTGCCATCACAGGCCTTTAAGTGAGTTGAGTTTTAACTCTCCCAGCAAACTTGCCCAGGGATTTAGGAACTCAGAGGAAACACCACAGGGAATAGCACAAAATTCCTTTTGATGATATCTGTAATTGTTCCAATGAAGACAACCATGATGTATAGTGCAAGATATTGACAAGGTCAACACTGTGTCCGTTTTGGCAGTGTTTGTGGTATAGTAACAGTGTGTGGTCAAGTAATCAGAGGTTAAATTAAAGTGTCAAGTAAAGGGAGAGAAGACCGTTGATATAAAATACATATCATTATTGGAAATATCACAGATGTCGTGAAAAGAAAGCACTAATTTCATGCTTTTCCCTGTGGAAACACCAGCAAGACTTCCTTTTGGCTCCCTCACAACTGACATCACTGTAATCTTTAGACTTTCCTCAGAGGACACACATCAAACATAAACGTAACCTTGAAAGGGTTTAGAATTAGGGTGAAGGTTTGCGTTAGGGTTGGCATTATGTAATACTATGTAGTATATCCTACATAAAAAGGGGAACAGGGTGAGGAGGGGGCCCTAAGGAAGTCTTTCTGAAATACCGTGTAAAGCAATGAGAGTCTGTAATTGATAATAAAACAGACGTAACAGCTAGACTACATAAGGTGTTCGATATACAACAATGGGTTATTTTCAACTCCTTTCATTGGAAACATTGGGAATTATTTTGGTAATGAAAAGGTGGAAGAAGTCTCTTTATTCATGCTTTCCTCAAAATATTTTACAGAGTCTTTCAGATTTGTTATGAAAATGATAATGTTAGCTTCTTCTGTACCACAAATATCTGTAAGAAACTAGTAGTTTTTGCCTCATACTGTTTACTGCTTCACAACGCACAATTATCAAACTTATTTCCACTCATGACCGAAGTTGTACTAAAAGTCTGGTGTGGTTGGGTTGATGGCAAGAAACTTTGTCTGGACCATTTTCAAAAATTTTTCCTCTGAATAAATGTGGAACCGGTAAGATGTTAATACCCTTTGTTGATTCAACTCAGAAAAGTTGTTGATTGTTTACAGTAGAATGAGGATGTGAAGATGTAGACTTTGTTGTTCAAATAGAAGAGCGCCCTCAACGTTCAATGCAAAATAAATTTGTTTCTTCACAGTAGTTTATTGTAATGTTCATGCAGTGATCGTTTTCTCCTCTACGCCCCTTTGTTTTGCTAATATTTTCAGAAGTCATCTTTATGGTCCATTAATTTCAATAACCTTGTTACTGTACTGTTATCCTTACAGTCCATGACTTGGTTTTTTGTCTACATTTTCTATGAAAATACTGTGTACATTTTTTTATTCCCATTGCTTTACAATTTACCGTCATCTCTCGAATATGACTAAACACACACAGTTGAACATATCCCCCATTATTAACCCTTTTCCTGCCAAGTTCATATTTCACCATCAGGTCAAGATGGTTAAAATGAATGAAACACAACATATTCCATGATTCATAGTTTATTTGTACTATTAGTTTGTGGTGTGGAGTGGTGAATACCCTACTGTACACTATGCCCTGCTTTTGCTCCACCACATAAAAATGGCGCACAAAATGCAGACGTGCGATCTTTGTCGAGTAAATCTTTTTTTTCCTTTTGCTCCTTATTATCGTGCGCATTAAGGTAGAACGCACCTCGGGGACAGACATTCGGACTCTCAAACTTTTACAATTCTCTTCTGATATACCACATGTGGGGGTTCATTGTAAAGCTCTTGGTGAAAGAAAACTTTTCACCGGCTTAGTTTTTCGAAATTCGAATTTTTTTATTTTTCTCCATAGAGTTAACACAGGGATGGCGGCCATTTTGAATTTCCAATATCGGTAAATCTTGGGTAATTTGTTTCTCTAGTACCAAAATTTGCACGGTGACCCCCTATTTTTATTCTTGATTTTGAAAGAGAATGATTGAAAGATTCCTTGAGGAAAGTTAGAGCAAAAGTTTAAGTCTTTCACTTTTGAGGTGCATATTACCTTAAAATCTACCTCCAGTTGTACGATTCTTACAGCTGACCTACAATGCGTTTGTTCTGTGCACATGTCAAGGCATTGCAGGAAGCATTGCTCATAATGATCAAATTTTGGCATCTGTTCCCTCTCTAGTTTACTCGAACTTTCCGTGTTTCGCTGACGTCTACATATCAGAAATATGCACACATTCACAAAAATGTAGTCTGCATTGAATATAACAGTAATGTAAATACGAACAGAAAGACTGAATTGCGTGGATGAATAAGTGCATAAATAGAATGCATGAGCAAACAAATAGTTCCGCTGCAGCATATGCCTCACAGTTACGGAAGAAAAGTGTACTGTCTATCGTCTCTTGAGGTTCTAAGGCTGTGTCGCATTCCTCCATACAGTCCATTACAGCCTGGTTCTGAATAATTCATGGTCAGCTCACAGGTAGTGATGAATTCTGGTGGATCAGACAGTACCGTGTATACCTGTCATTTTCTTTACCCAGAAGCGTAAAAACTTACATCGTCGAGGTACAAGCCACCAACAAAAAACCATTGTATATCTCTCCTCTCTCGTCTCTGCCCACACGATACCTCTCCGTATAGGCGGTATGGTTGATGTTTGGTATTTTATCAATACTACGACTTCTCAATATAAATACGTGAGCACTCAGCCGAGTTTGTTTGAAGTCTGGCATATCTCGCCAAAAGAGTTCGCCTGCTCTTCAATAATTTTGAGGATTTAACCCTCAGAAAACCCACGGAAAGCGAACTATTTTGACAATACGACACTTTGTCAGGGTTATTTTGTTCTTCTGGCGTTGTTCCCAGGAAACTATGCTTTTTTTCAATTTTGACTTCAGCACCCTTAGCATGCTTAGAGCTGTGTTTGTAATATATTTGTCCTGGCACTCCCCAAATCAATTATTGAATCTCCCGCTCTTCATTCCATCGGAAAACCCAATGGCTAGTAGCAAATACTCATTTTCCAAAGGCTTACGTCGTCGTGGGCGTTTTCTCTCGCAAGATGTGATGTCTATTGATATGAGTGTTGAATTGTTGATATAAAACAATGAATTTGTTTTATTCATGACTGCGCAGTCGATTTAATTTGATGTTTTCCAGCGCAGCTCATACACGGGTCTTAAACTTCTTACCGCACAAAGAAAATCGGCAGATGGAAAAACAGCGGGACAATGGAAGCAACTGTACATCCCGAATTCGTACAAGATCCAACTGACAACGATACGATACAGAACAGGCAGGTAATATGCTATGATGCCATGCCATCTAAAACAAACTTACTTTACCGATTTGTATGGTTGGCGTGCTCCGCGACATCTCGAGTGTTGAATCTCCTTCAACAACCATGATCGTTGTCCCATCGCTATAGCAATAATTGTGCCTTTCTAAGGTGACTTTGTGTAATTGTGAGTAGAGATTTTCAGGAGTAGACTGAGGTTTTATAATGTTCCACACTTCCTCTTTAAAATGTTTTTAATGAGCAAACTCTTCAAAGGTGCCCCGACATTACAAGCTGTCCTTTCTAAGTTGTCTTCACACTTGATGGCAAAGAAGATGGATTTAATGTATTTTTATCTCTGATGTAATTTAATGTGTTGATTACATGGTCTGATTACGAAATGAAAGTAATTCAAACAATAAACAAACGTTCGGGTCGTTCTCATTTGTCAAACTTATAATACGATAAATTAATATTCGACTCTCGCATGTCACACAATTTTCGCTCGAGGTTACAAGTATTCACAGAGTACTTACTATCTCTTTAATGCTGACCTTCTGACACATTAAAAGTACTGTCATTAAAACGGTATTATTTTCAGCAAAATGACAATGAGCTTGAAATATCCACCTCGGTGATAAGAACTGGTCATTATCACCGATGAATGTTCGATTTCATTTTGTAATATACGGGGGGGGGGGGGCAATCACCAAGTCAGTTTTCAGATATTAATCAGACTGACAAACTTACATGAAATTAATAGTCGTTACAATGTTTAGCATCGGACGCCGGTTGTACACACGTGAATGCAAACAAAGTTGACTTTACTTGTCTTTTTTTTCAGAAAGACGAAGAGGAGGAGAGGAGACGAAAAAGAAGGAAAAAGTTCCTATTAATTCTTGCATCCCTGGGTCTGATCGGTGGCTTTGCTTTCATCGCTACAGCTGCTTCGTTGACTAAATGTCTAGTGAATTCAAATACATTGGAAAAAACACCTGAACCAAGCGAGGACTTTCCTCGGCTGACAACTGTGGCGGAAGTAGGAGCAAGAATAGGTTAGGCAAATATCCTTTAACTATTATCATATGAGTCATTTTTGCCCGGACGTTATAGTCAGACCCAATAATGTTACATGAACTCTGACCCTATATTGAACAATAACAACTTGAAAGTCCACGATAATACAAATGATGATATGAAAAATGAACTACAATTTACAAAACATATGTCAGCAAATAGTTAATTTGATGGAAAGTGGGCATTTATTGAAAATCGTAGTAGTGGTTGTAGGGCGGGGCAAATGTTGTTATCAGCGGGCGGGTAAATATATTTTTCTCTTCACTGAGCAGCTTTTGAAAAACTAACATGATGGGCTAGCAGAGCGTATTCTGAGAGGATTCTGGTTTGTTTCAGAGAGAGCAAAGTCGTGAAACGAGCAGAGGCTAATAAAGAGTTAATGTAGTGGAAACGAGTCTGAAAAATGGGGAGATGGGTGTACAGGAGAAGAAATTTTCATATCCTTGTGGAAGGGATGTTCCACTACTGCCTTAAAACTGAAACTGAAATAATGTTTAGAATATTTGATATATGAAAAGTGGAAGTTACATTTTCTCGACATCGGTTTCTTTTCTGCTTCAGAAATCTCCGACAAAAAGGGGCTCTTTAGTCATGAACCATACGTACGTTTACTCATCTTTAAATGTGATCTAACATGCAGAATAGCATTGTTTCCGATCGATGACCGCACCCTTACGACTGTCTCCTTCCTCATAAACTTCCAGCAGGCCATTCCATGTCAACAACCCCGGCGTTTCATCCGTGCGATATCGACAACGGAGGATGTGAACATATCTGCACTCAGGGAGCCTGTTCTTGCCGTCCAGACTACGAACTGCAAGATGATGGTAAAAGTTGCAAGTTGATTTGCCAGTTAGTGGAAGGTAAAAGTTTCAGTATCGAATGAATAGTGACAGTCTTTTGCTACTATCTATTTATATGGTTTTACATAGTCCTTGCTCTGCATAACCTTGGTGACAAAATGAAGACATGGAATAACATCAAACGATGGGAACTGTGTCCTTCATATAGATAATGCAAAAACATGACAAGGTGTATAATTAAGGTAGTATGCGCCTCGAAAGTGAAAGACTTACACTTTTGCTCAAACTTTCCTAGATGCTACTTTCAACCATTCCCTTATCAAATCAACAAAAAAATCGGGGGTTACTGTGCAAAGTTTGGAACTAGCGAAACTAATTACCCAACATTTTTGCGTATTTGGAATTCAAAATGGCCGCCATTCCTGTGTTATCTCTATGGGGAAAATTAAATTTTGGATTTTGGATAAACTAAGACGATGAAAGTTTCTCTTTCTCCAAGATCTTTAAAATGAGCCCCTACAAGTGGTAGATCAAAAATGAATTGTAGAAATCTGAGAGTCCGACTATCCGTACCCGAGGCGCGTTTTACCTTAACTTGACTCTGAGTCCTTCATACAGATATACAAAAACATGACAAGGAGTGTAATTAAGCCACAACCCTAAATTGTGAGCGACTGTGATTGAACCACGTCGCCAATTTATACAAATCAATGAAGAGCTATACGTATCTGTAGGTCATGTAATCCCTTAGAATGTTGCTTAGAAATACAAGGAGGTTGTTTGTTAGTTTTGAGAGGGACAGTACAGCTAAAAAGAAATCAACAAGTTTGTAAATAACGCTCTCTCGAACAGAGCACAGCAACAAAAAACAGCCTGACAACAACAGAAAGCTCGACAAAAACATCACGTTTGAGTAATACGAATTAAGTGGTCATTAATTCATAGTTTAAAGCAAGCCCATCAAATACGTTTTAAAACAATTAAACGTTCTCATCGTTCTTTATATATTTGCGGAAATAAAACTTTACTTAAAAACAAGTTCATAAAATACCCTTTTAGACAAATGACAACAACCTCTCTCATTATTCTTAATAAGCCTTGCGAATCGAATGTCCATCCGGTGTTTGCTGATACAATTAGACTTGTGATAAACTACGTGGTGTATTTCTTGTGATCATAATTCAGAACATATAGAAAGTCTTGAAGGTAAAACAAATTCTCTAACACAAAACATCGTCGTATTTTCGCACTTTATAACTGCAGTATAGAGGAGGAGGTTTAATCCAAGGTCTAACGCTGACAGTGCCGCCTGCCGTGCGCATGTCCCCGTTGATCGACACTACTTAATACTGCAAGTAGAGGCGGCATACATGTACTTTACTCGAGCTTTTACAGCTTTCGGCGAAACATTATTCATTCGTGATAATTTTTTATGCAGGTTAAGTGAACGTTGCTCTCGATTTTTCAGTGATTTTCAGCGAGATGTCGTTGCTGCAGCTCCTCTTCTTCTTCTTCTTGCTGCCCTTGTTGTTGTAAAAGGAGACTTATAATGTCCCTCATCTCCAAATGAAGCTCCAGGAGCAAAACTAGGAAGTAATTTCCTTCCTTTCAATAGATGTGTTTCTGAAAGTCAGAATGTTTAAATATTGATTCGGGTGGAGAAAATCAAGGGGACGATTAATTCCAAGTTTTGAGGGGATACATTAATATTGTAGCGTGACACATGAATTATTTAAGACAAGGACTTGAATAAGTTCACTAGGAATTAATGATTTCTATATTTCTTTTTTTCATTTCACCAAGCTGCAGGAATGAAGCCACACGCCATTGTGCGCTGTAAGCGTTTTGAATTTTTCAGAAACGCTTTGGACTGGTACGATGCAAGGGACAGGTGTACTGACAAGGGAGGGAGTCTCTGGAGTGTGGAAAATGCAGTCACCCAAAGATGCGTTCTTGACCTAACCATGTCTCTGAATTACCACGGTAATATTTGGGTGGGATTACATGCGGAGACAGAGCAAACCAGTGTTCCTGAGAACTATAAGTGGGTATCTAACGGACAGTTTTTAGAGGAGAGCAGTTATCAGAACTGGGTGCCAGGCGAACCAAGTGCTGGCATAGGTTACAACTGCGTTCAGCTCTGGTATGTACTATTGGTTAAAGTTACACATATATACATACGTATGCGTTTTGTTTTGTACTTGTACAAGGGCGGGCTTGGCTATGCCCACTCAATTTCAATTTCAATTTCAAATTTCGGTTTCCTAGTCAATCATTAGAACATGTATGTATGTAGCCAATAAATACCGTTATACTATTTGCCAAAAGGCTATTAACCATACTCTCATATGTTGAAGAGTTTAACCAGGCACGTCTCTGTTTAATTATGCAAGTTATTACACTAGTACTGTTTTACGCAAAGGAAGCGTACGGATAAGGTGTTACCATAGATCCTATATCTTTTTGTTACGGTCTATGGTGTTATCAGTGCTGTTTTATAAGGGAATTGTCCGCTGTTGGTAAACATGCAGTAGGTTTTTAACCAATACATTGGAGAAACTTTAAATATTCCTATAGATAGTCTGGGGCTTTATTTGAAGTGGCGTTGCGGATAATACAACGTATTGTGCTGAAAATCACTACTTTGCAAAGATTCACTCAACTACATTAATTTGTTAACTCAAGATTATAAAATATTGGTTGGATTCACCTATTGGCGTGACAAGTAGTAGTACGATGGTGAGAAAGAAGTGTAAATTTACGCAAATTTAGGCGGATCATTATATTACCTGGGTTCCTTTCCCGCTTTAAACATTTAAAAAAAATTATTTTCATTATTGGTACAAACATTAAGGTAGAACGCGCCTCGGGGACAGATATTTGGACTCTTAAACGTTTACAATTCTTTTCTAATCTACTACTTGTGGGGGTTCATGTTAAAGCTCTTGGTGTATAAAAAATTTTCACGGTCTTAGTTTTTCAAAAGTCGAACATTTTACTTTTCTCCATTGAGTTAAGATAGGGATGGCGACAATTTTGAATTTCTAATATCGGTAAATATTAGGTATTTTCTTTCTCCAGTACCAAAATTTGCACGGTGACTCCTGATTTGTATTTTTGAAAGAGAATGGTTGAAAGATTCCTTGAGGAAAGTTTGAGCAAAAGTTTAAGTCTTTCATTTTCGAGGCGCATACTACCTTAAGGTTTTCTACCCCAAATATACACTCCTTCATCCTTCCAGCGTATTATTGCTACAATACTAAACTTTTGAGTCTCTGCTTTTGTAAAATATGTAGTGTGAGGAGATTTTCATGTGATCTTTGATGAGAAATATTGCTTTAAACAAAGTAAGTTGCTTAAGTGCAACGCCACCGTTAAGCACATCCGAACCCATCAGCAACTTGAAACACAAGCTGAAAACCGATCCGGGGAACGGTCAAGGTCAGTTGCAAAGTGGGTACGGCAATTATTTTTCCGTATCCTCGGAGAAATATAGAGGACGTCACTATACTTTTCATGTGAAAACTCTTTTTCCAGAAGAAAGGATGAACACGATGACCAACAAAGGACATCGATTCACTGCAACAACTGATAATGTATTGTAGCTGCTATCGAGTGTCACTTTTTAGGCCGCGTTCAAAAAAAATGGTGAGGGGGGGGGGGCTGGAGGAATCGCGATTGAAATCTTATTTTTTTCAGATCTCCCCCTCAATACCCTCAAAAATTGTCAAGTCCTCCCCTAAATACCCTCAAAAATTTTCAAGTCCCCCTCCCCATATTACCATATAGCCGCATATTTATTAGGAATGCACGCAGAGTAAAAAGAAACATGTAATGTGTCGTTCTGCACGCAGATGTTCAAGACTACCTCTTAAATTGATTCATTTTTAAATGCATCAGTGGACTTTTTGGACTTCTCAGTCTAAGCCTACTTGAGTTTATCCAACTCTGGCCAGTTCAATGGCGCCAGCTGAAAAGCACACAAAATGACAATCATGAGAGAGTATGAAAATTGTGTATTCCTAGCTACGTTTAACCAAATTGTGACAAAATGAGCATAGTGACCTACCAAATTTTTTTTTCAAAAGTACAAGACATATACAACTTAGATGCCACTTATGTTTTATAAAATTGACAATACTGGAAGGTTAAAATATTCCATGAAATTAATGTTTTAATCTCAGAAATTTTGGGTGTAATAATGGCAAATTTGATAAAAAATAAATGATTCCATTTAGTCACACATTTTTCCATTTAAATTAGAGTCTTTACTGTTCAAAGTTTTACTTTTGTGTTATTACAATTAGATGTGAAAATTTCATTCACTGCTTGAACTTGAAATGAATGGTTTTATATTGATTTTAAGTGATTTTAGAAAAACTGACTTTTCCTCATACATTTGTATAAGATCAAGTATAGTGACCCCCATCTTTTTTCTCTAATATTTTATTGTTCTCATATGCCAGAATTCAGAAATCCATAGTAACTGTTAGTCCCCTAGTCTTCAATGTGTTGCTCTCTGGCTGGATCTTGTGTACAAGTAGATGTATGTTTCACTGTCAATTGAGTGTCCTATGACCAAAACTCTTCTTAAACTACATCAGAGTCAGAGCTACATATATGACTGCACCGTCCCTCTTTTGTGGAGGGACCGTGATCACTGTCACTCCCAATATGTAGTAGCAGGGCAGTAGTTGTATCAACTTTTTATTTTGACAATATTTTTGTTCAGTTTATACAACTGCGTTCTTGTTCTACTCCCAATAGCATGTTGAACTGTCCAGTATTCAGCTTGCCAACACAGCCTACATGTACTGTGCATTTGTATCATTCAATTATCACCAATATTTAGACAAACTGGCTTTGTTGACAAACTGAATATTGTGTTTTTCAGCATGCTGTAGAGAGACACCAAGAAACTGTGTTTGATACATTGCATAGAAATATTGAAAAATTATCAACAGTTGCAGCTCCTGCCCCATTACAAGGCCAACTTGTTTTACGAAAATTTAATGGCATTCATAGATTTTTAGATTTTTTCGAGATTAAAGACATAAAATGTGACAAAACGGTTCTAGATTTTGTTTAATTATTACTAACATTAGAATCATTGGACGACATCAAAATGTTGGGAGTCAAAATATTTTCAGGTCCCCCCCCCCCTATAGGCACAGCAAAACTTTCAAGTCCCCCCTCGAGTACCCCAAAAATTTTCGAATCCCACCCTGAATTCCTCCAGCCCCCCCCCCTCACCATTTTTTTTGAACGCGGCCTTTATCACTGAGCAAGGAGGTTGTCATATTGCCAGTCGAAAGTCAGCAAAATATCTGAATTATTCATAAAACATGTTTCTAACCTTCTTTATTCTTGCTCTTATAGGAGTGATTAACTGTTCCTGCAATTGTTGTCATTTTTTGAAGGAGAGACATGGGTTACAAATGGGACAACATCGGCGGTACGCCAACGAAGATGGCATACGTTTGTGAATATGAAGGTAGTTTTGGAGCATTCAGTAATTGCAAGGGGGATGTTCCATCATATAAAATTTGACCTTCCCCCCGTACCCTTTCTAAAATTTGACCTTTCCCCTGTACCCTTTCTAAAATTTGACTTTCCTTTTTCCAGTTTTTTAACGCATGATCCTCGCCCGTTCCAAAGTTGGAAACTTGAAACGCATGTACTACATGACCTTTAATATACCAGAACTGCTTCGCCACCCCCATGAACTTCCATGTTTACCCTATATTAAAACCCCTCATTTATACCTTTATTATTTCCTTATTCTTTTGAATTTGACCTTGTTGTTCATATTTTAAACATACTAAGTCTTACTCTTACCAAAAAGCTACTATTCATAATTCACCCTTATTAAGAACATTCAACATGTTTTATTGTATGCGCCTTGCATCCCCATGTTGTAGTTAACCAACATTTTTGTGTGAATTTCCAAAATCATATTTTCTGCTTATATATGTGCCCTCGTACCACTCTAATCTAGTCAAGTACATTCATATCAATAATGAAGCATATATAAATGCACAGTTATAGCTAGGTTTGTTTTAGAAAAAGTGATATCAGATTCACCGTAGGCGTACATGTATGGGACATTTTTTGGTGAAATTCCAATGAATATCATATATGTTTTGCATATACGCAAACCTAACCACTCTAATCTAGTCAGTTTCAATCACATCTATTGCGAAACATATATAAATGCACTAATTTAGCTGTTTTTGGGTCAGGGAAATTGGCATTTTGAATGAAATTTGATAAAAGTTTCCAGCATATCCTTTCAATCGTTCCTCTCTAGTCGAGCTGAGTACATTGCTATTTGAAATTAGATATGCGAGGTGGCTAACGCCATGCATGTGCATGAGCCTTTACTAGCTCCAACTTGGGGTATGGATAGATGGACAGATTTACACACACATTGCTAGTGTCATCTGTGCCATGTATAGTAAACACATTCATTAATTAAACCCAAGAGGTACAATGGACTATGGGACAACTACTACAATCCCGTTTATTGCGAACAGCTTTATTCTGTAAACAACGCCCTCCCGTAAGTCTAAGTTTGCAAAATGTGACTCTCCTCAAGGGCAGGTTTGTAAAAACTGACCCTACCCCTTTCCCCCAGCTTATCCACTCCGTAATTATTGAAGCCGCCCTAAAGTGGCAAATACGTACGTTTATCCGGTTCAAAAATGTTTTCCTGATGTTACGCTGTTTGAATTTTCGAATCTTACATTTTACCCAGGTCTCTCAGTGCTTGTTAACGTTACAGTATATTCCTAGTTCCTGTGATACTTCGACATAAATTGTCAGTGTTCGGTCTTGAACTCGCTCTTACGTTGTACAATCCAGAGACCACTTGCAATGTGATGAAAATAACGATTTAAATCATTCTCCAAATTTGTTCCTAGGATTATTACAGTGATCCAAATAGAACTCTGAAATGTTGTCTTTTGTTCATTTGCAGAATGTTAAGACATTCGCCGAAAGGTTTGACATCGTTGACGTGCTATACTCCTTCTAATCATCTACCCGTGTGTTTGCATCGCTATGGAATTTCAAATCTACGTCACGGAGCTGTATATCTTTGCAGACTTATACAAAGCCATGGACCTTCAATTTCCTTTAATAGCTCACCGTTCGCGCACAGATTTCCGAAAATAAAAACTGCCCGTTATATTTTCTGAGTGCTTTGCTTGTTTAAGGACTATAGAAATAGTTTGTACAATACATGGATATCGGATTTGAACGCACTTTCTTGCAAAATATGACTTTTGCTTTCAGCACATCGTGTTGTTGACAATTTCAACGCCGAATTAAAAACAAATTATTATAATGGCTGTAAAAGCGTACACAATAAAACATTTATGTCCATATTATCATTTAATTATAAGTACAATTGTCTAGAAGAGGCAACTCCTCGTATTTATTATATGTCTTGTCTCTTCTAATTTCATAAAACATTTCCCAGAAATTATTGGTTTTGTTCGAAGTTCGATAGGTCATGGTGCAGCAAAATGATAATAATCATTGAGCGTCGGTCTCAGGCTGACACTTCTAGTCTATATAAGCATCATCATCAATGATCAATTTTTGTATCATCATCATCATCATCATCATCATCAGTGATCAATATTTGTATCACATCTTCATTACGGCGCAAAGCTGGTACACTCCTCTTGGAAATCAAGATCAGTTTCTGTAAATCGTTTTGGTTCGAGTTTACAAAACTACCGGTACTGTGAGCACCGAAAGCTGTGTTTTCGTCCGTCTGTCTGCATGCCTGACTTCTTGCCTCTTGTTTGTATGTCTGTCTGTCTGTCTGTCTGCATGTCTGTCTGTCTGTTTGGCAACCGTCTGGTACCACCAAATTCTCCGAGTACCCACTGAGCAATCTAGATTATAGTCTTGACCTAAGTTATAACACATCCGGAATAAAACAAAGCCAGCGAAGGTCCCTTGACATGACAAGAAAGTCAGCGAATGGTAATTATGAATTTTCAAGAAAGCATATTGCGTTGCGTCATCATGTTGCACAAACGATAGAATGTATGTTCCAATAAAAACAGTCGATGAAAAATTGGCCGGCTCTCCGGACACCTAGCTTTTCTGAAAGTCTGCCTATGGAAGCAGGCAAGCATTTACAACTCACTTTCGCTTGTAACGCGTTTGGATATCATTTTTAAAGACACTACTGATGGAACGAGGTTGAATTTGATAATCAGACATACTGAATGCCGACCAGAGTGTACGTGACGCCCTCTCGCAGTCACCCAGAGTACCGACCGCTAGTTTGAAGAGAAAACACGATGGGATGCTCTGAACCACTGTCCCTCCACGAAATCTGAGCTCACCCCTATGATTGCTGCATATGTGAAATGACCGATTCTCAGGCGTCAAACACGACTATTTAAAGTCCTCTTTACAAAAGTATATCAGCTGGTAATAACTCCAATCATCGGTCTGTTCTTTACAACTATACACCTCGTATTGAGAAATGGGTTTTTTCAAATGAGAATACGTTTCTTATCCGATCATTCTTATGGCATTTCCCTTTTCATTCTGGGCATATTTGTCTAACTGTTTTCATAGTTTGCCACCATTTTCTGTATTGAGGATAATCAGGGCCTCATGGAAAGATATATTTAGGCTGTCGGGTACATAATTTATCTACCTCTTGTCCAAGCAATACTAGTAAAACATCAATATTGATTTCATTAAGCTGCATTCACAAGCACCGCTAGATACACATATTCCCACATTTATGCAGCTATTTGTCTATCACCTAGAGCGCGTTCGTTCAGCGCATGGATGTAATATAAACATGTCCGTGTTCAGTGTAAAGCTACCGGACTGCTACACTTATCATTTCAACCTTTGGACATTGCTCCCTTTTATTAAGTTACTATAAACTTTTCTGAAGTACAGTTTTATCGACCACGGCATTCCCTTCTCTGTACCTATTTTCCCGGCGGTACCAGAATTGTCTCCCCATGCACTCTAAAAACCTAAATTCCTTCCCCGCACATGGTAAAAATTGATTTTTCCCCGTCCGCTGATTAGTTTCTAAATTTGCCCGCCCGATGAAAATCTGTTCGCGAACACCTTTTCACTGACTTCACCTGTTTGCTTTAAGGTAGTAGGCCTATGCGCCTCGAAAGTGAAAGACTTACACTTTTGCTCAAGCTTTCCAAAATGAAACTTTCAACGATTCACTTACCAAATCACCAATAAAACATCGGGGGTCACCGTGCAAAGTTTGGAACAAGCGAAACAAATTACCTAACATTTTGCGATATTTGAAATTCAAAATGGCCGCTATCCCTGTGTTAATTTTCTTTCTCCAACAGCTTTAAAATGAGCCCCCACAAGTGGTACATAAGATAAAACTTTATTTTAAAAACTTTATTAAATCGCTAAAAGGGCAATTTGAATGCCTGCTTGACGAACGATACAAAAATAAATTCAAAAAAGCACAAAAAAACACAAGACCATGAAAGCGAAAACAGAGACAAAATGAACATGGCCGTTAATTTCCACGATTAAAATTTGCGTTAAAAAGACTGATAGCTTGTGGAATAAAAGAGTTTGCGTAACGCTGGGTACGGGCTACCGGTGGCCTAAGTCTGCCACTTCTAACAATGCGTTTATCGACCAAGTCGTGATGTAGAGGATGAGTCTCATCGGTCAGAGTTAGGGTTAATTTCTTATCAAGTCGGTCATGGTAGATAAGGTCAACTTGTCGCTGTGAATTTCCGATGATTGTTTCCACTTTCTTTATGATTTTATCAAGCCTAGGTTTCTCTTGCTTTGAGATGTTACAACCCCAACAGACAATACAACATCAGAAAAGAATTGTAAGCATTTGAGAGTCCGAATATCTGTCCCCGAGGCGCGTGCTTTTTTAGGTGCACTGCGATCACTGGTTGATCATATTCGACTCGCAAAGTTTAATGTAAAGCATATAGCATGTTCAATCGTGACCAGGACAATATGCGTAAGTCATTCAATAGCGCCCTCATTTAAATTATGGAGCGTCTACCGACTTTTCACTGTCATGTCAGCGACCGTGATCAAATGAAACCATGCTTCAAGTTGAATTCCTATGGCTGTGCGAGGTGAATTATTTTGAATCTGAATTGTTTTGAATAAAGCTCTTCGGTCCGATAGCCGATGAATCGAAACTCGCATTTTCGAATGTATTTTGCCACCAAGCGTCATCAACGCTCAGTAATCATTACTCAAAATGACCAATTGTCTTTCATTTACAGGTATAGTCTCGCTGTCCTTGTCTTCCCGAGCAGTGTTACGTAATCCTGTGTTAGTGTGCACATTTTTAAGTAGAATGAATACAGAACGATATTGGTTTTCCCTTTGTTGACGTCGGGTAACTACGGCCTCTTCTCTCGTCTAATGTCAACACGACGTCGGGCAATGTGCAGCAAGTTCGGCTATGAGTTTTCCTTGAGCCTTTCGTTGTAACTCTTGTCTTTGACGATCGCGACTTCGAGAATTTTCGATGCGAGCTAGAGATGCCCTAGTGAAATTGGAGAATGGTGCCAAATGCCCGGCCGATTCCTTCAATGTCATTATGAGGTCGAGGTCGTGGATTTTAACACTATATATGTCGTTAGCTGAACGAGAACGCAATCTATGGTTTAGTGAACGCATATGATATTATACAGACTCTTCTGCTAAACTTTCCCCTCCTGGTATGGAATCGTCAAGAAGATGGATAGGGTAAAACAGCTCCGTCGGCTATTTGTGTCATTAATTGTCGTCAGTTGTCTGAGTTCTGTCCTGTACTTCCACAGGGGGATCACCGAGTTCGGTTTTACAATATGGCTTGCCAGTAAGGTACCGACATACTCAAGACACCCGTGTGTGCATGGAACAGACAACAGCTCAAGGTACGTTTAATATTTCATGTTGAATGTACACGACACATCCAGACCCCTCTAGGCCCATTCTTCTACCTCAAATGCTGAAGGGGTGATATAACATGACTATGGTGCATTGCTTATGACTCGCTAGGTATCAATTTGAGAAAGGGAAATAGAGATTACATAATCTGACGAAGTAGCCCCGCGACAGTCGTGGCCAGGTAAGTATATTTAACTAACCGCCAGTTTTAATAAATGTCCTAAGCGAACCGCCATTGAAAGCGAAAAACACCTGTGTTTTAACAGAGTTGATCCTTTAATAATTCTGTTCTACTTTTTGATGATTAAGTTTAGATTCGTCAAGATAAACATTTATTAAGTTAATTATTTTTTTATGAATTTGAAGGTCAGTATGTTGCCAGTACCTTTATTCTTTTTGTGAATACCATTTCTCGTCCTGTTCTTAAAATTATGTAGAAATGCTGTCCACTTTCATTATTTATTTATTTATTTATTTATTTATTTATTTATTTATTTATTTATTTATTTATTATTTATTTATTTATTTATTTATTTATTTATTATTTATTTATTTATTTATTTATTCATCATTTATCTATGGATGTCAGTCAGTCAGTCAGTTTGATAGTTAGCATAATTTGATATATTTTGCTTACTTGTTTCAGTGAGTATAGGCAGCAATCGGTTAGTCTTATTGGCAGACTTAAACTTTCTTTCTTCATTTGTATTGATTTCAGTTCGGTTGAAATTTCACCATCAACATCTCGATGTCACTTTCCACCATGTCTAGTCTGCCCGTCTGCTCTACAAAATGTCACAAGCTTAAAAGGCATCAGGTAAGCAATACTGTATACGGCAATGTACTTTCAATGGTAAAGAGCAAAGTTTTGATGAGAAAGTAAACAGAATGTATCAAGAAAATGACAACGTATTTTTGAAATCATCTTGATTTCCTTAACAGTGTGACACGCGTCGTCCAAACTCTCTGTTGTGATTCGTTAATTTACGGTCACGTGGCATGCATTATTTTCAGTTGATGCTGATACATTCAAAGAATGAGTTATCAGACTACAGTTTCGGTTATCGGTTCGAAAAATACTTGACTCGTGAAGTTTGAAAGTGCCGTTTGTGCGTGCGCATATTCTGAAACGCGTCAAGTAGATAGTTGTGTCGTCTGCGACCAAGACGAGTGATGCTAGCTGAGGAACGTCTCGTCTCTTGGGTTCGAAAATTTGATGAGGTGTGGTTAAAACACATATTGACTGACCATATTTGAGTAACAGCATAAGTTTGTTTTCTCTCGGGCTAGAGAGTCGCAGAAAACAGTAATGTTTCCCTCGGTCTACGGCCTGGTGAAACAGACTGCATGCTTTGGATCAAGGCCCTCGCGCAACAAAAGTAAGCTTATGCTGTTACCCTCACAGCCAGTCAATATGCGTATACAGTTAAGAATCCTAAGCTTGGTATGTTTGTTCATTTCTTCCACAGAGAAGTCCTTAGCAGAGAAATAGATCTGAAATCAACAATGACCATTTTCAAAGACAATCTCGATGTGACTTTAGAATATTGCTGTCGTCAGTTTAGCACGCGAAAGGAGATACCGGATCGCAGTCGAAGAAAGTATAATCAATACTTTCGGACGATTGGTCGCCAAAAGTCATGCGCAATTGTCGGAGCTAGCGGCATTCTGCTGAACAGTCGCTGCGGAAGGGAGATCGACGGCCATGACTTCGTCATGCGGATAAACCTCGCACCTACCGCCGGCTTTGAGAAAGATGTCGGTGGGAGGACAAACTTGACGGCGGTCAACAACATCGTCATGCACCGTGTGCGTCGCTATCTGTCGAACCCGGATGATGAAGTTCAGAAGAAGAGGAACGAGAAATTATTCCATTCTCTGAAATCGATCAACAACTCTATTGTGTGGTTTGGATACAACATCACCGAGAAGATATATCTCATGCATTTTGCCAAGAAAGATCTCATGCGGATGAAAAACTACAAACGCGTTATGAACCTGAATTACACACTTGCCTACTCACTGGTACCGATCTGGTCTCGCATTGTAAATAGGTATTTGCTGTATAATTACCGGCTGCAATATGATTGGAACTACATTGGGATAATTGGATCAGTACAACTTCTCAAGAATTTATGAAATGTGTTTAATATTACATCATATTTACTTACCATCTTTACAGTAAAATTGCATTCAGTTCAAAATGTAGGTTGTGCAAACGTTATGAGTAAGAATAATATCATGACAGTATCAAATGCAATATTGTTAAAAATATATGACAATATTTATATTTGAATGAAATTTTGTGAACTTGTCTATATTTTCCTACTTACTGAAATATAGTACTAATCTCGATTATTACTTTGCCTAAACCGAAATGAAGTATTTCGGTCGATTTACAGTGTAGTCAGTCAGGGTCATTTCAAATATACCCGGAGTACATTTAGTGCTTATTAATAAAGTTCCAAATTCACGAAAAAGGGAGGATTATTTCAAAAGTGCCCCGACAAAAAGTCATTAATTAAATACATTTATGCATTTTGTCTCTTTTATTTGAAATATTTTCACATAATAAAACAATAAAACGTTTGTAATATAAATGAATTCGATTTAAGGGATAAACAATAATCTATGTGTTTAAGTTGATTTGTTTAATGAAAACAACGTTTCCCCTTTCCACACTATGCCATCATTTTGTAAAATTTCAGCTGTAACAATTTCGATTTCACTACACTTTTCTCATAGTTACTGTCATCTATTTTCCCAGTTTAGTTCCAATCACGTTCAGCAGTTATTTTCGTGCAAAGTTTTGAAATTATTCCATGGAAGTAGACGCAGTTCGTTAAAAGATGGATGGGTTATGTGGTGTATGAATACTTTGAATAGACTTTCAGAACAATAACTTAAAAATCTCCAACTATGAATAGTAACAACTTTTAAACTTAAAAAGTAGGAAGTATTTTCTGAAAGGCTGAGTTGACTAGCCTGCAGTTCAATTTTCTCTCTTGTTTACCTGAGGTATTTTTCTCATCTTTTATTTTGATCTGACAAATGAGGTTAAGGGGCTCTAGGAAAAAGAATCGTTTCTCGTTGTAAGATGAGAACTCACTGGTGAATTCATGTAAACCACCTGTGTGCGTCGGCATGTCGCGTGCGGCATGTCATACCGGGTGGTCTACGATTTTAAATATATCATCATAAGGGCTTCTTATCTCAACCATGCAATGTTTAAGGAACTATATGCATATATCCTTTACAGGTTTTGGAGAAAGACAGACGGCACTAGCGAAGGATTTTTAATTTTCACAGTTGCCACCCTGTTTTGTGACAAAATCACAATGTATGGATTTTGGCCATTCGACGTTGACTCTAGAGGGCGCAGGATAATTCACCATTACTACGAAAACAGGTCCACCTACACGGGCACGAGGGGATTTGTGATGTCGGAAGAAAATTCCATACTCAGAGAATTGCATTACCGAGGAATAATTACCATGGTTACAGGTGACTGTGAAAAATGACAACAGTTTTAGATGATTACACAGCTTATTAATCGGTAACAAGAACAACTTGCTGTCGTTTCCTGTACGTCGGTTGTTTCAAGTATGGCGTGGGTCTCTCTCTATTGACTGATCAGCATTTGCCACCTCCTTTGAAGTCAGATGTGTTCGAGTAAAACAGCTTGTACTCCACAGTAAAGAAATCCGTGTGTGTGTGCCAAACACTGAAACTCCGAACTCAAATGACAAGGGCTGTATTTCTAGTCAGACGACTCGTACTGAAGAGATTAACAATCAAACTTCAGTACAAGCCTAACTATCAATTCTTAACACGGTGACCGTTCCTGCAGTACCCTCAACATTTCATTATCTCATTTCAATAGCTCACATATGTGAGAGTGTATGAGTGTGTACATGTCGTCGCCGGGTTTTCGAAGACAAATACGGAAGTCTTAGCAACGCCAGAGTCAGCAATTTTTGCGGAAAGCCATCTTCCAGGGTTACGTTTAATAGTCGAACAGCGATCGTCAATTCGATGACTGAGGCAATATTTCTGGACCAGTACTGCGTATGGAAGTTGACATGCTAATGTTATTAAGGCGTGTACTTCAAGATCTAAAACAAATCCTTCAAGTTTTGTAAATCACTTTGAACACGACTAGACCTATTTGGGGATAACAGCTCTATAAAAAAGTTACTTTGACTCTTTCTGTCACTTACAGTTCTGTAAAACTTGTTGTTGGCATATCCGTCGAAATACATAGTTCACGACAAGATAAAAATGGAAAAGGATAAGATTTTTTCACTTCCCATCAAAAAATCTTTTCAATGGTTGCACGGCTAGAAGAGAACAATCAAGCCATTCATGGCCTACGGACCTTTTATTTTAATTTTTGTAAATTCTCTGGCACCCTCTCGGACGAGTTTCATAATTTATACAAAGATTCTTTTTTTCTTGTACGGAGACTTAGCCCTTACCGTCGGTGTACTTTTTGGAGAAACAAGACTTAGTGCTCCAGTTACGTATAATCATTTCATACTTTTAGCAAAACGATTTATTAATGCAATGAAAATGACTAAGAAATCATCAGTTGCAATGTACATTTGTTACAAGCTAAACATAAGTGACGTCTAGAATACGAGACTGCTATGCAGAAAGATAAACCAGAGACATATTGTCGTCAATGGATTAAAATGCTACAATACTGATAATTGAGAACTGTACTGGTACACCCTTATCACAAGCACTGTAACCCTCAATTACTGTTATCAATTAAACCTCATTGAACATAAAAAGCCAACTTGCGATGATTTATCCAATGATGTTCTGCGTCGACGTAAAAAAGAAGAGAACGAAGTAAAACAACACTTCTGTAAATACGTCATCGAAGCAAAGGTTTTGAAACGCAACAGTTTGTAAATAATGACGCTGAGCGTGTTTAGATCTGAGCCATACGAAATTCACCGCTCTTCTGAGTCGACAAGGCGACGACGTTGCACTGTACTATATACGACAGAGTGTATAGGGTGTACAGCCTGCCTGTCATAGGACAAACGCATCAACAGTTTTGCCGATTATTTGTGTTCTCATTATATTCAAAAACAAGGCGATCAATAGGCTGCCAGGGAATAAAACGGGCATTTTTCGACATTTGAAAATCAAAATCGGTTAAAAAAATCAATGTTCGTATTCAAATGGATTTGATAAAGCCTACATAAATTCACAGCTACTCCAGCCATGGTTTTTGTTGGATAAGTTTTAGCAGTATATTAAGGCAGTTAGCGCCTCCAAATTGACATAGTATAAATTTCGCTCAAACTTTCCTTAAGGAAACTTTTGACCATTTTCTTTTAAAATAATGAATAAAAATCGGGGGTCACCGGTCAAAATTTGGTACAAGATAATTGAGTTACCTATTATCTACATTTGAAATCCAAAATGGTCGCTATCCGTGTGTTAACCCTACGGGGAAAATAAAATTTTCGACCTTCAAAAAATACGCCAGTAAATTAAAAGCTTCAGTTATTCCAAAAACTTCAAAATAAGACGCAAATGGATAATCAAAATAGTATTGTAAGATTTTGAGTGTCCAAGTATCTGTCCGGCCACGACGCACTCTACCGTGACTATGATTTCACAGATTAAGTGACGTTCATATGTTTCATGTGGCAACTTTCACGATTTAGAAAGATGTACGTACCTTAAATAGAAGACGATTTCTATCGCGTACTTTTAGAACAAAATCGTCACAGTTACATGAAAGTTTTGGTAATTCTTGAATGATTTCAGGGTGAGTTGGCGTACACACCTTACAGATTTCAAACTGATCCATTGTCACCGAAGACTTTCTTCTTACATGTATTCGTTACGCACGAAAATTATGGTATTATGCGACAAATAACGACATCTTGGCAAGTGACGTTCTCTTGCGATCTAATTCTGCTCAGTATGTAGGTGTTGCTACCGATCGTCGATGTGGGGCATTAACGCCCAGACAACACTGGAGATACATGTAGTTTAACCATTATGCAGATTTCCTAAAAACTTGAACAAGGTCTGATCAGTACCTGGAACAGTTCCTAAGAAATAATGCTTCTGACATAATCCGAAAAGTTGAACGAATTTCATAGCTGTATGCATTGGTCTGAAACACAGCTGATATGCAGATTTAGGTATAATAGTACACAATTTGCAGCTTACATGTATTGTCTTAGCAGTTTGGTGATTGTGATATATAGGGAATTTTACTCAACTGTATACCACAAACGTTGCGAAGATATAGAATTCCTATTTCATTTTACCAACACGTTTCTGATGTATCACGATGAGTTTCTCCATAGTTTGAGCATCCGAAAAGCAAATTTTAAAAATTCAGCGAGCCTCGTTAGATGAAAACATTGAGAGCCTGGGAATGCAGAGGCGTTGTGAAGTAAGGGAATAGCCAAACTGTACTCATACTCTGCTACACAGTGGAAACATAATGACGTAAGCCAAGCGGAAATGGAAAGAAGACGTCATTTGACAATGCTGTTAAATCGTCTCCTTCAAAAATCAGCATACACCATACATGATGTTTTGGCTCCTTTGCATCTATACCTCGCTTGATGAACAAGCAGGACCTATATGTATGTATGTTAGTATTTTTCTGAAAGAAAAAGAGCCTTGAACGTTTCCGAAACTTAATGTTTTAGTTTCGCCCAGAGATGAAATTTAAAAATTTTGACTAATTCCAATATCAAATGTAATTTCCAAGCATCATAGCTTATAGCAATTCATGAGATACAAAAGCTAAGCAGACTAGCCTTGGGCGTCAAAGGTAATTGCGAAGGATATTTTCATATGTCACCGAGCAAACTCTTAAGAAATTTCTTCTGTGATTTCCAAGACATCTTGTTTGTGAAAGACAATATTTTGGCAGATCAATAACGCGTGTCGGGGTTCGTCAATACCTATGGAGCAGCTAGAATACCGCCAACCATGTAATCAAAGTATGTGTCGGTACAATTTTTCACGCCTACTGTATCGTAAAAAGGACTGCCGACATCTACAAAAGGATTAATATTGTACTCTGCCTCTAGAATGTTACCGGGCCATCACCATAGTTATCTTGATCCTGATTTCACGGAACACCTTTGAGCAGACTTTATGAGAGAATGCCAGCGTGGCGTCGTCACACATAGTTGAAAACACACTTATGCACGTAATTTTTAGATATAATCAACCGATTATTGTCAGCGAGTGCTTTTTCGTTAGGATGCAACCCTTAGAATTTGATATTAGAAAATTGGTCACCCTCAGCACATTCTACCAAAACCTTCTCAGGCGCATGTCGGTGACAAAACATGTCTAGAATCGAAATCTAGAAATATTCGGATCAATCGAGCCTCTGAGACACACAATTTGAAATGCTTTCAAGCTTAAGGTGGTTCGCGCCTCGAAAGTGAAAGACTTCAACTTTTGCTCAAACTTTCCTCAATGAATCCTTCAACCATTCTCTTTAAAAATCAAGAACAAAAATAGGGGTCACCGTGTAAATTTTGGTACTAGAGAAACAAATAACCCAAGATTTACCGGTATTTAAAATTCAAAATGGCCGTCATCCCTGTGTTAATTCTATGGAGAAACATAAAATTTTCGAATTTTGAAAAACTAAGCCAATGAAAAGTTTTCTTACACCATGAGCTTTAAAATGAACCCCCACAAGTGGTAGATCAGAAAAGAACTGTAAAAGTTTGAGAGTCCGAATATCTCTTCCCGGGCACATCATAGTTCTACCTTAACCACAGAGAAACATAGACAGTCTATACTATTTGTCTGTGCTTTAACGTACAACAGGAATACCCTTGCTGCATGCAATATGTTCCGTCCTTTATCTTTGTTTCTATAAGTCTAACCATCAATTGCACAACGATCATAATCATAACAACAATGATGACGAGCACATCAAGGCCAATTCCATAATGATTTGCCCTCTTCAATTTCAAGAGCTTGCTTGAACAGAAAAACGAACAGCAAGCAAATGAATAGTGTTCGATTGAAATCGTCGTCGTCGTCGTCGTCGTCATTGGTGTTTGAGTATTATTTCTAGATCTTCAGACTGTGAATTCCTTTTCCTGTAGCTTATAATCAGATTCCGACAAAATAGGCGCATTGTCAACTTTGATGGCGCTCAATAGTCATGCATACTAGTACCCTTTTAGCATGTTTAGAACACGTTCGTTTTCTTCATTGGCATAACTGATTTCAAAAGAAACGTTTTGGTTAGTTGGATTTTGCCCCTCAGTACATTAATCAAGCGTTGATGCACAACTCAAAACAATCTGACAGGCAACGTCAGAAGCTGGTTGTAAATTGGAACTATCTTTCGTCATATTTTCCTGGGTATGATATTACAGAACAAGTCCAGTCTCGAGAGCTTTTCATCGGGCATTTAAGGTAAAGTGCGACGAATTCGGACGCGCACACGCTTTAGAACGTTTCTGCGCAAATTTAACTCCAGCCTGCCGCAAATAGGTTATTTTGTAGCGCATGTATTTAACATCACCTGTAATTGTTGAAATTGCGATTTTACCTAATTTTTTGACCCAGTCTCTTAGAAATACATGTGACCTATAACCTTGTCATATTTTGACCCCCTAGGAAGCTGGTTTTTATTCAATATGAGCGAAAAATTAACATTTCTCTCCCATTTACATGGCGCATATTACCCATTCACCTGGAGATATTGTAAAAAGTAGCGTTGTGACACCCTTTTATTAAAAGTGTAAACTAAATGGTATTATGTCAGGATTTTTTTCGCCAAGTTTGGTCAAAATGACACCATTCAAAACGACAGGAAGAATGTTCGAAAATTATGTAGTGATATAATTGCGATATCGTCATTTTGTAATCGATACTTATGTTATAATTTGTTTGCAAACATCATGAAAACTATACATTCGATAGATATGGATCTTAAGTCTTGGTATTTATTAAAATTAACTCATTTGCTAAGCGTTTTATAATTGCTTTCTTATGATTTTTATTTATTTCTAACGACGATATTTTAACGTCCGTTTCCATGGAAACGAGCGTGGTGACCTCCATTTTTTATTTCATTTTTGCACTTGCACAACTTCCAAGAATGTTTGTGCAAAGTTTCAAGAAAATGACACCACAACCTAATTTTGACGTAATTCGTAGTACTCCACCTTAAATAGCTTCGAGATATGAAATCTGGTCGTGCATACAGTAGCATACAGTAGTCCCAACTCTGAGCGCTGCATGATTGCTTCAACAGACGAAGCGATCATTTTCGTCAAATATAAATTATTTTTCCTTCTGAATTGAGAAGAAATAAATCAGCACGAGTGACTAGACAGCGAGTAAAATAAACTATTTAGAGATCCTGAAACGCCATTTATTTATCACTGAATGTAGATGCAGATTAGACTGAAAGATCCGTCGCTCGAGGACACTCCCTACGCTCCCCTCCTCTTACGGGGGAGGGGGGGTAGAGAGCGCCCTCGAGCGACGGATCTTCCAGTCTAGATGCAGATATGCTTCTTTCGAATGTCTGAGCAAGATTCGCTCATCTCATATCTTTTCGAAACATATGACAACGTCTACTACATATATCTTCCATGAAATTTGTTCATGCCCTTGTCTTACTCCTGTTCGCTTCACGTTTTTGGTAATGGTCTGTTTTGTGTGTGTCGATTGATCTTGAAAAACATTGATTTAGGAACACGGACGAGGATGACATTTTATTTTATCTTTAATGAATATGACGGTACAGTGCGTTATACAGCAAGTACATGAAACAGCTAGCAACATGAAAAATGTTTACATATCACACTTATCGAGCATTTCTCAGCGATTTTTCGACGTTCAATTACACCGACTAAGAATAGACTTGTACAATGTCATTTACATATTGTGCAATTTTACATTGCTTGTACGTTACCGTGAAATTATCGATGCGAAATAATACACATCAAATTTAACTGCCCAGTTAACTAATAGAAATCCACATTAAGTAAGTTTGCACAGCACAAGACTTGTCCACCATTAACGTTATCACAAGGTGCGTGTTACAGGACCCCTTATTGTAAAAGGAAAATAGCTGTGCATTGAAAGTTTGCTTAAAGAAAGTTTGATCAAAAGTTTGAGTCTGTCATTTAGAGGCGCAGACAACCTTAATTAAACACTTGCGGTATCTCCTTTCTCCTTATCTCATGTTCCCTTTTAATATTTAAATGGGAAACAAACGGCAATTTTAATAATACTGGAAACGAACGCAGAATGTTCACGATCACACAACGAATACTCAGACAAAAATAGATCACCAAAGTTCGGTTCCATGGCTTTGATTATCTGATTCAACTATTCTTCTCTGAAACTGCAGACGGTAGGTGGGTATATGATCTTTTCTAATTCCTCAGTTTATTAAAGAAACAGTAGTACACCGAGTCGTTTGTTACGTGAATGATGATTTTCGTCTCCTCATTTGGCTATGGGATTTTTTTTCACTTAAGTCATGAACACCTGAAAAGGTAACAAGTGGCACTATTGAAGAATATACTTTATAACAGAGGAAAGGAGTTCGCTATGTAAAGATACTATGGTAAGTAAAACGACTGATATTTAAAAAGTACCCAATCACTCTCTTATAGGCAGTGATATTCCAAAACATACATGATTTCTTTCGCATGGAATACTCTGTCTGAGCGAATGCCAAGACTGTCTTTAAATAGTACTAGAACGTTCTAGATGCTCCACATCGATGACGACGGAGTTGTTGCCGTCAGTTTGGGTCATGTTCGCCGAGAGACTTGCACTAGCTGCCGAAGTAGTCGCTGGCGTCACGCTTTTCATCTTGCTGTCCGTCGTTTGAGAGCTCACTGTCGGTACGGGGCGGTCTTGACGAGCATTGGTCAGTGGAGCCACGGCACTTTTGTCGGCCTTGCCACGGAACAGCTTTCCCTTCAGCAACTCTTTGTAGGCGATTTGGAAATTCTTGTTACTGCACCCGTACAGAATCGGGTTGAGAGCCCCAGCAAGATTTCTGGATGGATATGCGAGTATGAGAGCATCCAGTGGTGGCAGTTTCCCCATTGCTATGTATATATTCAAAATGAACATATACGGTAGGTAACCGAGCAGAACCAAAAGAAATATTGCAATCAGCACCTTCAGCATTCGAATTTCTTGTTGATTCGGTCCCTTGTTTGCGCTTGATGTGCTCTGGCCGGGATAGGCCTGGACACGCTTACGACTTTTGCGTATGTAGGTGTAAATTAACGCGTAAAAGACCACTGTCACCACACTGGGAAAGTACAGAGTTACCGCGAATTCTAGTTCGGAGACGTCAGCCCGACAGCGAAATATGGATGGGTGGTATAGGGCGTTGCGCTGGATTCCGTAGCCGTGGATAGCAGTTGGCAGGGCCCAGGTGAACAGGACGCCGAGAGTGAGTGTTAATTTTGTCGTGATGCGGTCGTAGTAGTTACGGTGCACGATGAAGAAGTATCGATTCATGGCGATGCAAGCGGTCGAATACAACGATGCTCCGATGGCAATGGGATGGAACGTCAAATGGGTGACACACATGGTGTACCCGAGGTGCCAGCCACGACGGAGTTGGGAGTCGCTTGAGAAGGTAGAGACGAAAAGAGCAGAAAAAATGTCAGTGAAACTGAGATTGACCAAGAAAGCGTTTCCCAACGTCTGCAGTTTCTTCTTGAAAATGACGGCGCCGACGAAGACAAAATTGCCCAAGAGGGTGATCACCGCGAAGGCAAGTTCGATGGTGCTTGAAACTTGTGTTGTCCATATTGCCGGCATTGGCAGTTGGACCACGTTTCCCGTTGTGGTGTTGTTCATATTTCTCGAAGCTGAAGATGACCAGTTGAAAAATGTGATGGAAAGCAGTGGAACCCAACTTCTCCTCGCCGAGATGTCAGACAGACTACACGGTTTCCTTACTCACCAACTGAATATTTGATTTTTACACTTGTAAGCGATTGGTCCGATTCTTCATTAGAATAAATATTCATTTTATCGAAAGTGATCGACAAGGTTGTCTTCAGAGGAAGCTTATATGATGTCTTTCACCTATAACTTTACTAGTGTTATTGATATTGCACGGTGGATTATTCATTGGTTTCAAAAGCAGCATCAGAGCGACAACACCGAGGGAATCAGATGAAATACTAAATCAGCATAGAAGCTTGAATTGTTAGGTGAAACATTGTAGAAAAATGACGATTTCACGTTAAAAATCGTGGCGTTTTTCAGCTGCTTTCCATGATTACTAGCATGTGAAACTCTGATGGGGAAGTTCTGAGTACTTTTGTACCGTGACACGCACAGGTAATGCTTGGCCACTATGACGATGGTCAAATTAAAGAGTGGAGCTCATGCAAAAATCAAACATATCTCCAGCTTTGTATATCCATGGGAGAGGGGTATTTATGAAGTTATTTTACTAAAACTATTCACGCGGCAGACGACATCCGCGACTTACTCGTGACATTAAAGATCGAGCAAGCGGCGTTTTTTGCCGCTGAGCCTATCAGAATGCACAATCTCCAATTTCGGAATTTGTTCCACACACGTCCAAAAGTACATATTGTTTGATGTATTGGTTACAAGAAGACGTTGATAATATTCTTCGTTGAGTGCTGTCATTTGCTCCACTGGAGTAACGAATTGCTGATCTATCAAATGGAAGAAAAAGTATATATTTTATTCTGTGAATCGGCGCCCAATAATAACACCGTGCAGAACCATGCCGTGTTTTCAGTTTCTGTCCGTCTGACGTTGACTCTGACGAGCAGCAGTGGGTAAGTGTAGGACAAGACAATACACAACTCTCGTTCTGGTGTTACAGGTGACCCACTGCAGACTCTTCAGAGGTGAATACATTAGACTATGGCTGCTGTGGTGCTGAGAAGACCTCCGTTCTTGTCATAACAAACACTGACAGAGCCGCGGAGATGCTACAATTGACTTTGATAAAGTGAATGGGTCATTCTGATGTAGTGAGATCAACATTAGCTATTAAAAATTCAGTTGGGAGTTTTTGGTCCCCAGGAAAAGCTTTCAAATTACGTTGTTTAATCCAGACTATCTGTCAGGTTCCCTTAGCCAGACTGTTGCGCTGACGGTGCGTGATATTACTGTACTTCTTTGCAGCAGTACACTATGCGTGTTCATCGGGCCCAAGCCCGGCAGCTACAGCCACTCGGTTAAGCCATAGACAGGGGTTAAGCTAGCCGACATGTACAGTAATATCACGTACCGTTATTCCACCGTTATTCTTTATTAAATAATCAAGTCATATACACATTCTACACATTAAATATCATGATTATGCGTTGCATTCGCCGGGCCCGAGCCAGGCAGCCATAGCCACTCGGTATAACGCTAGTCAACATGTAGGCCTAGGCCTACATTAATATCATAATCTACAGTGATTCTTTTATTGAATAATCAAGTCGTGTAGACATTAAAAAGGATTATTATCCCAGCAATGTGCCAAGCGCCTGTGGTCACAATGTTCTCTTCGTCGATTTACAGCAAGATGAATGTCTTTCCTGCGTTTTAGTACATTTTAAATTCAAATGTTAGAGAACCCCTTAAATGGCTCAGATTGATGGAAAGGGGTTTGTTTCCTGTTTACAGATAGCAATCAAAGAACACCGCTCTCAAGACCTTGTCTTTCCTCCACCGAATGCTCCCCAACAACATTGTGGCAGATATGAAGGGGTTGTGTCATCACCTGATAGAGAAACAACCGGAAAACCTTAATATAATCATTTTTAATGTTATATTTATTACTTATCGTGGGGAACGGTGCTCGTGGCAGGTGTAATGCACGACAGAGGCCGAGTAAAAGGGAACGAAAGCAATGTGGTTTGTTGCTGCACCGTAACTACCGGTATTAGTATTGGTTTCGCACATCCCTAAAGAATCAACGACAGCATTCGCCAAAATGAAAAAAGTCACTCTCAAGATCGGCGAAGACATGCGGCGCCCCTGATGGCGATTGCTTTTAGTTCTCGATCTGATATCAGCAATTTTGACTTTTTATTGTTCATGTCTTACCTTGCCCATGGCCTCCGTATCCGTACAATAGCCTTTGATTCAGATAATTGGACAGGTCCGTGAAGAAGCGACACGAACGTAAAAAATAATGAGACGTCTTGACTTCACTGCAGCTTCAAATCTCTTTGTCATACCGTGGAACGAGACTACATGTAACCTTCGAAATTGTAAAATTGTCTCCTTAGAAGAGAAGAAGGACAATGGTGACTTTGCTATGCTGTGTTAAACCACCAATGTCCGTTTTGAAATGGTTACTGATACCGTGAAATTCCCTTCAATACGCAGAATGGAATTGCGGGGAAGCTCAAATAGGTAGCTTTGGGACTATAAGTTCGCTTGTTGACAAGGCCCGAATTAAATATTAGAGTTCGACCTTCCTTTTGAACTTCTGTTCAAAAAGTATGGCATCCGTATATATACTTTTAAAACTCTCAGCATTGTCCTTTGCCTTTAGAAGTTGCTTTTCTCATTCTAGTATTTCTATCTTCAACATAAATCGAAACAACCTCAATATGTCAAAAGAATTAAAGGAAGGCTGCGTATTCTCACTGCGAGGAAAGTCTGTGTTAGAAAGGAAAAAGTTGTGTATGTAGAGTTTGCTGTTTCATGATAACATTGTACTTTCCTAAGATTAATTTCATGTTGGCAAATCCCGATGTGTACCAATGTCCGTGAAATCTTTGTTCTGATGGTACACAATATTTCTATTGGCTTCATTTCCATCACTGTGTGGACACTAAGATGCGCATATAAATAGAAAAGACGAGAGAGATAGAGACAAAGACAAAGACAAAGACAGACAGAGACAGACAGACAGACAGACAGACAGACAGACAGACAGACAGAGGGGAAATTATCCTATTATTTTTGTTAAGAATTAGTTTGACGTAGTACAAAGATATGTCGACCTGAAAATAAGGCTTACCGAAAGAAAAAATGCACTCCTCGGAACACGATGTACCGTAGTTTTCGCAGCAGTATTTGCAAGACTAGGACACCGGAGAGAAAGTCGAGATTTTCGCGGGTTCCTGGGGCACTAAACGTGTCATTCCTGACACCCTCCTCGATTGATGGAGATTCGCCCAAAGGGAACTACAAGATTCAAAAACTGTACATGACATAACATCTTTGCCCGACTGTCTGATGAAACCTTGCAGGGCGATGATGAAGCCATTTATCAGTTATGACCCTAATCATTGAAGCTGACTTGCTCATGCACTGAGCTCACAATGAAGGTTCAAATGTTAACTTTTATACACACAATACGTCTCGGCTGGTCGACATGAAACTCTCTATAGTGTCGGTGAATGTGGCTATGTGCTGATGTGTGGATACCCCGCGGGCCGACAGATGAAGTATCCAATAGAACCATTAAACACAGCCAGGAAAAGTATACTGTTTTGAACCCTCTCAGTTGCAGAGTCAAAGACAAAAGCCCACAAGCGAAAGCTGCGATTTCCAAGTTGGATGATATCATATCCGATGCTATCGCTGATGGCGTGTGTTTCGTCTCAGTGGGCGTAACATACTGTAGTATTTGCTAATCAAGCATCCCCTTATTCAAAATTTCGCAGGCAAGATGGATTTGTAATGTTTTCAACCTCAATGTTACTTTTCAGCATTGCATGAAAACTTATACCTGTACTTGTAGCCCTCGTAGAGGTCTGATTAACGAGTCCAAATTAACAGTTAATGTGTTTTGACACATGCATGCCTTTTTCCAAAGGTTCAAAACGAAAATAATTCGTATTACTTCAGTACGGGTCATGCATCATGTTGGTAAGTTGTGCACAGATGTCGCCCACACTTCAAAGGGGTCATATTTGTTCAACGGCTTTCAATAACAGTTATATGGAATTCTTAACCTAATTCGTACCTGAAATTTTCGAAAATATTTGTGCAAGCACTTCAAACACTGTTATGTGACGATGGTTTGCAACAGTAGAGCACCATCAACGGTCAGATGGCGGGACTTTGATATCGACCACGATCCTACGAGGCATCCTTGTTATTTGTCACATCAAAGCAGTCAGTTAATTACCCGAAATATCACGGAAACTCGTACGAACATAATAAACTGTGGTCTGAATCTTGGTCCAAGTCGATGAATTTAGAAAAGATAGTCCTTTCCAGTAGTTCATTACCGTTTTTAAAACTTCATTATTGGTTCAACTGATAAATACGCTTAGGATTGCCTCGACATAGATAGTCTTTATAGCTACAATCACTGCTCTAACCCGCGCCTCAAACAATAAGGGAAAAAGACATGTTAAATACATGAGAAGATTTTTATTAATGAATAAATTAATTAAATAACAGACTTGAATAGGGATGAAATTTATATAATTTAATGCAATGCACGATTCGAATAGGATATGCGTCTCTGATTGGCGTCCTTAGATCAATAATACCTGCAATATAGATGGTAGAATATGGATCAAATTTATACAATTTAATACGATGCACGACTCGAGCAGGATTTAGTCTCTGGCGCCCCGGTCAAAGAACGCGTACCATCTACATAGTATGGGCTAACGGCCATTAGAAAGTTAATAGACTGCCCATATAGACAGTGTCAGCTAGTTCGTCCATTTTCTTGCATGCAGAAAATTTAATGTATGAAAATGATATATATATACGATGGTGAAATTCCCCGAGATGAGTTCAGCGGAAGACTTACATGTAGTGATTGCAGTCACGTTGAAAATGTACAACGTCGTGATTGATGCTAAAGGTAAACTTGATGGACAGTTGCTGACTCAGTAGTTTTATTATTAGATATGATTATGTATCTTCATTCCTAGACAGAAACTCATTTTCTGTCTTCATTTGCAAGAAAGTCCCTTGTAGAGGAAGGGAATAAAATGTCTGTATCAAAGTGAATGGTAATATTTCCATTGAAGTCGGTTCCCTGCTTCGCCGTAAGCTTTAGTTTTGTTCCGATTTAAGGTAGAATGCGCCTCGGGGACAGATATTCGGACTCTCAAATTTCTACAATTCTTTTCTGATCTACCACTTTTAGGGGCGAGGGCTCATTTTAAAGCTCTTGGAAAAGGAGGCACCGTGGACCAGTGGTTAGGGCGACGGACTCACTATCAGAAGATGGTGGGTTCGAGACCCGGTTCAAGACCCAGTAGGTCCAGAGTAATGGACTCTCTGTCGGAGGACGGTGAGTTCACGACTCTAGCACGGTGCTGTGCCCTTGAGCAAGGCACTTTACTCCTCAGTGCTCCATTGGGGGAATAGTGGGTTATGCGTACCTCATCCTGTAATTGGGCTAACACCTGTTGGACGATGGACTGATAAAAAAAACTTTCACCGTCTTATTTTTTCGAAAATTCAAAATTATATTTTCCCCCATAGAGTTTACACAGGAATGGCGGCCATTTTAATATCAAATAATCGCAAAATGTCGGGTAATTTTTTTCGCTAGTTCCAAACCTTGCACAGTGATCCCCGATTTGTATTGTTGATTTGATAAAGAATGGTTGAAAATTTCATTTAGGAAAGTTTTAGCAAAAGTTTAAGTATTTCACTCTCGAGGCGCATACTACCTTAAAGTAATACAGGGTGTATTATAGTGTATGATGCCCTCCAACGCGCTTTATCTTGAAAACTAAATCGGTGACACAATATTACTGTATTGTTTTCTCTTGTCTATACTCATCTACCGATAATACGTTGCAATAAAGAACGTGACAGTACTCTTGATATAAATCTCCATCTCAACCACGTTGTTGAAAACGAACGAGACCTTCAGAGTTACTCTGACGCTTTGCACCACGATATACCTTTTCATTTTAAAATTTTCCTCTCCCCTAAAGTTTAGGATATGTTCCCGATCCCATTTCTCACTTTTGCGTCATGCTTTATAGTTTGAAACTTTTTAATCGGGACACATTAGGCGCTATGCCGATTGCTGGGCATGTCACAAAATATCATGGACTGTAAGTACATTTTTCAGAAACGATCCTGATCACATTTGATTGGTTGAGGCGTTGCAAAATTTCAAACTCTTCGGGGATTGTATTCCTCCGCGTGAAATCGTAATCACCGTCTTCGTAGTAGTGATGCGGCACATGGTCGCCGTTGGAATCCTGGGGAAACGGCCAAAATCCATAAAGGGTAACTTCTTGGCAGAAAAGGGTCGACACTGTGAAGAGGACGAAGCCTTCGCTGTTCCTTGTCTTGTTCCAGAACCTTTAAGAGATCAAACGTACGAAGGAGCTGAGAAGAAAGCATTTGGTGTCGCTCACATCAGTCTATTTGCACTTTCTGACACGAGATGATGATGAACGGATATCAGAAGAGGTTTGTAATGAGTTGTTTAGCAGGTGCATTTTGCAGAATATTGAACAAGTTTAGTGTGCAATCACATGGCACCTATGTTTCCTATTTTACACATTTTAGACTGTTCTTCCGTGTGATAGTACACGCATCATTCTCTGTCAATTACTATCGAATACTTGTAGCAGTAATACATTATACGTTTGACTAGTAATCATACCCATAATTTCTAGACGTCGAGGGCGCATGTGTGCTAATGATATGTGGGCGTGGAAAGCGACAACGCTTGCTTTTACGTTACGATAACAATAACAGAGCCCACCTGACTTCTGCGGACACAAGATTTTAATTACCGGAGTGTAGAATCAAAAAGTCGATCTGATGCCAATAACAGTCGTTAAAAATAATGTCAACGTTTACGATATACTTGCTGAACTTATTGGTAGGTGTTCCCTTGTTAAAGTTATTCTTTTTCTTCATTAATCGAATTTCGACCGTGATGACTTGGCAAACACTAAATGAGCGAAACCAAAAATACATGAGCGGGCGCTATTGCTATATCGACTTCTTTAGCCGGGTCCACCTGTTAAGTCTTTGTCACTGCATTGATGGTTTTCTTGCCTCCATCACACTAATGTATCCATGCAGAAGAGACAGAGCAAGACGCGAGCCACTTTGGGATGGGTAGGAGGGGTATATTGTTTGTTTTAATATTTCGTCGCGACAAAATCTATTGTGCGCATGTCATAATCCTGCAAATAATTGCAGCAAGTAGAGCATTGTCCATTTATACACACATCATGATGATGAAGATGTGACACACCGTACAAACGCTGTGTTCTTGTTAATATACAAGAGGTCTATCGTATGATGAAGTAATATCAAACTGCGTTCAAAAAAACCTCTGGAGAGGGCTGGGGGGCTTGAAAAAATGAGAGTACATGTCACTAGGAGGATTTGAAAGTATAACGGCGTAGAATATTGAACAAAAAGTAACAAAAAATTTAATAAAGACATGTGCAGTTGTCTACGTATTTCACACATATTACTTGTATATTATAAACAGTACTTTGTCACACCGATACAGATTTGCACAATTCCATGACATTGCTCCCGCCATCTTGTGTCAGGGAAGCGTTGCTTCTTCAACGGTTCTAGTTCAACGTATCTAGATTACCACTGTGACCCTATCCTCTTCAAGTGTGCAGAATGTTCGGGAATTTATGTTTACAGTCCGCACACGATAATTCCAAGTATACAAAGACGTGATACTAAAGGTGCGAGTGTTATTAAAGTTGCCAAACTGATTGCTACCTGGTAGTTCTGACAGACATCCATACTGGAGAGAGTGGAAATTTAAAGTGGAACAGTATGCTCGTGTGAGGTATTGGCTGAACATATAGTTTATACAGAGCCCGGGTCACCCCAAACAATAGGGTAGATGTTTTAGTAGACTTACAGAGACTGACCAAAGGCGGATGAGCCATCATACTGTTGTGTCAAAAATATAACCAGTAAATATATATAATATTTACAGGACATTCCAGCATGTTTATTTATGGTCAGCCACCGGCAACATTTGCAGGCTACTATTCAGGGCTGTTTTACCTACTGTAATTTATTTAACTATTATGCCTTGTTTTGAAAGTAGACGAGTTGTTCATGTTCTGCAAACCTCTATACACATTCAGACTGTCAGGACCATGGAAGTAAAGTCTTTTAGGGTCTGTGGATTGAAGTACCATTATGATATTTCCGTTAAGTTGGAATGCGCCTCGGGGACAGATAAGCGGATTCTCAAACTTTTACAATTCTTTTCTGATCTACCACTCGTGGGGCTCATTTTAAAACTCTTGTCGTGAGAAAAATTTCAGCCGCCTTAGTTTTTCGAAAATCGAAAATTTGCTTTTTCTCCTTAAACTTAACACAGGGATGGTGGCCATTTTGAATTTCAATTATCGGTATATCTCGGGTAATTTTGTTTTCTAGTACAAAAATTTGCACGGTTAATAGCCCCCGATTGTTATCATAGATTTTGAAAGAGAATGGTTGAAAGGTTTTTTGAGTAAAGTTTGAGTGAAAGTATAAGTCTTTCAGTTTCGAGGCGCGAACTACCTTAATTAAGCCCTTTTTGAAAGTCTTGCATTCAGTTTTTTATCATCATGGCCATGTTCGTCATTACATGCGGACAAGTTGTCTCTCCCAATTTTCAAGGTTACCGTATTAGAACGCAAAACAACAACTTGCTAATTTTCAAATATTCTCTCATCCAGGGAAAGATGTATCCCTCTCGCTGCTATCCTCCCCAAAACCAGCAAGCTGGCCGCCTTTTTGTCTCTTTGCCAAATCTACATAACAATTTTGAATACCAATGAAACAAGCTTTTGCATAAATTCACCATGTAGAGTTTTTGTTTTTTAATTTTAATTTTTATTTTTTTTAATTTTTTAATCAGTCCATAATCCAACAGGCGTTAGCCCAATTACAGGATGAGGTATGCATAACCCACTATCCCCCAATGGAGCAATGAGGAGTAAGGTGCCTTGCTCAAGGGCACAACACCGTCTTGAACTCACCATCCTCTGACAGTGAGTCCATTACTCTGGACCTACCGGGTCTTGAACCGGGTCTCGAACCCACCATCCTCTGATAGTGAGTCCGTCGCCCTAACCACTGGTCCACGGTTCCCGAGAGGTTAAGGGAACTGACTCAGTTTCAAACTCTTCAAGTGATCAGTTTTGCCTTTTTTACAAGAAAAAGGTGACATAATTTGATATATGCAACAAACTGAAATGTGCAGCCCTTCCCAGCTCCTCTGCGGACCGAAAATATGGGGGACTCTAAATCTATGATGAGTTGGAAAGGAAGTACGTCTAATTGTTTGAGTTTGTTAGATGTACTTAAAACGGTGATTGTCAGAGAACGTTTTCAAAATTCCCCCGCGCCCCTTCCATCTAGAACGCAGCCTATAGTGGAGATACTTTTATCTTCTATCATCACTTTGCAAGCGATGCATTATACTTGATTGGAGACTTTCAATGGGAAAGAAGGACTGAACCTCGTATTTGTAGGGAACAATACAACATGAAGTACATTTTGTAGGAGTGGAGCGCAGGTGATACATGCGATACAACTTGTTACTCTGCTGGTAGATTTAATCCATGGAAGTGTGTCAAGAACCAGATTCATATTGTGTATGTTCAGTTCATAACCAAGCGACTGAAGAAATGCTTTACTGAGCTACGACAGTCTAGGAGAAGATGGAACAAAACGTGGAACAACTTACCTGGTCATAAACTGTGGCCATACAGGTGCCGGTGAGTAAGCGACTCTGTACGTCATGTCATGTCTGTCTACCTTGGTCTGTCTCAGTACAGTCTCAAATATTGGCCGTGAGCGTCTAGTGACACTCAGCTCTCTGTATGACATGTTATAGGGAAACCACACCACCGAGTCGTTTAGCTTACCCAGCGCGGTCAGCTTGTCAAGCGGCGACTGATTCGAGGAGTTTGTCGCCCTCTTCAGCTGCGTCTTCAACAGGAGGCCAACTGCAGTATTGATCGCTGTTAAATCTGTTCTGCCGCCAACATCTTCTTCAAACCCAGTTATTTCAGCTAAATTAACTCTCATCACAAAATCGTGACTGTCGATTCTTTTCCCACAGTTGCTGTTTTTAAGTATTCCACCGTTTCCAACCAAGGCGCATGATGTCTGTTGTCGCACTGTATAGAACATGTCATCGTAAAGTTTTCGGAGGCAACCGGTTAGAGCGACACCAGGCGGCCAGAAATTTTGAGGAAAGTCATCTTCCAGGGTTATGTTTGATCGCCGTATGGCTATGGTTGTGTCGATGTCTAACAGGTTTGAAACGATATTTCTGGAACGGAATTGCATACAGAAACTACTGAACACGTCATATTGACTTAACAAGCTCATCTGAGCATGGCATACACTTTTAAAGTTTTTCATCAAAGGCCACATAATTGAATGTGACTCGGCAAGATCTCAAATGAACTCTTTAACCTCCGTCAGTCAAACCGAACACGACTGTAACTATTTGCTGACGTGTGTTTCAGTAGAAATCTTTATTTTATGTTAGCTCGTTTAATTGAAGATGGTAAGGCAAAAACTACTTTTGACATCTAACCACATTTTCCATCGATACACAACAGAGTACTCGAAACGATAAAAGGGAAACGGCCCAAATTGATTTCTTTCCCCTTTCATCGCAAGGAAAGATTCAATCGCAGTAAGCTTATGGCCATTATATTGTGATCATGACACTAACGACCTCATAGTCATCGAAAACCGGCGTCCATCAATTTTTTTTTTCAATTGTCATTCGTATTCTAAGATGAATCAATACATTTCGGAGATAGGACATCGTTGGCTTGAAATCATCGCTGATTGCTCTTCGAAGGTCAAATTCAGGTGTACATACCGTAATTCTTGCCAGCTTTTTACCGTCCTTGGGTCTTGCGTCAAAGGTCGTTGTTGATGAGAATGATTTGAAGGGGTGATATTTTGCTTCTCAAGTGTCCGTATGCTGATGAAAGAAGAAATTAGATGTGAAAAATAAATGGTCAACATCAACATCTAGAGAAAAAACAATATCCAGGACGTTCTGCGTCGATGTAAAACGGAAGAGAATGACGCTGAGTACTACTTCCGTAATGACGTCAGTAACATAGGAGTTTTGAAACGCAGCAATTTGTTTAAAAATGACACTGAGGCTTGTGCGGATCCTGACCGTATGAAATTCTTCACATTCCAAATACAGCTATGCGGTGACATTGCAATAATACAGACGATCATGGACAGCCATCTCTACTGTCTAATATCACGATAGAGTGTCCAAAATGTCACAGGATAAGCGCACTGATATTACGGGATTGCGCCCTCACACGCTCAACATTGTCGTCTACAGACTAAAACTCGCAATCAACAATCAACAGGTTGCTAGGCAATTAAAATCGGCCTTTGGAGACATGTTTTAATATCAGAATCGGCAAAAATTGAATGTTCAGTATTTGAACGAATTTCAGAAGGCTTACAAAGACTCGAAGCGACGCCAGCCGTCTTCGTTGGAAACAACGTTTTGCGGAATATTATCGTCTGACCTCCTTCCATAACTTGGGTGATAACAGCAAATAAGTTATGTTCACACGCGCGGCGTTTAATGCGATGTATCATGATCTAGGACGATGGTGTCAGAACACATGCATTTAAAATTGTCATGGTTACATGAAATGCTATCCGGATTTTTTTCTTTTTTTTGGGGGGGGGGGGATGTTTTGTTTTGTTTATTTTTTCCAGTCGAATTGATGCTGCTTTAGATTATATTTTACAGTTTCCGAATATTTAATCGATTCTGTAGTGTTCCTCTCATTTAACAAAAAATATGGCACTGTCAGGGCAAAAAAAAAGATCGTTTCTGGTCACCGCGCGCGTCATTACAGAATCTGCGCGTTATGGCTTTATGGGGGTTTACATACTCATCAGTACAGCTATCCTCGATATCCCTGTTTGCATGTCCAAAAATGCTAAAAATAAAAGAGAAGCATTATGCAGCCAGTGATAAAAGACAATAACTGTTGCATCAATAGTGTCAAACCAGCATTGTTAGGATTAAAAAAAAAGAAAGGAAAAAAAATCCGCGTCGCCGCGTCACTTTTGCTGAATGTCAAGGACAAAAAACATATTTTTGGCCTTATAGGGTGAATAAATCATGTACATTTCGATAGCTCACACTAACTTTACACACGGTGCTGGGTGAACTGTGGTCAGTATCAGACCTGAAGAGTGGTCCATAATCTGTTGAGGACCTTGGTAGGTGGGCGTCTTCGTAAAACTGATTAAGATGGACACGTTAAGTCGGCCAAAAGTCGGACTGGTTTGTCCGGGATTTTTTTTAAATGGTTAGTTATTTTTGGAACGATTTCATGTACTTACCAGTCATCGATTATCGACGAGACTTTGGGCAAACGAAGAGGCGACCTCCTTCTTCCGTGGTATCTCCGTCGAACTTTACTTTTAGGGGTTGTATTTTGTGACAGCAGTATTAAAACGGCGGCCGTCAAAATCACAGCATAGAAGAACAATTTACGAATCGATGCGTTGTGCAAAATAAGTGTCGCCTTGTGCTTCATCCAAGTAGAACCAGAGCCACCCATTTAACCTTTCTGCCCTGTGGATAAAACGTCTTTTAATCCTTAGCAGGGTGTACCTAACATTTGGTGAGCATGCAGTATTGGGACATCAAGTTCGGCCAGTGTCTATCAAAATTAGTGAACCCCTAAACCAACTAAAAGAAATTCGATAACCGCCCTCGGAACAACATACAAATTTTATGACCCTTTCCCATTCCCGCGCTCAATCGCTGAAGAAAATTATAATTGCTTTGTCGCAGTTTTCTTCCGATTGCGTTGCAATGACAGTTACATTAAAATGAACAGTATTTGGCTTGGCATCGCTCTCTACGTGTATATTTCACAGTTGGTACTGCCGGTAAATATATAAATATATCCGATATCGTATGTTTACAATTAGCTTCACTGAAACAGAGCCTTTCCATCAAGGACCACCCCCTTCCAAATCTAGTATACGCAATTTACCTACTTCGAAACGTCCCTAAACATAAGCGCTGCATCATCATCATCATCATCATCATCATCATCATCATCATCATCATCATCATCATCATCTCCATCTGAGCATGGAGGTTATAAAAATACTCCATGATCAGAGTATATATCTGGGTCTAATCAATACTTAATGTTCAGGTTATTGTTTATATAGAGTTACATCTTTTTAGTATCAAAATATCCCCTATTTAATACCATCAATGAATACCAGGTGTTTGTATAGATTCACAATGTCTCTTATATGCCGACGATGCCAAATCTTTAGACTTATTTAAACTGTTTCAGACTGTTTAAAACTTCAAGAAGACGTTGATAGAGTCGACATTTCGTGTCAATCTTGGAAACTCGATTTAAATGTCAAAAAATGTTCTTTGATCTCTTTTCCAAAAGGGTTTTAATTTATTTTGACCATTGTATTTTAGAAACCATTCAAAGAATGTTTTAGAACCATTTAGAGAACAAAAAGTTAAATATTTTAGAGTCCTTTTAACCTCAAACTTAAGTTTTTTAGATCATATTTCTTTTACTCTAAATAAATCTTTTTGAATGTTCGGTTTTATAAAACGAAACTCTCAAAATTTTACTAAGGTTCGAACACTGTTTTGTTAGCGGAAATCTCTTTATACTTCTCTTGTAAGGAGCTGTCTCGAGTATGGTTCTGTTGTCTGGAATCCTTGGCAAAAATCAGATATGGAATTACTTGAAAATGTTCAACGTAAATTCATAAAATATTTGTGTTTCAAAACTCATATTTTATATCACGCTGACCGGTATGAAGCTCTCTGCACTATGTTTAACTTACCGACTTTAGAGTAACGTCGCTCTTACCTTGACATGATGTTTTTACACAAGTGTGCAGCTGGATTTTATAATTTGCCAGATGTTTTATCAAAGCTATGCTTTAATGCACCTGGCAAAATTTTGCGCACCTGTCCTACATTCAGACCACCCCGTAGCCGTATCAATGTTTTTAAATTTTCTCCACTCAACAGATGTTTAGTTCGTAATAACCATAATATTGATATTTTAGTTATTCATTTAAGGCGATATAAGACATCTCATATTTTAATGTCTGTTCTTGTTGATTTGTTTGCTTTGTTTTTATTTTCTGTGTGCATCCTACACTCTATTTTAGTTTTGTAAATAGTTTTTCGTTACTTTTCGTTTGGTGCTGGCTTGTTCAGAGTTTTCCAACCGTTTAATTTTGAGTTTCTGAGGAACCTGTAAATGGGACTTGATCCCGTAGGATTTCCGAATAAATAAATAAACAAAACAAATAAATAACAAATAAATAAATAAATCACCACTAAAAGATATACAGTCATGTATGTTCAATACTCAGGCCTGCAGAGGTAACCGCTCCTTTTGCAGTCAGTGAGGAGCAAATAGGACTGAAATTCGAAAAGTGCCTTGCTAAAGAACCGCTGCAGCCGGGTATCATGGCGGTACAAGCCTGTCTTGTACCTCCATGCGAGCAGAAAGCTCCCTCACTGGTGTGGAAGGAGAACGAACTTTTGTTCACCGTGACGACACCTTAATCAGGCCGGGAAAATTACGTAACTGACATTCCCAGATTTCACGAGTCATGTAATTTCTCTAGAGTACTTTCAAAGTGAAACTAGTAGCTGACGAAAAATCAGAGCAAGAAGTTTAAAATTTTGGAATGACAGATTGTTGAGCGACCATGTTTTGGGGAACATGGATATATTTGTACCTCCACGAGGGCACCGACTCGTTAGAAAGATTCTAGACTGCCTACGTATGTAAAAGAGTGACATCCATGTGATTGCCTGGTTCTATTGGAATAAGGGAATTAGGGACATTGGCAGACAAAGGAAGGTGTACATATTGAAATAATGATGAATGCAAATTGCCTTGTTTCTGAAGGTTTTCATTTGTAAATAGAGGCGACAAATGTATCTATGGACATGTTTGCTCAGGATGACTTGTATTGGGGGTATCCACGGGCAACAAGCTATTTACGTAATCCGACTCTACTGCACTTATTCAGGTGAGAGTCTGTGAACACTGAATGGGTGGGTAGTATTCCACTGTTTTTGCTATCCGCAGATTTCTGACAAGTACAGCCTTTTATTTGTGACGACGGAACGCATGGCTTACCTAAGCCGGAGCCCTTTGAGGTCCTCTGCAAGCACGGATACACCAGAGAACTACAGCTTGGAGGGGCAGAATCGCCAATAAATACTACATGTGCTACTGAGTCATGGACAGTGAGTATTACCGGAGACCTTCCATAGGGGGACAGTTGTAATACTGAGCCTTAAATACTGTACCGAATTTACAATCAAAATTTACACAAATTAGAATAAAGAGAACATGGAACTGTAATGCAGCTACGCATAACACTTACCCTTCTTACCTCAGAAATACTGACGGTAATTCTATGCCGAAAAACCCGCATTACCGGAGCAGCGAACGTCACTAGCAACACTCAGAGTTTTCCACTTCAAGAAAGCACGAACGAGTAATTCCGTCGGCAAATTCTAGAAGTGGTATAATGGCAAACTGGTGACGTCATACCTGCCATTGACAAAGGACCAGAAGTCTATAATGGCGCGGTCGTAGCTGCAATGTATTCTCAGTACTACTTCTGTCTGGCCGAGTCTATTGACACCCGCGTGTCGATAGCCAACTGGTCCTGTATTTGACTTTTGACATCCTTCCATGTTATCCTAGTTAGCCTCCAAACCCGTCCTAACTTAGCTTAGTTATTCTTATTATTCTATTTAGAGATCTACAATAACTCTTTCTATATAACCACTGTGGTCATCATATTGCAGTGTCTATGTGCAATTGTAGCTGCCTACAAATGGTTGCTAATAGCCATGGATGAACAAAAGCAGGTTTTTGTACATCCATACAATAGCCAACTTCACGGACAAAAATCATGTTTTATTGACCTCAAGCTGTCAACAGTGGGATATATTTCAACAACATTATAACTCTAACCATCGGGGAAGGAGCATCAACTTGTTAGAAACATGGAGGTAGTAACCTACTACCTCCATATTAGAAACAAGAAACGGACGACATCACCTTGCCCAATTCTGATCGGATTCGAGTGGGGCGACAGGGGTCGGGGGTGTTACTAGCCACAGGCACTCGACTAATTGCAAGCGAAGCCGTCACTGATGCAACCAAAAGACACCCGTTGCTTCTTTTTTCTTTATTTCTTCTTTTCCTTTTGGAATGTTGCCCATCTGTCTCCAAAATTTTAACAATTTAACTGAATTTAGGAATATTTAAACCAACCATACTACGGTAATTTCGGCGGCAGAACGTTTAATAGTGAAGCACGACTCTAAATCACCGCTCTCTCGTAACTCCCTCTTTTCACCCCAACCATCATTAACTAATGAATGCGAAATAGGTAACATTGAATGAAATCACAGACTGCAAAGGGAGCGTCTCTGCTCTCTTTGATGGAATCGGCCCTTGGAAAAAATACACAACGATCTTAGCTCGAAAGCTACGTCCAATGGCAATGCAAATGAAGTGACCATTGATTTATTATCGTCACTCTGCCAGATTATTTGGCTCGTTTTGTTCAAAGAGTTTCTATTTCTTACACAAAATCATGTAGAACGGCCAAGTGTAATTCCAATCTGTTCGGATAACAAGGTGTATTGTGCCATTCTTTTATGTTGAGTACTTAATTTTAGCGAGGTCCTGAATTCATTAGTCAATTACGTATTGTACTCATTCACAGTCCCTCTATCCACTGTGACTCATTCAAGATGTCGGCATTGTTTTCTTGCCCTTTCCCTGTACCATTCTAAGCTTGGTGATATTACGTAATGTTGTTGTTCTAAGCAATGATTTCTTCCACTTGTAACACTTGAGAATTCTCACCTGTATTGCACCACAGTCCCTCCCCCCACTGGGGACTGTGATTATATGCGGACACGTATTCTACGTATATCACACACAATATGACTACACATTCTATATAGTAGTATCTTTTATTAAAACAATTTGAATAAAGTAAACTTTAAGCATATTATTCAAATTAAGCAGATGATTCGTTTCAGTGCATGAAAGAAATAATTTAATGCTGAAAAAGCTTGAAATACTGAGTTCACTTGCTTACACATCTACCGTATGAAGAATTAGGAAAGAACTGCGTATGCCTGTATGATTTGCAAATATTGTCTTAGAGATGGCTTGTCGCATGAAACTATCAACACATATTTTCTCCACAAAATATACGGTCTATGACAAAAGTAAGCTCTTCGTACTGTTGACACGATGGTATTTGGCACATATACAATATTTTACAACACCCTGAGTGAAAAACTTCCCCGAGTGAAAAAAATAAGTACATTTAAAATTGTTTTATTTTACCTCAGCTGCACAGCAACCTCATGCTCTGGCATGGAGATTATGCTTAAAAGTCGGTGTAAATGTATTTGAGACTCTTTAGACATTCTAAAAAATTAAAATTCGAGAGTTGTCCGGTCATCGCTTGAGGTAAAGAAAGATTTCCTGTTTTCACTAAACAGCTACCTACACCCTGTTTTTTTTGCGATGACTAGCTACCGTCACTACACAAACTGACCGTGGGCGAGCATGCTCACCGAGCCTCGTTGCGCTCTGTGCATTTGTCAGAAACCAGTCTAATCACATTAGATCGGTTGAAGTTCTGTAGAATTTCGAACTCTTCAGGAATGGTGTTCCTGTGCGTGAAATTGTAATCCCCTTCTTCGTAGTAGTGATGAGGCAGATAATTGCCCCTGGAATCCTGCGGGAAAGGCCAAAATCCGTACAGAGTAAGCTCCTGGCAAAAAAGAGCGGACACCGTCAGGAGAAGGAAACCCTCACTGTTGGTGGTCTTGTTCCATAACCTGAAAGGAATACAAAATGTAATTCGCCCAAAAAGTGTTAGAATTTAAAAGATCTCTCAATGTTTAGTCAACCACGGTCCCTCTAGAGGGACCGTGGGTCAACCAAGCAAATGTAATCAAACCATTAACACTATAAATCGTTGTGAACACTTCACAGTTGTTTCCACTTCGGTTCATTTCTGAAGCTCCACTGACTTATACTGTAGTTCCTTTGAGTGAACCACACTGATCCTCCTTCGAGTGCATCGAAGTACTGTTTCAGGCATTTAGGGAGTTTTACTGAGCACAACACGGTGGTGGCACGTTCTCTATATAGTGTAATGGCGCCATTTAGCTATCCCATATTGTTTTACCACTGTCCATCGAGTCCAGACATTAACTGTTGGTTTCAGACCGGTAGCCTTTGGTTCGCACAGCGCGAAACCATGGAGGTAGCATACTGATTGCAGCTTGCTGTTCTAAATGCACTGACAGACTGTGATGCTAAAACAAATACTGCTAGACTATGTCTGTACAGACCACAGAGAACAATTAAAAATATCGTCTGTCACATCGACTCTAACAACTGGACGCACAAAGTTTTGCAATCTTCAAAATGAGTCATCAGTTGTTCAGGGGTGTTAAACTGATTATCAAAACGTTTTCCCAGCCCACCCCTGCCTTTATCATCGAACGCCCAATTACTCGACAGACGAATCACAGCGACCTATATACTCTCACTATTTGTCCAGTGTAACAGCAGCCTCCACTTTGTATGGAATCACAAAGCAGAGAACATAACAAGTGAATCCATTTGGACTAATTTCGATAATCTGATATCGACTTAGATAGTTGCAGTCACTGTGACACAGCTTCGCATACCGAGTATTTTTTTCAGTGATTCAATATTACAAATTTGTTAGATTTCGTGTCACATGGGTTTTTTAATAAGAAAACTATAGGTTATTATATTAGAATTCGTTTAAAATCAATGCCACATGATGGAAGGTGCGTGCTGTAGCACGGGTCAGACCAACCAGACGCTGAATTCGAGGCCAAAGCTTACCTTGTCATCATCTGTGGCCAAACGGGTATTGGTGAGTAGGCTACTTTGTATGTCATGTCGTGTCTCTCCAACTTGGTGCGTTTCAGCACTGCCTGGAATCTCGACCATGAACCCTTCATAATCTTTGCTCCTGTGTACGACATGTTGTAAGAGAACCATACCACCGAGTTGTTCAAACTTGCAAGCGTCCTCAGCGCTTGTTGAGCAGGGAACTTTTTCATATTCCCTACCTGCCTGTTTAGCACCAGGCCCACTATATTATTGATCGCAGTTAAATTTGTTTTTTGACCGACATCGTCTTCATACCCAGTAATTTCAGGTAAATTCACCCTCATCACAAAATCGTGGCCGTCAATTGCACTCCCACAATGGCTGTTGTTTAGTATGCCGCCATTTCCTACCAAGGCACATGATGTCTGTTGTTGCAGTGTGTAGTACAGCTCATCGTAGAATTTCCGTAGGCAACCGGGAAGAGCGACACCGGGAGACCAGAAGTTCTGAGGGAAGTTATCGTTCGGGTTCGTTATTGACCGTCTTACGGCAATCGTGGTTTCAAGATGCAACATTTTTGACACGATATCGCTGCAATGGAGAAAATAAATTGCAATGAAAAAATGGTCTATGGTACGTTACTTCTGAAAACAATTGTCCCTTTTATCGTATTTGAAAGACTGTCATCAGGTCTAGGAATTTGTATTTTGTTTCACCCGATATACTGATTTATTCCGTACGCTGGAGACAAGGAACATCTTCTGGTCGTATTAATGGCTAATGACTTTTCAAGTTAATATCAAACAAAAGCAGGGCTTGTCAGAATTCCATTCCAACATGAACGGTTCCATTGATGACTCCAGAAAAGAGAATTGTGAAAACTGTTGCTACACAATAACACGCAATTTAAAGAAGAAATTCATTGGAGATATAGTGGATAGATGGATAGCGATGACAAAACTCTGTAGATATTATGCGACTTATCAATATTGATATTTGCAACTTTCGGTCTCCTGGGATTCAAAATAAGTATATTCGTCACATTGCCCCGTCAAAAATCGTGATGAATAATTTTGTGCGAGTTATCAACTTGAAGATATTTGTTATCCAAATTTCAATACATAAGACTTTTAAAATTATGTTGAGAAGGTCATCTTAGGACGATCGCATGTTATGAACAATTGGCGCATTGGTCCAAAGAGTGCTCAGTGCAGCAGTTAAAGGGCCAAAAGCTGCATGTAACTTTTGACGATTTTTCTTTCACCAGGAGGTCTACTTTTGTTGTGTACAGTTTATCCATTTACGAGTTGTTGATTCTACTTCCCAAGCATGTTCAAATGCCTAATGTAGATTGTCAACGCAGCATCTACACGTGTAAAATGCACACAGCAGTTATAATTTACATTGGAATTCAAGTCCGGACCAGAATTCACTCGTCTTCAATAACAAGGTATGTTACACACGTGCAGGCTGAGTTGGCAAGCTCTGCTCTGTGTATTTCAACATGCTTCCGGAAGCAGGACAAGAAACTGTAGTTGACATTTTCAAAACAAAAACAAAGAAATATCAGCAAAAGTTAACGCTACTGGCTGTGGCCCTTTAAAAATTACAGTTCTTTTTCAAGCATGCAGCTGTTCAGATCATGTTTACAACTAATGATAAGAGTCGAAGTGATATTTTTGTTGTGAAAATTCCCAGGAATTTCAGTCTCCCGCCTTGAATGGAGGTTTCTGAAGACATAGGCAAAACGTCGCGCTAGTGACTGGGTAAAGCTGCTCCGTAAGTCATCGGACAGAATTCCTCGTCGGGAATATATTATGTTGTAAAATTTAGAAGATTTAGGAAAACATACATGGGCAACATCAGTTAAACACAGTTTATTTTCGTACAGACTAGGGTATGCCCGGCTAGCACAGGATTTCGGTAACGAAGTAGTGTTTTTGGGCTTATTGTACACCAGAATTTCAGACATTTGTAAACAAACATGGTCAGCAAAACTAGCTGAAAAACCAAAGATACATACGCAAAGAATGTTCAAAAGCCTGTTTCAACAAGAAAAGTACTTGAATTTAAGTAGTAGTTGAAAGCTTTCGCAGGCTTTCGGTGCTCATCGTCTCACTTACAAATCGAGGTAGGACGACGTGATGGGATCGATTAAATTATGAAAATCAGGAGCAGTCGAGGACGAATTTCATTTTCTTTTAATCTGGCCTGTGTATAAATCTCTCAGGAATGTGCATATGCCAATTTTCGCATCTATAGAGCCGAACCTTAACAAATTTTAAACATTAATGTCTGTGTCAGACGCAGACCGATCGACCAATCTTTGTAAATGTTTTCAAGGCTATCGGAGCTGAGATCGTCACTCAGCACTTCTAAACAGATGTTGTGTTATGTTATTTAATCCTGTGAAACATGTTCAATTTATTCATTTGCTCTGTGTTCTTTTTTGCATAGAGCCGGAGGCCTTGAAAATCAATAAATTATTATTATTATTATCAACACATTCTGAAGACAACATTTTCCTTCGATGTTCATGAACGAACGAAATATAAACTTGCACCATGGATGTAAAAAATAGATCCATGCTTGCACCTACCGTAACTCTTGCCAGCTCCTTACAGTCCTAGGGTCTTTTAAAGGCACTTGCTCCTGAGAATAATTAGCGGCAGTGATATTTTGCATCTTGAGTGTTTTTAAGCTGTTACAAGGAAAATGTCGGTAAAGAATAAGACGATCCGTTGGATAATCAATGTTTAAAGGGACACAGTCGCCGGAACTGCGCTCAAAGGTCGCATGGAACCCATAGGACCAATGTAAACACTGTATCCAAGGTATGATGGTGGTTGATGAAATTGAAGTTAAAACATGTCTGTCATAATCTACATCGTATAATTTAAATGTTGCAGCCATGAAGATGAGGTGCATCTAGATATCGTGCACGAAATACATTGTTTGTAAACAAGAAAATCGCGCAGGCGCAGTTCCGGCGACTGTTTTACACACGAAAGAAGCCGCAAAGCTACATTATTCAACAAAACAACAATGCACCCAGTTAAAAAAAATAACAAAATGCAAAGTAAATGACAACGCAACTGCCAACGTTTCGGACAATATTAAAACAAATTAAGGTAGGATGCGCCTCGGGGACAGATACTCTAGTCAGACTCTCCCACTTTTACAACATGTTTTCGGTCAACCACTTGTTGGGGCTTATTTTGGAGTTCATGGTGTAATTTAAGTTTTCACCAGCTCAGTTTTGATGAAATCGAATATTTTATTTTCCCCAATAGAGATAACACAGGGATGGCGGCCATTTTGAATTTCAAGTGTCAGTAAATATCGCGTATTTTGTTTCTCTAGTAACAAATTATGCACAGTGACCCGTGATGTTTATTCTTGATTTTGAAAGGCAATGGTTGAAAGAATCCACAGAGTAATATCAGACAGAGTGGCAACAGCTATTGTTTAAGGCGTGAAGCGGTTACGTAAGCAATCCATGTTTGCCTCGCCTCACGAAGCTCTTGGCTCTCTTTTCCGAAGAGTGCCGACCATGCACCCTTCGGTATTTTCGGATTTTCACCAATTGTTCAGCGAAAGTATGTTCGACAAAGCTTGTGTTGTTGTTGTCGTGTGGTGCTGATCGGAATTGATGTGCTGGCGAAAACGGAAGTGTTTTGAGCTTCAGGAAAGTGGGTTTTACCGTTTTAAAAATTCCTCTCATATTTTTATGAATATATAATGAGTGTGTTTGAACCAAATTTGAAAGTCTTTTATCGATACTGTCTGGTTTTACTTAATGGTTTACGGTCAGTCATACCGTCTTTTACACGTGCGCCAAGAAAGGACATGTTTATGAAACTGCTGGCGTGTTATGTTTTGATTGGCGTGAGGCAGTGTTTCTGGCCTGAGAGCTCACAAAGTAACCATGGTTGCTACGCGACTGGCAGTACGATGCCATCTCGTCGTATGTTTCGCATAATCTCGTGTAATTATCAACCACAAACCAAGCCTCCAAAAGTTTAACACCTTTTAAGCTCATTTTAATATGAAAAGCCAATAGTCTACAGAGACGACCATGGAACAAAAGGCATGCAAGTGTTGCCACTCTGTCTATGATATTACTCTGTGAAAGAATCCACACGGAAAATTTGAGCGTGAACTTCCTTAAATTGCATAACTAGAAATGTTAGTGCACATGGTCCTAAGTCGGAAAATACGTACACTCTTAATAAAATTTCACCAGAAACAAGAATGCTGTGATAACCGTCGGTATATGTAACGTATATTTTCAACATTGACAATTTTCACTGGTGAAACTCTCTTTCCCACAATTCTCACACTAAAAGACAATGTCGGGAAGGAGAGTTCGCCGCGGCTGCTGTATGAGCGGTAAGGCCTCAATACATCAGCCGCTCAAATGTCACACTTCCGACAAATCGGTCGTGCACATCGGCCTGTCCGCATCTCAAACCTTGGAGATTAGTCGTTGGTCACTGCGTCTATCTAAATCGGAATTGTCCGTCTGCAATCCAGAATGTCGTCCACATTCACGTTTTGTCATAGCAAAGTCTTTCGCATTATAGACGGGTCGTGAATGGATCTCCGCCAAGTCCAAGACCTTGAAGTTGGTGGAGACGGACCACCACACGATTTACATGTAATATTCTCTCTACTTCAAAAGTGACTGAATTTCTTCGTGTTTTACCATAGATCCAAAAACACTTTATCCAGGTTCTATGGTTTTTAGATGGTATCTTTTTGTCTATTTTAAAAGTATACTGTCACCTGTTCCAATTTTGCCACAGTTACTATGGAAAGAGAAAATCTAACCAATCACAGATTTTAAGCGGGTGGCCGCTTTTTAAAAACAGCGCCCTCACATGGGATTTTGAATACCAAGGAACGCCCCTTTGACCATGTGCATATTTAGATTACAGGTGACTGTATACCTTTAATCAACTTGCTTCTCTTGTCAATTAAATGTGTTCAAAAGAATGCAGTTATCATGGTCTCAAAGAACTGGGACACAAAATGATCGCAATGAGAGTACTAGGACACGACACTGCATATAGGAGCCCACATGCTCAAACGACAAGGTGAACTCTGTGCACGTTATCCGATGGTCAGCATCGAAGCAAAACAAATGTTAGAGACTATACCAGCAATATGACCTTTGAACCTATGAATTTTCAACATAGTGTACTTACCATTCTTTAAGCTTTGAGGAGATCTTAGGCAAATTTTGAGGTTGTCTGCCTCTGACATAAAGTTTCCGTCTGACTTTACTCTTTGGCGTTGTATTCTGTGACAGCATTATCAACACAGCAAGCGAGAAGAGCACAGCATAGAAAAACAATTTTCGAATCGTTGCGGCGCGTAATATATGCGTCATGAAAGGAGACCTAGAATTGCTCATTGTACGTGTTTGCCCCTGTGAATAAAGAATGAATTCAAGTTACATTCTGACAGAATATCGATTGGCTGTTACACCTTTTACTTTTCATTGAGAAGTGAGCAACTTGCTAAATTTGGATAAATTGGTTAAAAAATAGTGAATTATTGTCTTATGTGCTAACTTCAAAAACGTCACCTTCAAAACGGAGAGATCTTTGAACACTCTCATTTCCCGCCTAATTTCACATCCTTTGTGGAGTGATTACAATGCAGAAATTTTGTCACCCCCACACACTTGTTTCATTTAAGTACAGTTAGGATTGGGGGATCAAAATTTGAAGTCTGTTGGTGATAACAAGACTTTCACTGTTGCGATATTTCGTAACAACAACATGAAAAACATGAAAATGGTGTAATTTGAGGAGCAAAAATGACACGGATGAAAATAAATATGCACGTCAACCAAGTGGAGTCACCGTGATTTTTGTTAGTCCATATCAAGTATTGTCACAAAGGGACCATGCTCTGATAATGATACACGCTGTCGTCATGTAAAATGAATGCTTTCAGCACTATACCGTCTGGTTACCGTATTTCGTCTAAAAGTCAACAAAAATTGTAGAAAATTTGCCTGAAATTTAAAACGTACCTATCATTTAACTTTGATTCAGGATAATTTACCATGGTGAGAAACAAAACACTGAGAAAACCTTTCTGGATCTTGTCGCATTCATTTCTCTTACACGACACTTTAATTTATTCAAAATCGAGGATGCATCATGAAGTTTGTGGTTGACAAAGCAGAGAGTGTCAAATATTACGAAAAAAGGGCAGCTACATTGGTACTTCTGATGATGACAAATGGTTTGAATTTGCATGTCTATGAATCGAGGTGGTGTGCGACCTCCATGTCCAATGCTTACGTCTGTCATGGAGGTGCTACCTGCATGATATGAGCATTGAGGTCTGTGTGCTTGCTCCATGATGAGACCTTTACAAATTGACTTCTTCAATTTCTGCCCGTATGATGTAATTAATACAGTTACTGGGTACATAACAAGAATGGCCCACGGTTTACCCGACGGCCATTCACAATTGATCATCCAACAATGGAAGTGAGCCGTGGGCATTGTATGTAACACGTGCGATAGCACTGATGTGGTAGTATTATTCTATATTTCGAAGTTTAGGTTGTGAGGGAATTGCTCTTCACCGGGTACATGGAGGTAGTCTCGTTCTACAGCCATATCAGGTGATACGGACAGCTGAGAGCATAAATAGTGGAACTCTATGATAGTCTATTGTGAGGGAGATACATACCGCGGTCGAAGGTGTTCACTTTGTTGCGGACAACCATGAATTTTCCTATCGCTGTGGTGATGTTCCCAAGTCCAAAAGTAACGCTCATGAAGCTAATTGTTGGTGCTTTTCCCGTCGTCCACGTATATTGACACACGATCCTTCCACTAACTGACCTGACTGAACAACACAGCACACAGAAAATCACACACGGCAAACTGTACTATTTACTTGGCTGCTTTGCCTTCACACGAAAACGGCCCGACGCAATGCAAATCACTATGAGCGTATTGTTTAATGTAAGCGATGACGTCAGAAGATTTGCTTGCCAACAGCGCCTGACAACGTAAATCAAATGACCAACCACGATTACTCTACCCCAACTCTGTACCAGCAAGCCACAAATCCCACGTCCAGACCGTGACAAACACTGTCTCTATGGTGTTTTGTCCTATAATCACGTCAAGGAATTCGTCAGTCGATCTTCCTCGCCTTCCTAACAAAACAAATCTCAGCATAAATTAAAATATATTTTCCAGTGACGACAATTAGCATAACAGCACCACAAAAATTAACTGTGGGTCCATACCTTTGGTGCTTACAGACGGGATTCCTGCTTTTACGGGCTGGCTTTGACTTTTACGACTTTTAAGCGTGATGGCGGGGTTAAAAGTCGTAAAAGTCAAAGCCAGCCCGTAAAAGCAGGAATCCCGCCTGTGAGCACCACAGCTAGGGGACCCACAGCTACACAAATACCTGTGACGACTACGCTATACGCTATATCATGGGGACCTTGCAATTGGCTATACCATGGAGGTAGCAGAGACTACCTCCATGGCTATACTATGAAATGTCCCACACAATGCACATTACTTAGTAGTCACGGAAACATCGAATGATTCCCACCTGTTAATAGAGCGCAACTCAACTGCCAGTCCACCAGTTTTTCATCCGAGCCCTCGTTTTGTCATTTACTCAATGTCAGTGCTAGGAAAGTCGTCAAGTTTCCTCTACCAATAGTTTCATACGAGTGGATTTGAGCTAGGATTTCTTGGCAAACAAGAAAACTGTCAGCTTATTCACTGAACGTTTGGCCACGAGCCATGCAATGTCTATCTTTATTTTAGAGAATTTTCCTTGTGGTACATCAAGATAAAATCCCCTTCGCCATTAGATCCACATGCTTGGCAGCTTGCATTTTATATCGTTGTATTTTGAGCGTATACGCATATGAAATAATAATTTGGTTATTCTCGAAATTGTTTTTACTGGGTATTTTGAAAAGTTTGGTACAGTATGTCTGACAGTGTATAGCCTTCTTCCAAGGAAATCTCTATGATGATGTTCATTAATCGGAGATATTAGAAAGTTTCTTTGAATAGAATTGTAAGCTTTGAGTGAAACGAAAAGTACATCGGAATACAGACTCAGCCCCAAGTCGCCTGGCTTTTCTCGGCAGCTGAGTTACTGGCTGTGGGCCAAGGCGTTCACCCCACGATCAACAAAACAGCCTACCACTCAGCGCGACGGTCTACTGATGTCTAGTCCTTCAATTTATCATTATGTTATTATTATTATGTTTTGATACTTATATGCTAACAGACTTGGAGCAAGTCTGATCGGACTACATCTTAACGAATTCTTACATATTTCGAGCAAATTTTACAACCTGGCAGACTTGCAATCGCTGTACATAAAAAGGAGTGACCGTGACACAACGTATTCAAATTGTCTGGCATCAACTAGAATGACAGTTTGTTTAACGAAATGTTAGTAGAGTTGTGATTCTTTACGAAATGTAAGGTGAGTTGTGATTGGTTCCTCCCAAAGTGTAAAAAATGTAGTTTATATAGACCTACAAAATCATGCATAGTTAATCTCAGTAAAATCAAATAATGATGCCAGCATGTCGTCACGAGTCCAGTTTTTGAGCTATTGAGTATGCGCTTCTCTAGGGCCATTTTTGCATCATTCGTAAGTTGAGTGCTCAATGCTGTATAATTTTATACAGGGCATCGCGGCCGTCGCCCATAATCTTCCAGAATACAGCATTTTTTGTGCTTTTATGCAAATAGCCACGGCATTGCGTTCTTAAAGAGTTTATATGATATTGCCATGAGTTTTCTCATTGGCTGACATATCCAAAGTCTAGCCCAAAACGGTATCCAGTCCCGGTCTACTGCAACTTCCCTACATTTGGCCAATGGTGGCGCTCTACAGTCACCTTCGAACCTGGCTCAGAATGCAGCCATACCAGGGTGTTTGGGTTTTTTATATTTCTTTCTCTTCTTTGTAGTCAGGTGACAAGTTGCTAGGCAATTTCGTTCCTTCACTCGAAACATTCATAGTTATGTAGATGTGTTTCATTTTCCCTTTGGTTGGAATAAATTTATATTTTCAAGTTGATCGAAGGACGTTCACCGATGTTTTCGAAAACTGAAATGTTATAAAGAATTTCAAGTAACTGTTTACGACAGCTTGTGAACAAATATGATCCTTTTTAGCCCCAGTGGTTACAATTGAAAGTACAGGCAATATCTATACAAAGTACTGACATGCATGATCTGTATTGTGTAATGAACTTAAAGAAATGCGGAGTGTTTACTTTTCCTATGCAACATGGTTCAGAATGTTCGAGTAATTATTAGTGATGACTCATATATCAGCCTCTACAAGGGCTAAAAATACACGTTACGTTTACATGCGTATTATTCAGTGTTAAGAAGTGACATCTGATAGATAGAACACCTCCAAATGCGGAGCCACGTCACTGTTTCAATAAATTGAAAATCGTATTAGTATTTTGTTTTAAAAGTTTTGCATTGAAATCAAGTCTTGAAAGGCGGTTCCAGACAGTAACTTTGTCCAAGCAGTGTTTTATTGTGCTGGGAATGCATAGTACACGCAACTCGTGAATCCGTTATCGCTGATGTTTTAAAGGGAAACAAAAGTCCAGTGAATTTCACCATTTATCCGTTCTAAAGGTACCCTTGAATGAAATACAGCTCGAAATTTCCACATAATTGCACGCGCTGACGACTACGGCCCTACGAGTCGGAGACAGAGAACTTGAAGTAGACAACATTTATCTGGAATCCAATGGGCGCGAAAGGGCTCATGGGAGGCGCGTGCCTGACGTCATCGGTGATTCACGAACGAACGTGTGTTGCAGCTTACTATATGGCACAAGACCATTAATTAATTTCCCATAGGCCACCACAGTAGCGTTGAGCTCGATTTTCCTATTTTAAAACATTCAGCGGCACGAATCCTCTTAACAGGTGTTAGGTCAATGTCAGCTTGACTACTGATTAATTTTTCGTGTGGGCAAGTCCACGGAAATTTTGAGATAGCGATGAAAATAACGCCCTCAGTGGTGTTTTTGACAAAATTCAGGCTTATTGTTATGATTTCTATTAGCCCTAGAACTCCTCATATTACCACCAAATGCTTCAGCCATTATTCACAACAGTCTGCATTTTGATTCAGGCAGAAGAATATCTTTACAAAAATTCTTGGCGTTAAAGTTCAAACTAAACAAGCATCCATGCAGATATCAAAACTTCAAGGTCTGCACTATTTTTCTTCCCAACTATTACCCGGAAGTGAATTAGTGGGCTGGTGCCATATAGCATTGGAGTCTATGACTGTAGTAGTGCAAATCTTGACTCGGAGTGTTTTCAAGTGTTGATATCTACACGTTACAACTTAATAAGCTCAGGAGCATGCGAAATGATTTACTGTTGTGCAGGTGTAAAAATGACTCGAGGAAGAACAAAAACGGTGTTAGTTTTTAGCGTTTTCCCACAGAACAGCTTTTTCGAAGACAGAGGCTCAAGAAAAACTGTCGGAGATGCAAAGTTATGTTCTGCACATTTCAAGGATGATCGTTTTACAACGGATTTCTCTAATATCGATACTAAACGATACTTCACAATATGGTTCTCATCTGATAGCTCATAAGCTTCAGATCGCCGGTATTAACCGGATAAATACCGGCGATTTCGGGACCCTAATATCGATAAGACGATACCACATTATCTCGACAGCCCGGGTCGGCGAAATCGCCGATATATACCCGAAATATATCGACAATTTCGGGACACTAATATCGATTATATGAATACTAGAATGACTTATTGCGCATCCTTGTATCCCATAGGAACTCCATGATAACTTGGCTTTCAAAGCTTTATAATAAACACGTCGATTGGAAATAATTTGGGCTAATTGCATGGTGAAGTAATGTCTGTTCAATCCACAAATATAATCTCACTTGCTTTTCTTTTTACATTACACATTTGTTTTTATGAGTAATTTGCGATATTGCATCGTTCAGCTAGTAGCACCTCACACTTAAGTTGAGAAATTTGCAAAATACGAAAATCCAATGGCCGATTTGCATAAAGATGGCGATGACGTCATAGGCGCAATGCATTGTTGTCCTCAGGGGTACAAGTTGTTAGGTTGCTATAGACCGCCATTTTGTTGGTTACTATTGACATGTAAATTATGGGGCGTTACGTTTGTGCTATCGCTCACTGTCCTGAAAAGTCGTATGAGCGATCACCGGGTGTAAAGTTTTACAAACTCAAATACCAACCTCAACATATACAGAAGATATGGAAAAGAAGAATATTGCTGATGAGAACGGACGTTAAAAAGCAAAGCGATTTGACAGATGTGTGCATTTGCAGCCGACACTTTCAGGGTGGTGCAAAAACGAAATTTCGAACATTCCGACTATTTTTCCCAAGAAGTCCGACGATGGTAGCATCACATGGCCTCAAAACCACATTCAAATATTCCCCCGTAAGTCATCACGAAGAGGACTTCCACCAAACCGTACACCTCTTTCGTTAAACAATAATAACAACAACAAAGACGGTAGCGGCGGTACGTTGTCGGAAAAATTAGAGGATCTGAAACGAAAGGAATGCAATAAAAACAACGAGGTAAGTTACTACGATCCCTTGAGGGACCATGGTTACTTTTTCTTTTCAACCCGTCAGACCGTGATCATTTTCACCTCGTTACGGCATCAACTTGTGTAGATTTCGCGAAAATTTATTACCGCTACGGTACGAATTGTATCAGGAAAACCTGGCACCATAGACGTTGAATTTTGAAACAGATAGCTCATGGATCCCTCTTCTGTGTCATAGGGCCATAGGGGCCATACTCCAGTGGTGCGATGACAATCAATCTCACGTCTTTTTAAATGATTTTGAATGAAAATGAGTGCGGCCTCGTTATTCGCATGCTCTCATCTGGGCGCCAATAAACAAAGTCGGAGGAAAGAGCAGTATGATTCACGGCAGTGAAATCCTCGTTTGACCTGAGACTCACAAGGGGGAATCCCCCACTGAAACTTTGTATGTTATTTGTGAATCCCCTGTCGAAACATTGTGTCCAAAGTGTAACTTTTGGATAGGGATTCCTCTGTGGGATTGAACATGGAAACTTTGTCTGTGTGATAAGTTACAATGTTTCTATATGAATCAAAGTTTCCTGCTATTTTTAGTCCAATGAGCTTTGTTTACATTCTGTCAGCTGTGATATTGACCCACTTTCAATCCTTTCTTTCAGCCTGAGTGCCATGACATTGATAAGGGAGAGAAATCACCCATGTTATCTGTCAAATTGAGAAGTCTACAAGCTAAACAAGACTCAGAACCATATGGGGTAAGAATATCTTCAGTCGTATGACTATATCAGAGCATTTTCATAATGTAATAAAAATCATATCATAAAAGTCTCCAGTCATTAAACATGATTTGTATTCAGTGTGGTGGTCGATTTATAGTACTTACTACAGTCACTTTTGTGGAGTGATCGTGATTAAAGTCACTGGAATGTTGGCACATGCAGTCTCTTCTTTGTCTCACAAGATGTCAATTGTCTTTCTGAATCATGTTGTTATTTTTGATCTCCTGTTGCTCACTGAATGATGTGCCAATGGGATTTGCATTGAGATTTGTTGTGTCATATTATAGAGGTATTGTCTATGAATTATGAAGTATACTGTGGATAACAATAGATCTTGTCATTTGATTTTTGTGCAGGTACCAGAAATACCTGGTAATGTTACGGAAACGGAATTCCATACCTGTGACAAATTAGCTGAATTGGAAAGGCAATTGATGGAAGAAAAGGAGAAAACTAGGAGACTTGAACAACAGTTGGAAATTGAACGTTTTGGTTTGAGGCGATTTATGTGCAGTAATGAGGATTTTAAGTTTTATACTGGATTACCAGATTATTTTGTTTTCTTGCCATTTTTGATTTTTTAAATACAGATGGGAAAATAAATTATTGGGGATCAACAACTAAGGGGAATGAGCCATCTTATGTTACACAAAGGGGGAAAGAGAGGAGTTTATCACCAGCAGATGAACTCTTTCTTACACTTAATAGGCTACGTCAAGCTTATTTAGAAAAAGATCTCGCCCATAGATTTCACATCTCTGAATCAACTGTAAGTAGAATATTTTCAACCTGGATAAATATCATGTATAATAAATTTTCTCAACTTCCTATCTGGCCATCAAAAAATTTTGTTCATTCTAAACTCCCCCATGTTTTTAGTTCTATTGGATATGAAGACACATTTTTAATTGTTGATTGCACAGAAATTTTCATTGAGCATCCTAGTAGTTTAGCATTGCAGAGCATTACATTTTCAAGGTACAAAAATCACAACACTGCCAAAGGTCTTGTTGGTATATTACCACATGGGCCAGTTGCTTTCATCTCTGACCTTTATGCTGGTTCTGTATCAGACAAAGAGCTAACAAAGAAATGTGGGCTGGTTGAGAAGTTTTCTACATTATCTGGTGTACATGTTATGGCAGATAAAGGTTTTGAAGTGCAGGAATTGTTTGACGCTGTTGGTGTTCGTGTAAACCATCCTCCTTTTCTAAAAAAATAATCAGATGATACTAAAACAGGTAACAGTAACTCGTAGAATTGCTCGTCTGAGAATACATGTTGGAAGGGCCATTGAGAGAGTAAAGAATTTCAGAATATTACAAATGACTATTCCAATTACCTTGTGTAGACAATTAAATGAGATCAGGCATGTTTGTTGTCACTTAACAAATTCTCTTCCCCCTCTTATTGATGATGGGAGTGAATAAATACTTCACTTTTATCATATTGAGTTTCTGTAATGCCTACTTATATAAATTAATTAATTCTAAATATAAAATAGTCTCAGAAATATGAATTGACAGATTATGTGATTATTTATTGCTTAATTTATATTCAGATATATTTATCCGTATATACAGTATTTATATAAAATTATTTGTCACAGTGTATAAGTCAGTATTTGTATATTAAATATTCACATACATTCCTCAATATGTACAGTATATATCAAAAATTATTTGTCACCATGTATAGATCAGTATTAATGTATTCAATATTCTGATATACAGTATGTAAAATAAATTATTTGTCATTGTGTATTAATCAGTATTTGCATATTCAGACATATTCTACAGTATATTCAGTATGTATAATAAAATATTTTTCACTGTGATAAATCAGCATTTGCATATTAAATACCTGGTATGTATAAAGACAATAAATATAATGATAAAATATCAACATCAGATTAAATTGTTTGATTCATCTATTACATATTGTTGTATGGCTTCAAATAATTTAGAATATCCGACACAGTTTTTAATTACTTACACTGCGTCTTGTCAACTCAGGCAAAACATAGGTAAAATAAAATTCCCCAAGCACTGGCAACATTTCTTTCCACAAAGCTATGTCTTTATGTATCCTCTCAACAGCAAAACCACATGGGGACCATACAACTAAATCACACCAATCTAAGCCACACACGAACAGTTGACCTTGTATCTGAAAATAATACTTATGATTATGATTTAGTGAAAGCTTATTATCAACAAATTCAAAAAAAGTATCAGGCATTTTAGAAGCTTCTTCTGGTGTATACTTTGCATACTTTGATAGAGATTTCACTTCAACACAACCATGTTGAGGGCTTTTATCAGCAGGAATACATGGTGGTTTAATTGTCACCAACTTATCTACAGAGGCACCCAAGAAAGGATAACTGGGATTAACAACCAATCCCATATCTCTTGTTGATACTGTGTAGCCATTTCTTTCCATATCTTGTACATACTGGGCTACAGCTATATGTTCACTCTGAAGGCCCCATGTAGTATGTTTATTTGAAAATGACTTTGGATTAACTATTCTGTCAACCAAATTATCAGGGGATACTTTTGTCTACAGAAACATCTTTGAACTTACTGGCTGTGATTCTTAATTTTCGGTGGGAATGCCAATTTGGATTTCTGTATTGACCCCTAGTTGACATTTCTATCCTGCGCGATGACTCATCACTTGTAATATTTACTTTCAAAGCATAATAATCATAATGATTTTTATCAACATTATAAATTAAATTACAGCTACATGGGCTAACTACCTCTGAATGCGTACAAGAAATACTAGAAGATGGAACAACATTTACTTCAGTCATGCTACACAATGACTTGTCAATCTGTCCTTGATGTGTAACATTTCTGCTTACTGGTTCACAATCATTAGAATTAAGAAGCTCAACAAGATGAGATGATCTAGAACAGGCATCCAGAAAATCTGCAAGCTGCTTTACTTTCTCCTTTGTGACAGTCTTTTCTTCTGTTGGACAAGCATTATAATTATCTTTTCCGTTTTCTTGGACGACAGACTCTCTCCGAATTACAGTCACGTTCATAGTCATGTTTTATCCAGTCAATCGAGTCAAATTTTACAGCTGTGTTTCCATATACACTAGGATGGTGGTGTGTTTGTAGTTTCTGGGTGCTGGTTGTAGTTTCTGGTATTTCACTTAATCCACATCTCTGGAAATCCATTACAGCAAACACAGTGGCTGCTACATGTTTGCAATACCCACCCAACCCTGCTTTACAAACACATTTCCCACCAAGGATTTTACCAGAATTCAAATTTAAAAGAATGAGGGTGGAATACAGTTTACTTTGGGGTACTGGATTGTCAGCTTTGGAATATGACTTTACAACCATTGATTTTATAAGTAATAATGACTGGTGTTCACTGTCATGAAGTAAAATATCCTTTACATGGTTACTTTTATAGAAATTCCAACCACTGTCTCTGTGTTTTCTTGCTGTACTCAGGCAGTTGTCACACTTTGAAATGAAATAGTCAAAGACAGTGCTATCTGTAAGATCAGAAGACTAGTCAATTTCTCGTCCATCCACCTGCAGGAGGGTATGTGAGCAATGACTCCACAGTGTTCATGGAAACTGGAACATTACAAACTCCTGTTTTGTTGACTCCATCAGGGTCAAACAGGTACTGCTCATCCCATCCATGACCAATATACAGGTACACTCTATGAGAATAAAAACAAAGGATACTTCATCAGTTATCTAGACATAGATCTGTATCTCAATATAGCATTTTAGAAATTCAATTGAAAGGATAAGTCAAATTTTATATCATACACACACGTTTGAACTTCTTTTGAGGATTAAGAAACTATTTTTGAGAAAACATCATTCAGACGCTGTCTGTGTAACCTAGTTTGACTACAGAGGGCCAAGAAAAAATAAACAAACAAATAAATGAATAAACAAACAAAATATAAACAAACATACAAATATACAAATACATAAATAAATAATAATCACACAGACAAACAAACAAATACATAACACAAACACAATATCATAGAATGTTGAATAAATAACAAACATACTAACAAATAAACATGTATACACATACTCAAACTATATATATATATATATATATATAATATATATATATATTATATATATATTATATATATGTATGTATATAATGTATGTGTGTGAGTGTAAGAGACAACAGCATATTGAAAAAAGATTGAAATGATTGACTGAACAGCTCATGCAACTTATTCAACATGCAACTGTTGTTCCACTACAAGTATAAGAGTAGTGCACTGCCGTCACATGTTGAATATGTTGTATGAGCTGTTCAGGCAATCATTTCAATTTTTTTTTCAATATGCCATTGTCTCTTACACTTACAGGCATACAATATATATATATATATATATATATATATATATATATATATATATATATATATATATATGCATCTGTGGATACATTTGTTTGTTTTATTTGTTTGTGTGTTTGTTATTTATTCAACATTCTATGATATTGTATGTTTGTTTGTTTATCTATTTGTTGATGTTTGTCTGTTTATATTTATTTATGTATTTGTATGCTTGTTTGTTGTTTATTTTTTGTTTGTTCATTTGTTTGTTTTTTTCCTTGGCCCACCTGTGGTTTGACCTTGACACAAAATCAAAACACCAGCTTGTAGCACAGTGATGGGACTGGGACTGTGATCACAAGAATATACACTCGCCAGGCAGTATGGCGCGCGGCAATGGCATCATTGCACTCTACAGCACATATTACACGGTTATGCAAAATAGATCATGACACACTCTATCATGCTTTTGTTTTCGTTTTTTCAAAATGCGGCAATATGTAAATTGGAAGAAAATCCCACACTCTTACGCTAGGCTAGATTACTATGATTAGATATAAGATGTAAGTTGAACTGTGGTCAGTCTATTCGTCTGACCTTTACATTGTGAGACACCGGAAAAACACTACAAAACCCTACGGTCTGCACGACAGTGCTGACATGGGCATTTTCTGCTCCTTCCATTGTCACTTTATGTTTTGGGAAGTCAAACAAGTGCAATCATGTTTTGTTTTCATTTTTGGCTACTAGACGTAGCAGGTAAAAATGGCACACCTGGCCCTCCCGTATACAGCTTCACATTAGCACAGAAATGGTCGGCCGAGAACAAAATTCAAGTTCTTACGCCCAAAGTACAATCACTTGTGGTGAAATCACATATGTGAACGATAATTTTTCATCACTTTCTAAAAAATGTTCATATATTGGAGCAATGACGGTAGCAACCATGGCCAGCGCGAGACTAGCTGTAAAAGTGGAGGAATCACGCCACAAATCTGTAAAAAAGTCAACATACGAGTTGGAAAAAATACCTTTCAACGAGTTCTCGCTTGTTCCCTCGTAGACTGGCACCTTTTCTGCATCTCAGCCATCTCTTCAGCTCTACTAAAGACAACTCTTCCGGTTTACGACCTCGCAACTGTGCCCCAGGAATCGCTGACGACATGTTTACTTTTAATGAATATTTATGTTCTGGAAACTGACCCTTGTACCCCTGAGGACAACAATGCATTGCGCCTATGACGTCATCGCCATCTTTATGCAAATCGGCCATTATCCCAAATTAGATCCAATCGTGTTAATAAGAACAGGGGAGTTCCATGTACAAAATTAACATGGCGTTAGGCCGCGTTCAAAAAAAGTGGTGAGGGGGGCTGGAGGAATTCAGGGGGGGCATTCGAAAATTTTTGGGGTAGTCGAGGGGGGGACTTGAAAGTTTTGCTCTGCCTATAGGGGGGGGGGACCTGAAAATATTTGACTCCCAACATTTTGATGTCGTCCAATGGTTTTAATGTTAGTAATAATTAAACAAAATCTAGAATCGTTTTGTTATACTTTATGTCTTTAATCTCGAAAACGTCTAAAAATATATGAATGCCATTAAATTTTCGTAGAACAAGTTGGCCTTGTAATGGGGCAGGAGCTTCAATTGTTGATAATTTTTCAATATTTCTATGCAATGTATCAAACACAGTTTCTCTGTGTCTCTCTACAGCATGCTGAAAAACACAATATTCAGTTTGTCAACAAAGCCTGTTTGTCTAAATATTGGTGATAATTGAATGATGCAAATGCACGGTACACGTAGGTTGTGTTGGCAAGCTGAATACTGGATAGCTCAACATTCTGTAGGGAATAGAACAAGAACACAATTGTATAAACTGAACAAAAATATTGTCAAAATAAAAAGTTAATACAAATACTGCCCTGCTACTACATACTGGCAGTGACAGTGATACATGTAGCTCTGACTCTGATGTAGTTTAAGAAGAGTTTCGGTCATAGGCCACTCAATTGACAGGAAACATACATCTACTTGTACACAAGATCCAGCCAGAGAGTGACACATAGAAGACTATACTAGGGGACTAACAGTTACCATGGATTTTTGATTCTGGCATATGAGAACAATCAAATATTAGAGAAAAAAGATGGGTCACCATAATTGATCTTATACAAATATACGATGAAAAGTCAGTTTTTCTAAAATCACTTGAAATCAATATATAAAACCATTCATTTCAAGTTCATGCAGTGAATGAAATTTTCATATCTCATTGTACCAATAACACAAAAGTAAAACTTTGAATAGTAAAGACTCTAATTTAAATGGAAAAATGTGTGACTAAATGGAATCTTTTATTTTTTATCAAATTTGCCATTATTACACCCAAAATTTCTGAGATTAAAACATTAATTTCATGGAATATTTTAACCTTCCAGTATTGTCAATTTTGTAAAACATTTTATAAGTGGCATCTAAGTTGTATATGTCTTGTACTTTTGAAAAAAAAATTTGGTAGATCACTGTGCTCATTTTTTCACAATTTGGTTAAACGTAGCTAGGAATACACAATTTTCGTACTCTCTCATGATTGTCATTTTGTCTGCTTTTCAGCTGGTGCCATTGAACTGGCCAGAGGTGGATAAACTCAAGTCGGCTTAGACTGAGAAATCCAAAAAGTGTACTGATGCATTTAAAAATGAATCAATTTAAGAACTTGCCCTAGGTATATGGCTCTACAACCTGCTGATAAGAGATAGTGTTGAACATTTGCGTGCAGAACGACACATTACATGTTTTTTTTACTCTGCGTGAATTCCTAATAAATATGTGGCTATATGGTAATGGGGGGGGGGGACTTGAAAATTTTTGAGGGTATTGAGGGGGGGACTTGAAAATTTTTGAGGGTATTGAGGGGGGACCTGAAAAAAAATAAGATTTCAATTGCGATTCCTCCAGCCCCCCCCCCCCTCACCATTTTTTTTGAACGCGGCCTTATTTCAGATGTAAAACAACAAATTGACGATCTAAGCTTTTATTAATAAATACGTAAGAAACAACATCAAGTACTATCAATTTCCCTGTTCGTAACAGAGGGTAAAGAGACGAAACAAATTAACTTATAAAAGCTTAGGATCCACAGGCGCTTCCGAGTCCCGGGTTTGGTCGTCTGCTTGATTGATCGATTGTCTGCTCGATCTATAGATCGTGTGCTCTTTGCCCTGCCCTCGTTGCAACGAAAATACCCAAGGTATGAAACAGAATCACTCAATCTACACACGATCCGATTTTTCAACTGGCTGTACGTGCGCTTACACAACAGTCAACACATTACACTTTCATATACTATTGCCTACCTTGCTTGTTGGGTCACAAATTTAGGCTAATCATCTTCTCAGAAATCACCTGTAACTACCAGTATCGTCTTGAAGAAATCGGTCGTGTTTTAAGGCAACACGGTCTCAAGAACGTAAGTAGACAATCGATGGATCAAGCAGACTCTGAGTATACCCAGCCCAAGAGCTGTTTGGATGTCCCGTTAGTGTCGTCGACCTTCATATATAGTAAAACCTGCAGCGATGTCACCGGTTAACCCCAGAGAATGTTCGCGAACATAGTAGAAAGCTTGACCGTACAATTTCAACTTCCTTCATGTCGATCCCATCAGGCCACCATATTGATCATGAAAAATCGACCCTCGGTGACGTGGAAATTTCTAGAACACGAAGAGGTAGGCCCGGTGAGGTAGGCCTACTCGAAACACCCTCGTCCTGAAGCTAACACGGCAGCGCAGGCACTTCCGGGATTGCTACATGTGTGCGCCTAACGTATCAAATCCGTACGAAATCCCCGGCCCGGGGAAGCATTGCCCTGTACCGCAATGTAAAAGACCGACGACGAATGAGATTGTACGTGCCCCATTGAAAGAGTTGCCTGATGCAATCCTGTGTCAAGGGTGGGGGTATTCAATGCTCGTTCCTTCCGGAAAAATCCCTCGAAAACTCGAGAATTATTTATATGAATAATTCATGTATAAGCTTATTAATATGTATCAGCTCAAAGGTCGGGTCTCTTTGTTGATTGGTCACTGAAATTGCAGCTTATTGAAAGTCACGGGATCTCATGTAGTGAATGACACTTTTGCCTTGTAAATAATTAAAGTATGTCGTAGTGCATTGTTTATTTTATTGCCCTGTGCCAGTGCTCGCCCAACACGGTTATACAATCACATCGGTATGTTTCACTTTAACAGCACAAACGGTTGCGTTCGTCGTCCTGCAATGACCTGACGATGACCCGAACGTTGTTTTGCATACGTAATTTGTAAACACTCTAGTCTCTAGAATTTTCCAAAATGTAACAAATATAAAGGTTCGTTTCGCGCTTTCTCATGCAGTACAACCCGTCGGAGAGGCAATTGCAATCACAGAGTGGCAACAGTCCTGTCTTACTAGCCTGAGAGAAAGCCATCCAATATGTCTAGGATCCCGTTCACCCACCCATTTTTCGACGACTACGACCTTCTGCCATGGTTACTGGACGACACGCGTGGCTATCAACGCGGCCTGGTCCCTGCCCCCTCCAGCACTCCAAGTCTCTATCGAGGATTTTTCATCACGCCGTCCTCGACTCGGCGTCAACAGGCAGGTCAGTCGTTGCAGCGCCTGCAAAGCCAGTATGAAGACACGGCCGACAGGTTTAGAGTCAAGCTGGATGTGAAGCACTTCAGCCCCGAAGAGGTAAACGTCAAACTGGTAGAAAATCGCATCGTAGTTCACGCAAAGCACGAGGAGAAAGAAGACGAACATGGTTACATAACTCGTGAATTCACCCGCCAGTACGTTCTACCAGAAGGCACAGATGTTGACAATGTCAAGACCTACATGTCACAAGACGGCATTCTGACTCTGGAGGCGCCAAAATTGTCGATTGAGAAACCAAAGGAGCGAGTCATACCGATCCAGATGGGAGACCCGCCGAAGGGAGTCGAGGGCGAGGGAACTGAAGAGGAAAAACCTCAAGACGAGACCCCCAAAGCCGAATAGTCGAAGTTCTATTAAACACATGGCGTTAAGTAAGCATGCATCTATTCAAGAATGGTGTAATAGTCACCTGAAAATGTTTCTATACGTTAGTTTAGCAATCAGATAAAAATTGGCACACTAGTAGTTGAGCCAGCGATGTCTTTTTCCTTCATTTGCATTTGTAACTGTCTGTAAGCCATGTACCGTAAGGATAGCTGCTGTATTTGTACTTTTTTCTTACACAAAGCTTAAGTTTATGAACTTGCTGTCTTTTGCTCCGAATTCGATGAAGAACATTACATTTAGATTCCTACGTTTAATGGTGTTGTATTATTTCAGAATATAGTTAGAAAGACACAGCTGTTGCTTAGAAAGACACAACTTGTAGCTAAGGCGAGTGCGCATTATGATTGACCGGTCTTGTTTACAAGTGATGTGTAGTGTGACCTCAGTAGTACTGTCCAATTATCTGAAATGGAGCGGTTTTTCTAGCTTGTTACTCCACAGTGTTGTGATGTTATACTTTGTAATTTTTTTCCTTGTTCTTGTTCAAATAAAATACCAAAAACTTGCAATGACGCCTCGTGTCATTTGATTTCACTGTGTTTTGACAAATGTGGGATTAACCATCAGGAAAGAGGCTACGCGTCAAATATGGACACACAAAAAAACTCTGCCTCCAACGTAATAACCGTTAAAATGAAGACTCAATGCTTTAATATTCACTTCACTGTAGGAAACAGAATGCTTGCCATGGAAAATACGGAAAATATGCAAATCATGAAATGCAAACAATGAAACAAGCATCTGACGCCCCTCCCCATCAGCCAATGGAGCATCCCTGGGTATATAAGTGTTGGACTCTCGTCTTCCCACACCCGGCCCTGTCCCGAGAGAGCGATTTATCATATTGGTTAGGGACCGTCTCAGGTTGTCGCATAAGTTCACAAAACGAAATTCATACGTTTATATCAAAACCCCCTCCCCCTTAACGAAAGTTTAAAAGTGCGAAAAGTTGATGTCTGCATGAGAGGACATTATAGCATTTTGATATGGCCTCTGAAGAATATGATTGTATCCACTGAGCACATTACAACGTCAAGTAATCGATTAAATTTGAGTAGGCCTACTAACCATAGCATGACACGAACGAGTTGGAAACAAGTTAAAGCGAAATGTGTCGGTACAAGTGTGCAGTTTTTGTTTATTTTTACACACTATGTAAATCACATAATAAAAGTGTGAAAGTGAAGTTCACTAATTGAATGCAGGTCAAACCCCCTCTCCCCGTAAACGAACGAATTTCGCTTTTTGAACTTATGCGACAATCTGAGACGGTCCCTTATAGTTTGCCAAAGGTGGAGGCCAGGCCCTTCATAATTAGATGGTTGTACTTCTTAGACTACATATAAAAGTCCACAACGAGATTGGTTATACATTTCACAAAGGTGTAGCCCATATATATACATATATATATATATATATATATATATATATATATATATATATATATATGCATGTATGTTTTTGTGTGTGTAGTGCGATAGGTACAAACACTACTTCAAAGTAATGTGCGATAAAAGCCAACTCTGCTTTCAAATAATATATGCTCTCGTAAAGCTTTGTTACTACATAGCATGAGTTTTGACGTATTTGATCCCGATTTTGCAATGTTTTCGTAAAATAATGTGCAAACCGACGAATCCGTAAAAGGTTCCGACAGTGACTTGTTTAATGACATTCTGCACAAATTTTAATTTTCTCGGGTTCAATGATGCATTATTATAGTATTGTAAGTTCTCATTTATTTTAGATCAAAATGCAATGTAGGCCTACTTTTCGCTCTGTCGAAAACTACACTGTATGGATACCACAACATCTGGCGAAGCGCTGGACGATGGGTCAGGCACGGTACCTCCACTTGTGGAGGGACCGTGGGTCATCTGGCACACATGTCCAACAGGCGCTTCATCGGCGGTCATAACTGACGTTGGAACACCGGCATCGTCTCGCCGTCCCGTTGCAACTTGTTTGTTAAGTGTCCCGAATTGGTTATTGCTGCTACAGGTCTTCATGCCAGTTTTTCATTGATTTTAACCCAGCATAAGAGTTCAAATGTAATTTTCGCTTTGTGTGGAATATGACCAGGTCTGAGCATGGAGGTAGTACCTCCATGGTCTGAGTAAGCAGTCGGGAGACGAAGTCGTCTAATACTATAAATGACTACTTTATTCTATACTAATATAATAGACAGTGGCTAATACAGTGAAGCATAACACTTGGGTGAGAGACCGTGCATAGAGTCCAGTGACGTGAAGTGTCTCTAATGAGGGTGGAAAAGTCTCTGATTAGGGAAGGCAAGATTCCCGTAGATAAAGCACTTTTGGCGGGAAAGTGTCTATTAGTCATGCATGAGAAAGGCACATGATGGATAAGACCTATTGTCTTAGCAGATGGAATCTCTGGTTGGTAAGATAAACAGTGATAGAAAGCGGTGCCTCAGAGCTTAGTCTTAATAGAAGGAATGCTATCAGAGTATCTATAGTAAGACACTGTACTAATAATGACGTAATACAGGAATATATTTCCGAACACGCTTGATGCAAAACCTCATCATTCACTAACAGCCTATAACCTGTAGCTGTGGGTCCATAGCTGTGGTGTTTTCGGACGGGATTTCTACCTTTTACAGGCTGGTTTTGACTGTCGTGGCAGGGTTAAAAACACAACACAGCTATTGACCCACAGCTACCTATAGCCAAATGCTTGTCACACAGTTAAATCTTAGTCTATGGACAACAACAAAACTCTGACCTGTGACGACCTTGACAATGAGGGGAATCATTAGGGTAAATAGTTACTGATTGAACTCGGTTCAGTACCCCTAAGATAGATGACGCTACTGTTGTTGACATGTGACAACACAACAATAAAACGTTGACACAAAGCTATGTTGAGTGCCTGTCAGGTCATTGGGTCGAGCGTCATGTTACGAAGGTGTGTTCTTTCTGGAGTTTTCTGAAGGTCCGGAAAACCAGCGCTCACATCAAATCATTCCCCTTCGCTACAAAGGCTGCAAGCAAGTACTTTCTCCACAAACTTTTACACAGGACCGACAAAGTAACCGGTATGTCGAAGATCCCGTTCACACACCCATTTTTCGATGACTACGACCGCACGTCTCGATTGTTCGACGAAGCGCTCGGCTACCAACGCACTGGACTCGGCCTGGCGCCATTCTACGACACACCTAGTCTGTACCGAGGTTACTTCGTCTCGCCATCCACAACAACAACTCGGCGTCCAAGTGCAGGTCGGTCGTTGCAGCGGCGTCCAAGCCAGTATGAAGACACGGCCGACAGGTTTCGAGTCATGCTGGACGTGCAGCACTTCAGTCCCGAGGAAATTAACGTCAAACTTGCCGAAAATCGCATCGTAGTTCACGCAAAGCACGAGGAGAAAGAAGACGAGCATGGATACATATCTCGTGAATTCACCCGCCAGTACGTTCTACCAGAAGGTACGGATGTTGACAATGTCAAGTCCTACATGTCACAAGACGGCATTCTGACTCTGGAGGCGCCAAAATTGTCGATTGAGAAACCAAAGGAGCGAGTCATACCGATTCAGATGGGAGACCCGCCGAAGGAAATCGGGGACATCGAAGAGGAAGAGCCAGCCGTGTTCGTAGGGCCAGGAGACGAGACACCAAAAGCAGACGAGCCCGAGGAGGCTGAGAAGGCCTCGGACACAGTCGAAGAAAATTGAAGTCCTCACCTTGTTTGTATTCTTTGCGGAACACGACTTGAACAAGTGGATTATCAGACTTATTCTTTGTGTAACCTTTTGAACATTTCGAATTGTTCTCTTATCCTACACTCATTTCTAGATCAAGTCAATAGGGGTTGTTTTGTTGTATACTGTAAAATACTAACTGTGTCCCTTACATGTTGGCTATCAAACAGCTTCCACGTCTTTGGTCTTTTACTAGTCTGAAATGAAAAGGTGTTGTTGGTTGTTTTACCGTTATAAAACAGTTTGTATAGAGCATACGCCATGTCAGAATATAGGGTACAATAAGTATGGGTCAAAGGTTGCCAATGTTTGCCGAGTACCGATAAGCCGAACAGCGGTCACAACAGGTACGGTAAAGTAGTATTGTTTGTGTTGCTTCATACCTGGCGTTATGTCACCGCTGCCTCACGTACCTTAACCACAATTGAACACTCGATTCATGATTACAAAGATAGTAGCTGCAAGTCACTGTAAACAATTTTACAAAATATTCCAGCACATAATGATCAGGTATATCTCTATTTTTTTACATCCATGAGTATATTGCACTTCATGCATTTCAACCGATAGTGTCCTATACCATATAGCATCGTGTATTACTCAAAACCCATGCACAGTGGAGTGGAACGGATCTGATCCACTCTCTACGTTACATCCAAATCTTCGAATACATTTACTTTCACGCTCCGAGCTTTGACACTTTTTGTATGACATGCAGTCTTTCCAAAAATCCCATTTTTATGGCCGACAATCATGTAAATACTATAGTAATTGTCTTTTTCCAAACCAGCAAGGCTACATTTGTTTTTTGAATTATTGCACTACAGATTTTCCCAGGTTTTTCCTTCTCCCCTAAAGGTGAAATTGTCGTTCTCTAAAATACTAACTATCCTGAACCCGACAGGGGCATCATACTTACGCCTACAGCGATTATTCTTTCTCGAAAAACACTGGTACACATTAAAGGGATACAGTCGTCGGAACTGTGCTCAAAGGTCGTATGGGACCCATACGATCAAAGTAAACACTGTATCCAAGGTACGATGGTGATTGATGAAAGTTAAAACTCTATCATAATCTACATCATATAAATTAAATATCGTGCACAAAATACATTGTTTGTAAACAAGAAACTCGCACAGGCGCAGTTCCGACGACTGTTTCCCTTTAAGGTAGTACGCGCCTCGGAAACATTTGCTCAAAGTTTCCACAAGGGCAAATTTTCAACCAATCTCTTTCAATGTCGAGAATAAGAATCACGGGTAACAGTGTGACTTTTGGTACTCGAGAAACAAATTAATCCAGTATTTACCGATATTTGAAATTCAAAATGGCCGCCATCCCTGTGTTGTCTCTACGGAGGAACATGCAATCTCCGATTTTCACAAAACTAAGCCGATGAAAACGTTAGATAATCAATGAGCTTCAAAACGAGCCCTGCAAGTCGGATAGGCCAAAAGAATATTGTAAAATCTTGGGAGTCCGAATATCTGTCTCCGAAGCGCATTCTACCAAGTGCCTAGTACCTAATGCAAATATATCACTGAAAAAACTCCCTCGATCGATGAACCAGATAGTAGAAATTGCCAGGCACAATCAACCAGCATATGACCAAGAAGTTTCTCAGCAGCTTTTCGCACTTTTTTAAGTTCTGTGATCTTAAGTTATTTTTTTTCCAATAAAATTGTCAACAAAGGAGAGCAGAGATTTATAAATGGTATGATGTTGTTGATGATGGTGGTGGTGGTGGTGGTGTTGACAGTGATAATGATATGATGGTGGTTGTGGTGGTTGTATTGATAAAAATTACATTATTTTTGTTTTATAATAAACAAGTGTTTTTATTACACGCAAAAGCTGCGTTGAAAAATGAATACATGGTATACTTGAAAGTGATTTTGGGTTGTTGGGGTAGAACAATGCAGATTTAGTACAGGACTAACAGTACCTCTGCTTCATTCTGTTTCGCATGATCACTGGGGGTTGTTGTTATTTTTAGTTGTTTATTTCACAATAATAATTTCCACTACTTTTGAGATATTTTCCGGTTTTTTTAACTTCTCTTGCGGCTGACTTGCAGCGTGTTTGCAAGGTTATATCTGATTGGTCGATTGTCACTATTCACATCAACTTAGGAAGTTTATTTGTACAGTATTATTCATAACCGTAAGATTCGGCTAACCAATCGGATAACAGCTTCCAACTGCAAGTCGGCCCTTCTTTGAACGATGTGCACAAGTTCGTCGGAAAACTTCAGAAGTTCTCATCGGCTACTTTACCGATCATTGATCAGACGGGCCGACCTACTCAGGTATTTCATGGTCGTGGTACACCGTCGCTGTCTCGGCTGATTCTGCAACGATGAAGGAACAATTGAAAACTATAAAGCTCTATGTAAATTTCTGTAGGCGCGCAAACGAGAAACAGAAACTGAGAAAGCACATATACAGAGACACGGAGAGAGTGAGACAGAGAGAGGGGAGACGAAAGAGAAAGTTCATTACGAAGTGTTTAAGGTTCCAAGACAAGTAATTGACCTTTTTATAAATAAGCTCAGAACCCCCGTAAATTGTATAAGTTCTGAAAGCCTAGATATAGGGAACATTTTGGTACTTGTTTGTAGTGGAATATCGCCCTCTAGACAAGTCCGCAAAAGATTGCTTAACCTAATCGTGTATTGTTATCCATGAGTACGCTAGAGGCAGGGCTGACTTGTCATACTACTCAATAAGGCCAAAGTAATTAAATTCTTTGTTTTGCGTCCCCACCCGCGTAGGTTTTTAAGGTTTTCATGAAAAACACACACAATGTATTTGAATAGGAAATTTTAGGACATGACCGCTTAGCTTTTCTGAACTAAAATTTTGTTACATTTTTTATTTGCTGCTATCAAATTACATTGTGTTAATTTTCTTGTGTGTGTTTTTCAGCCGCTTAGACGCGTACCTTTTCCCATTTAGAGTGGACGCAAAACAAAGAATTTAATTACTTTGGCCTAAACGACAGTTCATGATAGCTCGTTGAAAGTTTTTCAAGTTGGTTGTCTACGCATGCAGATATTCGTTGTCATTGGTTACAACATGGTCCGTTCACAACAGTGATTTGATGCAACCAAAGAGAGGCTAACATCACCACAGCAACGTACGGAGCCATGGAAAGTGACGAACTGATGTAAGATTAGTAAAACGCGCGGGATAATTGTGCATGTATCTCAACTAAAGATAATAAAAGAATGTATCTTTGCTTGATATATCGTGATAATGATAGAACAAAATTGACTTAACTTTCGTAACATGAAAGCATCTAACTGTGATTCTGAAGTGCCTTTGTTACGCCGAGTCACTCGTTCAAGCATAGGAAATCGCACCAAAGTCCGTCCCCAGGGGTAGGAGTGTCTTGGTCTCAGGACAAGGTTCTTCTTGCTATGGTTTATTTTATTTTAATACGTTTGACTATGATATGTATTGCCAATAAAGATTTATACCAGCAACCTTTCTTTGCAGCTTTGGTGTCCTTTTTCTTATGTTAGCACTGGTTTTGTAACGATTTCTTTTTTCGTATTTGTCCTTTGACATTAAACGGGGATTTAAGGGACCGTGGGCGCACAATAGAACGATTATTCATGAGGCACACAATTTACAGACACTGGGCGGGATTTTTCGAAGTCACGTGTGGACGATGGTTAATGGAGGGGTAAACACTATCTGTTACACCCCTCATTCAATTATCACCTTCTGTCTAAATGTGATGGAAACCTGACCAAGGGATTTGTCTCCACTTGTAAAATACACTGAACGCGATCATTTTATGGCCGTAGCAATATCCAACGTCTGCCTAACGTTAACTGCAGTCAGTGTGAACGTCGACTTAAACTAAAACTTCGTTATATACTACAGCATGATGACAGTCTTATGTATAACCAATTTTGTAACAAACAGAACTTAAAGTTTTCCATTGACAGATATTGAAACTGAGACTATTGGAATATACTGTACAGGTATGACAAATCCGAGCGTTGATATTTTACCACGCCGTGACGCAGTTTGCCGCGATCGCAAGTAAGCTTTTTCTGATACGTCGCCGTTGTCTGTACTCGCGAATGACGTATGTCTGTCTATGTAGTTTTTGCATTTTTCGCTTATCTGTTGACGAAAATTTCCAGACCTAATGACCTTTCGACACTATTGTAAATGAAAAGACAGATGCGTATTGCCAGCTTTTCGTCAATCACTGTAACGTTTGCCATGGATTGACTGGCTGTGACAGACGCAAATGACTAGAAAAGCAGTCCTGCACTACTGGATTTCAACGATGTGCCAATAGTAACAATAGTGCTCGTGGTCTCAAATATTCTTAACAGAAACCTATTTGTCTTTTACTTTTGGGTTAAGGAAATACTACTCTAAAAACAAAATTCAAAATAGACTGATGTCAAATGGATTTTCTATAGAGCAGTATCAAAGACGCGATTGGCGATACGATCACTGACTTGCCGAAAATGATCTTTCTGTGAAGGCATGAGTATAGCCATGGAGCTACCATGGTACAGCCCTTCATACGATGCTTTTTTTACCCGGAGTTCTACCGTATATACGGCCTACCACCACAGTCCTGCACATAATAATTATTTTGTTATTTTTCTCAATTGATTTACTAGTTTGATGCAATAGTATGACATGTATCGTGCGGTCACAACCACAATCAAAAACTGACATACTTTCATCGGTATTGTTCTTATCTCAAAGGTTCAGAGAAACTGTCTCCATTTCATTATTGCAGTCATTTTACAATGTTTTCTCATTTTCGTTGTGTTAGTACAAAAGTTTGCCGACCGTGGGTGAAGATAATGAAGTCTTGAAATGACCATTGGTATCAAGTTTGATAAACGGTACAAAGAAGTTGGCAATCTATAGACGCAAGTTGAATGTGTGAAACGTTTCTGGAACATGTCCTGTGTCACGATTAGGATATCCACATGTTTATCTGTGTCTTGATTAGGGTACACAGGTGTAATTTGTTGTCTTAGACTAATAGACCGTGAGAAAATTGGACGTGAATGGAAAAGCCGAATGCCCAATAGCATCACGTAGCAATGTCCTCCGTAATTTCAAGTTATTGTACGAGGGTACAGCGAAGAAGCAATTACATAATGTTTTTTTTTAATTTTCAAGGTTTTACGTTTTTGTCATGTTATACCTCTACTACTTTTATGTCGTAAGGACATAGTTAGACTTGCTGACACATCTTGTAATAAAACATGTGCAATCTAAACCCTGATGAACCGCGAGCATGGAGCAAAAAAAACTAATTGTGGAGCCATGATTTCTAATTTTCCGATAGCCGGACAACTTTTTCTGAATGTTTATCCTGCTTTATGAACGACAACTGGAGTAAACTGAGGCGATTCCATCCCCAATTTGAAAAGACGGTCTACATTTCACTGCCTCTGATGTTTTCTACACACAAAACACATAGGCAATGTACCAAATGTCATGATTTTTTTTATTGAAAAGGCGTGACTTTTTTTGAACATGTTGATTTCATCATGGATGTGTAAGACAAGGATATCCATTTATCGAACAAAAAAAATCTGAAAAAGGTAAATTTCAATGTTATCAATGATTTTATCCAACTCGAAAACTGAAGCGAGGGTTTTCCGTCTTTGGGAAAAGCAACTGACGCTAAACACAGATAGAGTTTATGGAAAAACAATATGGATAGTTGCTGGGGGTGTGTGTTGGGAAGGGAGGGGGAGAGGAGTCGGTCACACAGTCGATTACGGTGTGGCCGCTGTCGTCGGAATTTTATCTGGGCGTCTCTAATAGACGTACGGTGATGAAGGTGGCATCGAATAATGTCGATAAGGTGTATACTGGCAATACGATGGCAGCAATCTATATTGAGCTGCTTGCTGCGGTGTTTGTTCAGTTGATGCTATCCTAGCCCTGAGTACGATGCTGTTTGTTCCCGGCGTTTTACGACCCCCCCCCCCCTCAACCACCACCACCACCACCACCACACAGCGTCGTATCAGGGCTAAAGCTGAAGCAACCACCTGCACCATAGGAAAAAAATGCGAGACTGGCGCGAGAAAGTGACGCTTTCTCGCAATTGGTGTGAATATCTTGTCATTCTCACTGCTAGCGGTGAAGTTTTTTGAATTCTCACCGGTGAGCAGTGAGAAATGCTCTCCTTGGTGAGATGATAAATTCTCACCATCTCTCTTTGGTAAGTGTCACTTTCTCGCTCCAGTCTCGCAATTTTTTGCCGAAGTGTCGCAAGGACGTTTTGTAGATGCAGACGCAGTAGGAAAAGTGATACCGCGCCGTTCAAGCTCTTTCTGAACAGATTTACAGTATTTTTTGTTTTATTCTCAACTCATCATAAAGAACTTTTTGTTACAATAGGAAAACAAATTGAATCTTTTGTTTGACTTGTGGAATTGATCGCATATGCGGTGTGCCTTCGAAGTTTGATGACTTTTGTTATTTTATTTTTAATAAAATAACAGCGAAAAGGCTGTTTTGCTTATATTTTTAAATAAAGAGCAGTTTATTTATTTATTTGTTTATATGTATTTCCGATGGTTAGGGTTAGGCTTAGGGTAAGGGTTAGGGTTAGTCACTCCCTCTAACCCTAGACAAAAGTTCGAGGTCTATACCCAAATCCCAAAGGCGTCCCTTATGTGGGACACAGGTGATATTAGAACCACAAAAACGGTCCTTCTCAGGACCAAATGCCTAACGGTCCTTTTCAGGACCACTACATGCTCCAAAAGAGAAAACCGTGTATCGTTCGCTCCTTCCCTGGATGGATGTATGTGTGTTGTGTTAGTATTTATTGTTTGTGATCTTTATCTAATTGCATTGCTCTGATAAGTCGGTGCGTTATATTTGTTTCGACCAGTGGGGTAATTATCGCTCTGACCATGTGATAAATTTGAATAATCATGATTGACAGTGTCGTGATATTTGCAAATGGGGTCAAATGCTCTTCACGGAACACGCTGTTGCCGTCTCTGAAAAAAAAAATTACGGCATTTTCAAAGTTTATTTTCAACCCGACTGTATTCACTGTGTATTTATAGATATTGTATGCGTCATTTGATGACATTTAACAGCTTGAACACGGTAAATGACACGATTCTTGGACTAGACACGGCACGTCCGATCAGTAGCGTGGCTTTTTTACATTTGCATAGATTTACTGTAATCCGGCATTTATAAGGGAAGTTTTGTCACTGTGTTGCGTCTATTATCTGAGTAGTTTGATTGCCTTATTCGCCAAAGCAAGCGAGGGTAAATTACTAATCTGTGGACGCTGTCACCAGATTATCACAGGATAGGATTAACTTTGACAAAGTCAACAACGAACGCACCAGCAAGGTAAAAAATACACCTTGCTGGCGCGTTCGTTGTTGACTTTGTCAAAGTTAATCCAGTGGTAATATTATGACAGCGTCCACAGATTAGTGATTTACCAAACGCTTCAGATAATAGATGCAGCATAGTGATAAAACGTTTACGCAAGATTGTCAAGGGCAGTGCAAGACCAAAACACCAAAGGTTGGTAAAATAAACTATATTAGCAATACAACAAAACACCTACCCACCCCTGCGGACGGACACGTAGGCGACCTCCTATGGTTCAAGTTTATGCAGTAATGCCAGCCATATAGAGCGCCACCACTGTGGAAGTAGAGACTCACACTAGGCTACGTACTCACGTGATATTCGCGACCGGTTCCACCAACGACCCCCTTACGCCAAGGAGGTAATATACCGGCCTGTCTTCAGATTCAAACTCTGAGGCAACAAAATTAGCCCAATTTGACCACATTGAACCAATGAAGACTTCAGCACCTGCAAGTATGTCAAAGATATAGTCAAAGTATAGTTAAGCGCTGGGTCTACTTATGAAAATTCGGACTGGTACTCTACTTTGGTTGCAAGTGTAAGATCATCTGATATTTTCATAAAATGCTAGAGGGTTTTATACTTCGATACGCCGTTGTAAAATCTCGCCGTTACACTGACAATCTAGGTAGAAATCACTAAGATTGCCTGCGGATGACCTACTTTTGTTTAAGCTTGAGGTAGAATGCGCCTCGCCGACAGATATTCGGACTCAAAAACTTTTACAAATGACGCTTTTTGGTCTACCATTTGTGGGTGCTCCTTTTGAAGCTCATGGAGTAAATACACTTTCAACGGGCTTATTTTTGTGAAAATCACCATAGAGTTAACACATGGTGGTGGCCATTATCGGGAAATATTAGATAATTTATTTTCTCCAGTACCAAATTTTGTACAGTGACCCCTGATTTGTATTCTTGATTTTGAAAATTATGGCTTAACATTTTCTTACTGGAAATTTGAGCAAAGGTTTAAGTCTTTAAATTTCGAGGCGCAAACAACCTTGATAGCAGCAAAATGTTTACACATGCGTGTTTTGACGACCTACGTCCTTTAAACCTGCATGGTATGTGGAATTGAGTTATTGTCTTGGAAACAGGAATTAAAAGTCAGTTTGAACAATTAGGGACTTTCCATCGCCACTTCCTTATGCGCAGGGTAAGAAACGTTACCGAGAACTGTAAACCAAAATACAAAAGTATGCAAACTATCGCTTTCCTAAAGAATGTGAGAAACATGAAATCGATAGCTCAATGCTTAAAAAGATGCAATTCACTTTTCGATCAAAATGGAAGTCTTCCTCACTTTTAGTATTTGCGACGTGCAAGAGTTAAAAAAAACATCTTAAACGCATAGCATAGAAGCTCACAATGCAATATCAGTGTGAAGTTAGAAATTAAGGGTTTTTTCTCTTTTCCTTTCCAGATAATGATAGGCGATTGTTTGTAACTTTACGAGAAACGCTTTTGAATGTTGTTTCGAGGATAGTTTATCTCGCACGAAGGTCAATGCATCCAGCAACTGTTGATACAAAAAATATTAATTAAAAACAACAAGACCTCATCATATTCGCGGCAAATTCACGAAGACGCTAATCACGATATACAAGCCTGGAGGATGTTTATGAAGTCCAGACGAAAACAACGTATATGTTTGAATGATGGTAGTCAGTACTTAATGAAGGAAAATGAGAAAGTCACGTGACTGACGGCTTTGTGACGTGTGAGTTATGAATATTTTATTGTGGCATGTAAATTGGAGTTCAAGGACTGTTCTTATGTTTGTGACCGGATATAGTGTTTTATCTTTAATTCATAAATCTCACATAATTGAAAACACTCCTTTTATGTATTGTATTAAAACCAAAGATTTCAGTAACATTAGGAGCATGGGAGAGGGGAGTGCGCGCTATCTCTATCTCTGACGATATGTAAGTTCCAGACGTATAGAATAAACGGGTGTTAACTTTGAAGACCGAAAGCCTCCACTCTGTTCGTGTATCCCGACTACCTCTCTCGTGGCAATATCCTGAACTGTAATAATGCCAAGTGCCATACACCAGTGTCATTGGAGTCGTGCTGACGATTGGACGATCAACAAAACATTTCTAATCCTAGAGACCGGATTTCATTATGATGGTAACTATGATACCGCCCGTATTCGTTTGTATCAGTATCCATACACTAAGCCCTGCTCTTCTATTATTTTTGATCGATATGAACATCAGATGATTTTACAATTCGTAGTTTAATTAGGTCATTTGATAGTTTTCTTTCAATCCTACCGGCTCGACAATTGTGCGTCCAGATAGAGATGGGAATCGAGATTTTACGTTTCAAAATTAATGAGAAAATCACGCGCGTTATCTGGCCAAATAAAAAAATATGTTTCCGGTAACCGGACCTACCCTAGAAATACCTACCGACAAAAGACATATTTTTTTCGCATTTTCAAAAACTTTGAGTAAGATCTCTAAATTTTACCGCATTTCATTAGTGTCAGCCTAATTTTAAAAGCATGTTACCGTAAACAGACTTTTTTTAATTTGGCCTTTATGATAAGAGGAGTTGAATATTATAATTGCGTAGCTGTACGTTTTACTACAGCGATAGTGTGAGATAAGGAAACCGAAGTTAATTCACCCAATGGTTATGTACACCTTATACAGAGGATAGCATATCTGATTTTGCACGGTTAATTTTAGATGATATCATGGAAATCATATTTATAGGGGTCATCGCTTAGAGATTGCGGACGCGAAGCGTGTTCGAATTCGCAAGTGGTTTTGTGACCAGCTGACAACAATTATTTTTCTCGAATAAGCGGGCAAGGAAAGGGTGGGTGTCATTTTTTTATTCGACGGATGGGACATTTTTATCGACTTTTCTTTTTTTACTTTATGTCAGACAACTTGAGTGAAAGTCTCGCGTGTGGGTAGGGAGAACCATTCGATTTTTAGGGTTTTAGGGTCTGTGGGGGATCTTATTTAAGAGGAGGAAGTAGAGGAAAATTTCCTGCCGGACAATGGAGAGAAATCTAGTCGGTTAGGTGGTCATATCATAGCTAGAAAGCAGATGAAAAATTAAAACTGGTAAATTTACATTTAAAAGAATCCTCTGTTATCTCTTTTATAAGCCATCCTCTAGTAAGTGCGACTTCAACAGCGTGATAAAAACTCGATTTCTGTGAACGCGGATCACCACAAACAGCTATATCACCGACCCTGCCTCCTTTGTAGGTTACTTTCACTATTGTAACCCTTTATAAATATTTGACTTATTGGAAAAGGACATTTTACATAATTTGAGTAAACTATGAGAAACTGCATCCAGATACACAAGATTTTAACCTAAAAGTCAATTATTACAGCTGTAAGACTGAGAGAGAGAGAGAGGAGAGAGAGAGAGAGAGAGAGAGAGAGAGAGAGAGAGAGAGAGAGAGAGAGAGAGAGAGAGAGAGAGAGCGTTATCTGCATACGAAAACAGGTCAGTTTCCAGTAAGGGACTGGATGGACATTAGGGGGGGGCGGTGTGTTTTGGAGGTGGGTCGCTATTTTTCGCGCAAGTATTTTTGAAGGGTCATGAAATTTCACGCCGTCTTTGGGGGAGGGTCATCATTTTTGCAACTATAAGAAGATAAGATGTGGCCGATACAGTGCTTCACGCAAAAATATCAAATAATAATAAATTGGAATCTATTGGGCAAACTCTTAACCTCTAGAAAACAAGTTACATCTGTACATTTATATATGTTTGATAATTTATGTAAATGTACTATGCTTGAAGTGGGAGGTAAAAAGTACATGTGTGTACAAGAAATTTGATGTTGGATTCCATAAAAATGTTGATTCACTATACATGGTAGAGTATGAGAAAACTAGAAACATTTTTTCCAATATATAACTGGCAATATCTGTGCATTTATAAATGTTTGATAATTGATATAAATCTATTTGGTAAGAATAGGGTGGTTACAAGTAATACGATTGGAAAAAAAGGCGTTTTCAATCGGGTTTGCACTCACAACTTACGGTATCCAGTCACCTGGCAGAGAAGCAACAGACAGAATTGCTCAACGAAATCCCCACTCTCAAAAACGAGTGCTTCAATAACCAAGCTAATTTGGGAAGATTGGATCTTTATATTGTTGAAATTTCTCTACAGTGCTGGATGCTCTATAGCTGAATGTTTGCAATATTACAAATTACTCATAAAGACAAGTGTATAACTTAAAAAGGAAAGCAGATGAGCTTACATTTGAAGATTAAACCGACATTACTTCACTATCCAATTATCCAAAATTAGTTTCAATCGTGTTAAGTATATATGGGTACAAGAAATTTGAATTAGAATTTCACCGAAATATACATAATAGTCTATGAGGAAACTATGACCATTTTTCCCAATACAAAACTAGCTAAATCTGTGTATATAAAAACACTCGTTAATTGATATTAATGTACTTGGTTGGATTAGGTTTGTTACAAGTGCTTGTGTGTGCAAGAGATTTGATTTTGGAATTTCTCCAATGTTGATTCACTATAAATTGTAGTCTATGAGGAAGCTATGAACAATTTTTTTCAATACAAAACTAGTTAAATCTGTGCTTTTATAAATGTTTGACAATTGATATAAATGTACGTGATGAGAATATGGTGTTTGAAAGAGCAGATCTGAGCAATCCATAAGATGTTGGAATTTCACCCGAGTGACTATTTGTAAATGTTAAAAGTATTCTCTGAAAGTTAAAAGGTCAAATGAGAAATTATATGTCAGTTAAGATATTATTAATACAAACTGTGACACGCTGGGGTAGGGTCACTGTTTTTGCGCATGAAAACTAGGGAGGGTCACTCTTTTTCTAGCAAACACTTTTGAGGGTCCCTATTTTTCGCGCAGGGTCATTTTTGAACCCCCCCCCCCGCAATTTGTGTCCAGCCCCTAATCAGATTAATCAAAGGGCCTGCCGACCACAGCTGGTGGCGGGGTAGCTACTAAGCCGAAATTCTTTCAAAAGCGTCGTACTCATCACTGCCTGGTCTGCATATACAATGGCCCGAGCTCCTCATAAATTTTCCTGTCATCAGCACCTGATCATGATGAATATGGCGTAAAACGCCAGCCAAAATTCGCCTATATGCAATACTGCAGTTTGTCTACGCAATACTGTAGTGTGGGAATGATATGATTCAATTAAAATGAAATACTCTATGCTTGAATGTTATTATGACATACTATGACGAGATTATTCAATAATGCTATGCAATAATCCAGTTATAACATGCAGCACACCGATATTAGATTAATCAGATTACATTGATGCAGCACATATGTTGACTGTATGAAAATTTTCGTTACGAGCATGACATCTTGACATGCACCCCAATGAGAGAACTTTGTAATGACGAATTCGGTGACTAGTACATGATATAGTACATGGAATTTAAGCAAAAAAAAACCGCACAGTACCCTGTTGAAATGCGCACTTTGAGAGAAAGGGTGGAGTGGTTCGATTATATTTTTTTTCAATTTAGTAGGGTATGAGAAGTCAGTAAGCTTATATCTCTATAGTATCTTGCAGCATGTTGTATCCGATATACATTCTTTCAAACATTTATTTTACCTGTAATGCTAATGCCGACAGTCAATATTTGACCTTGTAATTATGCGTGGATTGCATGAAATCGATCAAAAACCATTGCGATTTCGGCGAGGTTGGCTCTTTGAAGGTTCTGTGAACTTTCATACGATGCGACTGTCGTCACTGATATCTTGACCAGTGCATTGTATTTCTCCTTGCACTCTCTATGCGATGGACTCAACGAGCAATAAATTATCTTTCATATATAAGCTTCTCAAAATCAACTTTGGTGAACTGTGTATAATCGCATTTTTTCCATAACCATGTAAACTTCATGGTTTATATGGCTCAATTCTATAAGTATGATATAAAATTTTATCGAGCTTGTGGTAAAGGCGACAAAGATTTTCTGTCGCTGATCAGGTCAATATACCAGAACACCTCAGAAAGCTTGATATGATTGTCATACTCACGGTAGCAGATTTCTTGCTCGACGAGCGAAAACATGTATTCGTCAGTCAACACTGCTGACACACTGGAGGTATCTGCAGCCTCCAAGATGTCTGCAGCCGTGGAAATGTCTTCTATTCTTCTGGATAACATGTCAATTATTTCCTGTGCAAGAGACAGATATCTGCAACAACCTCAAAGAGACAATGGCTCCAATTTTGATAATATTTTCATTAAAGATATTTTGTCGAAAAATAAGTATAGTTTCTCTTCGCCTCATATTGAAATACAAAGCATTGGTCTTCAAAATCACCACTTTGTGTACAATACTAGTATATCATCGCGATGCCCACACAAAAATTCTGGTCCGAACTGAAATTCAGTTTTTAAAGATAACATTTGACATTACAGGCTGTGTTTAAAAAGTTGAATACTAGGTATTTGGGCATGGTTTTTTTTTTGGAGGGGGGGGTATAACAAGAACAGAACAAAAGTAATAGAAAATAATGCACCAAAAGTAAAAATATTGCTTCTATTAATTCATGTTTTTATCTATAGTGACAGAGATCGAAATATAAACAACGAAGAGTTGGGTGAGAAAAAATGTTTGACATTGTCACTTTCGAAACAGCCGCAACAGATGGCATGATTGATAATGCGATAGATGTCATTTTTCAGTTCAGAATTATATTATGAAATCACTGTTCTTTCTGAATGCTGTCCGCTAGTCCGCGCGGTTCGCTCAAGACAATAAGCTTACACAGTGCATGGTAATCAATTTTACGCATGTACACTTTGCAGCTGAGGTCTGTCAATAGATTATCAATGGTTTGACACCGTCCACTAAAAAGGTACTGGACTGCCGCACATCCCTTTTCTTTTTCAATTGGAGAGATTGATTATCAGGAAGGAAAATGGGGTGAAAACATGAATATTTTTATGTGTTACTTTAACATTTCAAAAGTATATAACGAAATTGTCATGATGGGAGCTACTTTACCTTGGAATACGGTAAATAAGCCACATATATGCATGACAGGTTATGAATGCTCATGATATCGGAGACGTCGCTGGCAAATTTATCGCCTGCCTTTGTTAGCGAGGAAAGAAATTTTCGGCAGTTCACAGGGTTAATCAGGGATGTCTTTCTCTTTGAGCTGCATCTGTGAAGATAAGCAATGGTTATTAGAAGAACGACGAGAAAATATCTACTCGTACAATATCACCTAAATATGAATGGAGATCATCGTAATGTATATAGACATCAGGTCTTCAAAGACACGAAAATCTCAGAGACCTCTGTATTCTTATACTTTCTCACTCGCAATGTGTATGCTGCATGTATATAAAAACGCCCTTCCTCGCATTCGGACAAAATGAATGCCGCTTTTTCCCTGTTTTTAAATCCCTTTTGCTTTAAATTACTTTTATTTTTGTATTTTTGTTTACTTGCTTGTTTGTTTTCAAGTGGGTGTCCCCCTTACAGTCGATGGCACACAAAACTAGAAGTTTTGATCATCTTGAGAGCCCCCTCCCCCCAAAAAAATAAAAAACAAACAAAAAAACTCACTGCTCTCCTGTTTTGTTTCTCCAGTGCAGAGCTAGGTAAGGTTTCCCCTCACAGATTGAATCCTTGACAGCGTCAGCGACACTTGTAATGGTGGGCACTCTCTTCAGGTGCCGGTCAACAGAGGTGGCGATATCCGCTGTTGCGTTCATGGGAAGGCCCATCCCGTTCAAGAGTGTGGACTGATGGACGTAGGAGTACGAGATGAAGACGCCGACGCAAGTCTCGTTGGCACTTGACTCAAGTCGTTCTCGGGCGTCTTCGTCTGTGCTCGGAACCGTTGCGTCACTTGGCAGAGTAATCCCAAACTTTGCAAGATACTTTTTCTTTAGCTTCTTGTAATTTCTACTCATTTCACTGAAAAGATCCTGTCTGGTGTGAGGCCCCATCAGGACCACCTTGACCATACTGCCGCATTCTCGTTTGAATTCCTTCAATTCCGCCGTCTGTGTGATTTTTGCAAACTGGGCGATGTCGAACGTGTCTTGGAAAGGAACGAGGAGAGGGGATCTGTGTCGGAAAATCGGGGTCAAAACCATCGTTCTGTTCAAGTGTATTGCGAATCGGGCAGCGACCTTGATGTGCTTATACGCATAGTTGGGGCCACCACCAATGACTCCAAGCGGCAAAAGATACCTCCGCTGGTCTGTCTAGAAAGATAAATGAAATACAAGAGAAATAAATAATATAAATCGACAAGAGAGAGCTTTTCAGTTTTTCTAAATATCTTTTATCTGATGCATTGCGGTGCAATAAGGCCGTCCCTTTTCCGTGCATTTTGTTTAAATATCCTTAAAATTATGTCGATATTTTGTGACTTCGGGCGAAT